>NC_143073.1:25597222-25902777 GCF_052426305.1 Pelodiscus sinensis
CCTGATACAGGGGGGGCCCTGTCTCTAAGCAATTCACCCTGAATTGACCTTCTCAGTGGGGTCCCCAGAAACCTCCTCCATTGTACCTCCGTAGGTTCTTTCTAAGCCTGATCTCAGGGCATGAAACAGCTTCTGTGGGAAGTGAAACTAAAAAGATTAGGGCTGTTCAGCATGGCAACGAGAGGACTGAGGGATGATGCGACAGATCGCTGGAAAATCACACAACGGGAGGAGAACATGAGAATTAATATTTCCCCCTGTCCCAGCGTGCCACAACCTGGCCTCTCCCCTTGAAATTTGTTCCAGACGAACAAGATGATTTTTTTTAACAATCTGCAGTTAACCTTTGGAACTCCTTGCCACTGGATGTGCAGATGAGCACAATATGAAAGGATCCTAAGAAGAGTTAGATCCATTCTTGGGCCACCAATAGCCAGGATGGATGGGGACAAACCCCCATGTTGTGGGGTCTCCTTAAATCTCCTTCTGCCAGAAGCCAGTAGGAGATATTCGGCGAGTATGTCCTAAATTAATGTGTGCTGTGCATGGCCCGAGAGTCCTCGTTTGCCACTGTGGGAGACAAGACACGGGACTAGCTGTGGACACTCTTACATTCTTACCTGGCTTCTTCATGGCCTGACCACGAGAATTAAATCCCCTGCTCCCATTGAAATCAATCAGTCAGTCTATCAATCAATCAATCAATCATCCAAAGAGTTCTCTTAGGGCTGTTTTATTTAGCACAGTGACATCAGGGGAGATGACTCCGTCGGGGAGCTGAGGCCCCCTGGTGGGGAGAGCGGGTAAGGCAGGCTATGGGATGCATTTCAGTGCAGTGTTGCCATTGGAAGCGGGGAGAGAAGATTCAGGAGGAGGCCGGCGACCCGCTAGTCCCAGAGCCAGCCCCATCGCGCTCGGGGCTGCTGTGCATTTGGCTGTGGTCACAGTGACACTGATCCCTGCAACGGTCCCTGGATCCACTTTTAACTGGGCACAGGCAGACTCAGATGCGCAGCCCTTCATGACGGTCTGTACTGAGCTCTGACCTGCGTGCGAGGGGAGAGTATGGGATGGAAAGCAGTAACTCGGTCCTCAGTCTGGACTAGGCCACATCATCTCCACCCCCATCCTCCATCTCCCCTTGGCTGTGCTCCTCCCAGACTGTCTGGCCTCGGATGGCCTCCCCCTTCTCCTCCGTCCGCTCTGACACAGAGTCCTGGTATGTCAATAATCAAGTCACTTGGAGCCCGAAACTAGAGCCCACCACCGACATCCAGATTGGATAAGGTCAGGATTAGCCCCACCGCTCATCTACAAAGCAGCAACTCACTACTGGTGTCAGCAGTGGGATCATCAAGCAAGGTGGCCGGGTGGTGAGCTAAGACACCAGGATCGCACTGCACAAAACTAGCTTCACATCACTGTTCCCTGCCTCCGTTTCCTCATCTTTAAAATGGGAAGGAAAATCCTTGTTTTGCCCCCTTTGGAATACAGTCGCTTTGGGAACAAGGGTCATATCTCATGAGGGGTCCTTCGTCACAGGAGGGCACCCCAGTCTGGGTCAGTGCTCGGTCCAGGGCCTGGCACAGCAGGAGTCCCAGCACTAAGCCAGCTCCTCCCACAAAGAGTTTATAGGCGAAACTATAAACTAACATTGTATGGAGGAGACCCTGAGGCCCAGGGAGGAGACCGGAGGGCACCGCTCGAACAGAACCCAGGAGTTCCGATCTGCAGCCGGTATCTTCCCTCCCCCCAGCACCTAGCTTCTGCCCTTTGGTGACTAGAACAACACAGGACAAATAACCCCGACAAAGCAGACACACGTTACCCATGCGGATGGTCCCAGCAGACTCGATACATTGGGTCTCGGATCCGGTACAACTTACGATCTTCTCGCTGCACTGACCAGCAAACACAGAGAAGCAGGCTGGGCAGCGGCGGCCATTGGGTTTGGTGTCAGGCGGGGGCACTGGGAAGAGGGGGAGCAAACACACTCAGCTCACAGGACAAGCCCCAGGGAGAGTTGGGGCAGGGAGAGCAGCTGGGGGCTGCACCGCTCAGGCCCGGATCCCCCTGCAGGGGGCGCTGCAGCTCTGGGGATGCCAGAGACAACAGGGGCAGGGGGGAGGTTTGCAGCTGGGATCCTTGGACCCGAGTGTGATCAGCTGGGCTCACCCCTGGAGGGGAAGCTGCAGCCCCACCCACAAACCTCCACCCACCCAGGCTCTGAGTGTTATTCCATGGGGCCCCCTGGAGGCTGGGAGGACCAGGCTCAGGCAGGTAGGGGAGGGTCCAGGAGTGGGGGATGCTCAGGGCCGGAGGAGGCACGGCAGAGAGGGGGAGATTTACGTGTGACGTTGACTGTCCTGCAGGAGTCTCCTGTGCAGCAGGCGATGCCCGTCCTTGTCATTCCCATCCCAAAATGCACAGAGCTGGGGCCAGCTGTGCACTGGCTGGGCGACACACAGCTCTTCAGGATGGTCTGGGATTTTATCTCCCCTGCTCAGGAGGAAAAGCCGGAGATTGATTCCCCTTCCATGCGCACCCCATTAACACCCCGCTCGTCTTCACGATGACGGCCCTGGGCTATTAGCTAGTCTCGAACTGTGGGGAAACTGAGGCACGGGGCGGGGCATTGACATATAATGCGTGGTTAGACTAAGTGATTTCAGCCCCTGAGCCGGCATTTAGATCCATCACCCACCTCTCCCTCACTGAGCTGTCGCTGAATCCTGGGGGCCCTGAATCTCCTACCCGCAAGGCCCTTCCAATGTGAAATTTCCACCAGTGGCTACATGGAGGGGGGCAGGGCAGATGTGCCCCCCACCTGCTGGGGTCTCCTCCGCGAGCGTTTTGTGCCAGACACCCGATTCCAGCGAGAGCCTCCCGGCCGCGGTGCCCAACCAGAGCTCGTACTACAAACCCAACCTCTCAGTGGGGGGCGGGGCTTAGGCCACACCCTCCCCCTCGGCATTTCCTATTGGCTGGCCCAGGCGGCTCCCACCCACTGGGCTGGCTTTGGCCCATCCCCAGGGGGCCCCGGCTGGTTCATCACCTGGGCAGCTACAGGAGATGCTCCACCCAGCTAGCCCGCTCCGGCCCCGGGGGAGGGGTAGAGCAGAGCCCAGGCACCCTGAGCCCCCCCGGCGCCAGCCCCCAGCCCACCTACCCAGCGTGACTTCGGAGAGGAAGATGCCGCAGGAGTCTTGCCCGGCGGGGCAGGGCTGCAGGCTGCCCGAGCAGTTCTGTCCTACCGCGGCGCACACCTCGCACTGCAGGCCGGCCCCTGGGGACAGAGCGAGAAGAGGGGGGCTCAGTTCGTGGGGAACCGGGGCGCGTTTGCAGTGAAGTGCAGTGTCTGGAGTCACCCCCGACGGGTCCTCTGTGACCCCCCCCCCCCCGACACAGAAACCACGGCCCCTCCCCCCAGTGGGACCCTGCCGGAGCATCGCCGCTTGGATTGTCTGGAGCCTGCGTCGCTGCGTCTGTTCCTCGTGTGACGGAAACTGGCTCCGGGCCAGAGACTCCAGGACAATCCCCTCGGGAGTGTCCTTGGCCCCGGCCGGCGCTGACAGGCGGGACCAGGACACGTGTCCAGAGATGTGCAGGGTCCATCGCCTCCTGCTTCCTCGGATGTTGCCCTCGCTGCCACAGGGACTGTGCGGCCCCCGGCTCCCCCCCCGCCCCCGCCCGCTGTCACACCCGCCTCCGCTAAACCACATTCACAAGCAGGGCCCCCGGCGGGCGGCTCGGAGCTGTGGGCGCGTTGGCGAAGGTGGGAAATGGGGGGCCCAGCCCCACTCACCGGTGCCCAGCAGAGCAGCCAGGAGGCAGGCGGCCAGAGACACCGTCATGGTGCCGGGAGCAGGCGATGGGCGCTGGAGTCACGGATGCAGCCCAGTCTCCTGTTGAGGGGTGATCCCAGAGGGGCTGCACGGAGATCAGAGGAGGGGCGGCCCAGTCTGTGGCCGGGGTGTGATCCCCGAGGGGATGCAAAGAGATCAGACGGGGTCAGCTCCACGCGGCCCGTGGGGCGTGGAACCGGAGTGAGGCCCAGTCTCCAAGCACCCGCAGACCCGAGGGCTGTCACTCACCATCGGCTCCGCAGGGAGACGTTTGCCGGGGGCGACGTCGGGGGCCTCGCTGGCCAAGCGGAGAAGCCGGACCCGTCGCTTGTGCCTCCTGCTCGGAGCCGGCTGGTGCATGTCGCACCCTCTGACTTATATAGCCGGGCCAGGGACCCGTGTTGATGCCAGGCAGCAGCTGGTCAAAGGTTCTGGCTTGATCAGATAACATCTGCCGATATCAGCTCCCCTCCCTGGCCCTGCCCGCTCCTTGGCCCCACACAATGCCAGCCTGTTCCCTCCTGCTGCCGACAATGGGAAGAGGGGAACAGGTGATCCCAGCTCCCTGGAGGGCGAGGAGGGGTCGCGGGTCACACAGGGTACAGGGCGGCCGGACCCCAGGTTCGGATTCAGGTGCGTAAGGGCAGGACGCTCGGTCCCCTCCTCACAGTCAGGAGGCGCCGGATCAAGTCAAGGAAATGGCCCCTGATGAAAGGCCTAGAAATCAGGGTGCGCAGGGAACATGCCCTGGCTGGGCTGGTTGAGTTGGGCTGCTCCTGTTTTGGGCAGGGGCTGGATTTGATGCCCCCTGAGGTCTCTGCCCACCTGTGGTTCTGTGAGTCTGAGTCCCACCATGGCGCCTCCTGCTGGCTGTTCTGGGAATTACCTCTGGGTTCACCAGTGCGCCCTCCTCTACTGCCTCCCTCCCCAACCCGCCTGCTCCTTGCCCTGCACCAACCTCCTCTGTACTTGGTTACTTGCCCCCTTCCAGGGCAACCTGTCTCCAGTCCAGCCACTGGCTTTATACCAGCGTTTCTCAAGCTGTGGGACGAGTCCCCTGGGGGTGCTCAAGAGACGTCGGTGTGGGGCAGGGTAGATCAACACTGGCATTTGGAGAAAACGGAATGATTGTTTTAAGTGTTGCAGCGCTTTATTTGTTTTGTACTTATTACACCCAAAAACGCCATCGCCCGCCTGGCTACAATGTACTTGTTTAAACAAACGTGTTGCAATGGTAGTGTCACCTTACCGGAGTTTAAGGGAAGCAGCCAGGTCACTGCTGCGCCCATGGGGTGGGGTGTTCGCCCCAAAAGTTGGCACGAAGGGGGCCATGTGAGGTGTCAAAGCAAAGCTTACCTTCTACTGATTCTGTATATGCTCTTCATACATCAGCATAATGGCTGTGTGTGGAGTTAGGAATACGTACTCTGTGCGGAGACTGGAAGTTTCTCTGTAGATGGCTAAGCAATGAGTTCAGCCTATGGACATGCTAATTAGCAGGGCTCCAGGGACAAAGGTCTATTAAGTACCAGAGACCCACCTATGAAGGAATCTAGGTGCCTAGTTAGAGATCATGTGACTCTCTCCAGCTTGGAAGAAACCAGAAGGGGGATAAATAGGCCACGTGGCTGACTCTATCTTGGTCTCCAGATCTGTTCCTGAGCCCACCTGTGGCCTAACAGGGAATCACAAGCCGGGAAGGAAAGTGGACCCATCCTGACATAGCATGTGCACCGAGGACTTTTAAGCCAGCAGTTATAACATCTCTGCTGTGAGCCTGTATCGAGAACTGGGAGATTCGACGCATGTAACGTATGGTACTTTAACAACCTCACTCTCCTGCTTTTCGTTCTTTTAGTAATAAACCTTTAGATGTTAGATTCTAAGGGATTGGCTCAGCGTGATGTGTGGGTAAGATCCAGAGGGTAAATTGACCTGGGATCTGTGGCTGGTTTCTTGGAACCGGACAGAACTTGTCTGGGGATGGTGAGATTGGGCTCCAAAACCCCTCACCGGTGCATGAGGCCCAGAGGGTCTCTGGGGCACGGACATTGCTGGGGTGCTGGAGGGGTTTTGCTCATGAGGCTTCTGGCTGGCCGAGCTGACAGCTGGAGCACTCTGTGGGACTGGTTTGTGGCCTGCTTGGGAGGGTCTCCAGTCTGGGGACTGTATAGAGCCCCGAATTGGAGCAATTCATGCTGAGCAGATGCCCTCAGTGGTGCCAGGACCCGGCCCGGTCTTTCACAGGTGGAAAAAAATGTTGTGTGTCGGAAAACTGTAGTTACTGGCGGTACTTAGAACTCTTTTTTTTTAAAGGGGGTATGACGGACCCCCCTCCCTCATGCTTTATGAAATGGACTTAAGGACAGGAATATACAGAGCTCAAAAGTGTGTGGAGTGAAGTATTTCATGTGATCCATCGATCTTCATGTCACGATCTGCTGGTTCTGTTCATCTGTCTTTGATGTAGGTATCGTTTTTGAGGTGTCAAATTAGACACATGGAGTGGGGAATACTTGGGAGGTTTCAAAGCTGAATGAAAGACACGGAGGGTGTTACCCTCAACTGTGAAACTTTGTCCTTCGGTCTGAGCCGTGGTTGGTAGGGAGAAGCCTCAGTTCTTTAACGAAAAGAATAGGAAAGCAGAGGTCTGGGTCTTTTGGGGGGGCTGCACCTGAAGGAAGGCGCCTGAGACCCAGGGTGGGGATGCAGCCCTGGTTTAGAGGGGCAGCCGGAAAAGAGGTTTGAGGGTGAGCGTTAGGAGTTTGTGCTGAGGTTTCAGTGTCAAATTAGCCAAGAATTTTGTTTCTTTTGATTTGTAACCTGCTTTGCTCTGCCTGGTCTCACTTATCACCACTTCAGTCCTACTGCTTGTACTTAATACAATCATTTCCTGTCAAACCCAGTGTAAGCGATTGTTACCGGGGGGGGGGGGGAACCGCTGTGCACATTCCCCTTTCATTGCTAAAGGGGGCTCACCTAATTCTTTGGGGTCTGATCCATCTGGGGAGTGCTACCCCAGGAGGCTGGGCCCTAAACTGCACTCTCCTTGGACCTGAAGTGGTTCAGTGTCTGTGCTGCTTCTCGGTGGGGGCAGGGACCTCAGCTCGGGGCCTTGACTGGGGGAGACCAGGGAGCTGGCCCAGCAGGATCGGGCGGTGAGGGGCCCCAGAGAGCAGGAAGGCGAGTGGCAGTGGCCTTGTCTGCCCCCCGGCAGGCAGCCCCGAGGGGTCGTCTGTGACACCCCCCCCCCCATCACAAGGGTACTTAACAAGGTTGGGAAACTGCTGTATACAATCTCAGAGCCGACAGGGCCTCGAGACGTCATCAAGTCCCATCCCGTGACGGCAGGACCAAGCCCCACCAAGACCATCGCTCACAGGTGTGTGTCCAACCTGCTCTCCGACATCTCCACGTTCGGGGACCCTAGAACCCCCCAGGCAACGTATCCCCGTGTTTCATCACCCTGACAGGCAGGACGTTTTTCCTAATGTCCAACCCGAACCTCCCTCACTGCAGTTCAAGCCCGTAGCCTCCTGACAGCCCCTCCCATGAGAATTCCAGCGCGATAAAGCCAATCCCAAATCCCTCGCTCTCTGGCTGGTTTTATTCAGTGCAGCCGCCTCCAGGAGCAGTGACCCCACCCCGGGCACAGAAGTCCCATGTGAGGGCGGGCAGCTAGTGCCGGACGTAGGGGGACACCGGAGCGCGACGGTGCTTGGCCCGGAGTAGGGGACTCAGGACAGAAGCCACAGGAGGAGGCCAGCGAGGGCTGGGAGGACCCTGGCCAGTCCTACAGCCACGCCCGCACCACCGGAGGTCGTGGAGGCTGGGCTGGGGGGCGGAGTTGACAGGGGCACGTCTGTTCCACCGGAGGCCGCTGTGCATTTGGCCGCGATCAGAGTCACATTGGATCCCAGGAAGGTCTCCGAACCCACCTGGAACTGGGCACAGGCAGACTCAGAAGCGCAGCCCTTCATGTTGACTTGTAATTGGCTTTCACCTGCATGCGGGGGGAGAGCAGTAACTCGGTCCTTAGTCTGAACTGGGACACCCAAGCCCCACCCTCATCCTCCATTTCCCCGTTGGCTCTGCTCCTTCCAGACTGCCTGGCCCACGATGGCCCCCCCATTCTCTCCGCTCTGACACAGGCTCCCGCTGTGACCATAATCAAGTCACTTGCAGTCCCGAGCTAGAGCCCACCACTGACGCTTGGATTGGATCAGGCTTGGATTCATCCCACCACTCATCGGCAAAGCAGCAGCTCAGAACTGGTGTCAGCAGTGGGATCATCAAGCAGAGGGGTCTGGCGGTGAGCTAAGACACCAGGATCAGACTAGCTTCACATCACTAGCTTCACATCACCGCTCCCTGCCTCAGTTTCCCCATCTTTAAAATGGGAAGAAAAATCCTTGTTTTGCCTCTTTTGGATGACAGTTGCTTTGGAAATGGGTTATATCTCATAAGGGGTCCTTTGTCACAGGAGGGCACCCCAATCTGGGTCAGTGCTCGGTCCAGGGCCTGGCACAGCAGGAGTCCCAGCACTAAGCCAGCTCCTCCCGCAAAGAGCTTACAGACGAAACTACAAACTAACAATGGACGGAGGAGACCTTGAGGCCCAGGGAGGGGACCAGAGGGCAGCACTGGAACAGAACCCAGGAGTCCTGATCTGCAGCCGGTATCTTTCCTCCCCCCAGCATCTCTCTTCTGCCCTTTGCTGACTAGAACAACACAGGAGAAATAACCCCGACAAAGCAGACACACGTTACCCATGTGGATGGTCCCAGCAGCCTCGAGACATCGGGTCTCGGATCCGGTACAACTTACGGTCTCCTCGCTGCACGGAGCAGGGGGAGCAGAGAAGCAGGCTGGGCAGCGGAGGCCATTGGGTTCGGTGTCAGGTGGGGGCACTGGGAAGAGGGGGGGCAAACACAGTGAGCTCATGGAACGAGCCCCAGAGGGCGTTGGGGCAGGGAGAGCCGCTGGGGGCTGCACTCCTCCGCCCCAGATTCCCCTGCAGGGGGCGCTGCAGCTCTGGGGATGCCGGAGGCGGCAGGGGAGAGATTTGCAGCAGGGAGTCCTGGACCGGAGTGAGGTCAGCTGGGTTCACCCCCGGGGGGGACTGCAGCCCCCCCCCCCCCCACAAACCTCCACCCACCCAGGCGCTGAGTGTTATTCCATGGAGCGCCCCCTGGGGGGTGGGAGGACCAGGCTCAGGCAGGTAGGGGAGGGTCCAGGAGTGGGGGATGCTCAGGGCCGGAGGAGGCACGGCAGAGAGGGGGAGATTTACGTGTGACATTGACTGTCTTGCAGGCGTCTCCCGTGCAGCAGGCGATGCTCGCCGTTGTCATTCCCGTCCCAAAATTCACAGAGATGGGGCCGGCTGTGCACTGGCTGGGCAACACGCAGCCCTTCAGGATGGTCTGGGACTTTATCGCCCCTACGCAGGAGGAAAAGCCGGAGATTGATTCCCCTTCCATGCGCACCCCATTAACACCCCCTTCGTCTTCACAGTGACAACCATAGGCGATTAGCCAGCCTGGAAGTGCGGGGAAACTGAGGCACAGGGCAGGGCAGTGACTCATCCTGCAAGGTCAGACTAAGGGATTTCAGCCCCTGAGCCGGCATTTAGATCTGTCACCCGCCGCGTCCCCACTTTCGAGGAATCCTGGGGCCCTGAATCTCCTGTCCGCAACTCCCTTCCAATTTGAAAATTTCCACCAGTGGCTACATGGAGGGGGGCAGGGCAGATGTGCCCCCACCTGCTGGGGTCTCCTTCGCGAGCGGATTGTGCCAGACACCCGATTCCAGCGAGAGCTTCCCGGCCGCGGTGCCCAACCTGACCTCGTACTACAAACCCAACCACTCAGTGGGGGGCGGGGTTTAGGCCACACCCTCCCCCTCGGCATTTCCTATTGGCTGGCCCAGGCGGCTTCCACCCACCGGGCTGGCTTTGGCCCATCCCAGGGGGCCCTGGCTGGTTCGTCACCTGGGCAGCTACAGGGGATGCTCCACCCAGCCAGCCCGCTCCGGCCCCGGGGGAGGGGTAGAGCAGAACCCAGGCACCCAGAGTCCCCCCCCCCCCGGCGCCAGGCCCCAGCCCACCTACCCAGCGTGACTTCGGAGAGGAAGATGCCGCAGGAGTCTTGCCCGGGGGGGCAGGTCTGCAGGCTGCCCGAGCAGTTCTGTCCTAGTTCAGAGCACACCTCGCACTGCAGGCCGGCCCCTGGGGACAGAGCGAGAAGAGTGCGGGGCTCAATTTGTGGGGAAACTGAGGCATGGGACAGGTCTGTGACCCATTGCCCTCCCCTACCCCCAGAGGAAGGTACGTGACACAAACCCCTCGGAGGCTGGAGGAGCAATTGGCACAAACCTCCTCTGTCCTTTAGCCTGCACGGGGGTTGGGGGAGCCGCCTCTGTTCCTAAAAACACCTGGAAAGACTCAGGGGCCGGGGTGTGTTGGCTGGGCTGCCCCGAGGGAAGGAGCCGGAGAGCCCGGGCGGCTTGGAGAGGCAGCTGGGAAACAGGTTTTCGGGTGAGTGAGAGTCAGTTTGGCCTGAGCTTTCGGTGTCGAGTTACCCAAGCGCTTTGTTTCTTCCGATTTGTCACCTGCTTTGCCTCCCTCTTCTCGCCTGTTCCCAGTCAGTCCTCCTGCTCGTACTGAGTACCATCGCTTGTGTTTCTATCACACCCAGTGTCAGGAGCTGTGACCTGGGGGCAACCAGTGTGCACATCCCCCGTAGCTAATCCTTCGGGGTGTGATCCCATTTGGGGAGGGGATCCCAGGAGCCTGGGGCCTAAACTTCCCTCTCCTTGGACCTGAAGTGGTTCAGTGTCTGTGCTGCTTCTTGGGGGCCAGGGACCTCAGCTGGGAGAGACCCGGGAGCTGGCCCAGCAGGACCGGGCGGTGAAGAGCCCAGAGAGCGGGAAGGCGAGAGGCAGTGCCCTAGGGTCACCCCGAGGGGTCCTCTCTGACCGCCCCCCAACACAGAAACAACGGCCCCTCATCCCCCAGTGGGAGCCCTGCCATGGAAACGCCGTTACACCTGCCTGGAGCCTGCATTGCTGAACCTGTTCCTGCTGTGACGGAAACTGGCTCCGTGCCAGACTGGAGGAAAATCCTCGGGAGTGTCCTTGGCTGCAGACCAGCACTGACAGGCGGGACCAGGACACGTTTACAGAGCAGAGACCCTGGCGGGCGGCTCGGAGCTGTGGGCGCGTTGGCGAAGGTGGGAAATGGGGGGCCCAGCCCCACTCACCAGTGCCCAGCAGAGCAGCCAGGAGGCAGGCGGCCAGAGACACCGTCATGGTGCCGGGAGCAGGCGATCGGCGCTGGAGTCTCTGATGCAGCTTAGCCTCCAGCTGAGGGGCGATCCCAGAGGGGCTGCAAGGAGATCAGATGGGGTCGGCACCACGTGGCCCATGGGGGTGGAACCGGAGTGAGGCCTAGTCTCTAAGCACCTGCAGACCCAAGAGCTGTCACTCACCAGCGGCTCTGAAGGAGACGTTTGCCGGGGGTGATGTGGGCCAAGTGGGAAAGCTGAATCCGTCCCTTGCACCTCCTGCTCGGAGCCGGCTGGTGCATGTCGCGCCGTCTGACTTATATAGCCGGGCCAGGGACCCGCGGTGATGCCAGGCAGCAGCTGGTCAAAGGTTCTTGCTTGATCAGGTAACATCTGCCGATATCAGCTCCCCTCCCTGGCCCTGCCCATCCCTCGGCCCGGCACAGTGCCAGCCTGTTCCCTCCAGCTGCAGAGAATGGGAAGAGGGAAAGTAGTGAGCCCAGCTTCCAGGAGCGTGACAAGGGGTCGCGGGTCACACAAGGGACATGGCGGCCGGGCCCCAGGTTTGGTTTCAGGTGCGTAAGGGCAGGACGCTCGGTCCCCTCCTCACGGTCAGGAGGAGCCGGATCAAGTCAAGGAAACGGGCCCTGATGAAAGGCCTAGAAATCAGGGTGCGCAGGGAACATGCCCTGGCTGGGCTGGTTGAGTTGGGCAGGTCCTGTTTTGGGCAGGGGGCTGGATTCGATTCCTCCTGAGGTCTCTACCCACCCTTGGGTTATATGAGTCTATGAGTCACACCATGGCGCCTCCTGCTGGCTGTTCTGGGAATTACCTCTGGGTTCACCAGTGAGCCCTCCTCTAGTGGTGTCTAGCTACTGCCTCCCTCCCAACCCGCCTGCTCCCTGCCCGCACCATCCTCCTCTGTACTTGGTTACCTGCCCCCTTCCAGGGGAACCTGTCTCCAGTCCAGCCACTGGCTTTATACCAGCGTTTCTCAAGCCGTGGGACGAGTCCCCTGGGGGTGCTCAAGAGAAGTCGGTGTGGGGCAGGGTAGATCAACACTGGCATTTGGAGAAAACGGAATGATTGTTTTAAGTGTTGCAGCGCTTTATTGGTTTTGTACTTATTACACCCAAAAACGCCATCGCCCGCCTGGCTACAATGTAGTTGTTTAAACAAACGTGTTGCAATGGTAGTGTCACCTTACTGGAGTTTAAGGGAAGCAGCCAGGTCACTGCTGCGCCCATGGGGTAGGGTGTTCACCCCAAAAGTTGGCACGAAGAGGGCCATGTGAGGTGTCAAAGCAAAGCTTACCTTCTACTGATTCTGTATATGCTCTTCATACATCAGTATAATGGCTGTGTGTGGAGTTAGGAATACATACTCTGTGCGGAGACTGGAAGTTTCTCTGTAGATGGCTGAGCAATGAGTTCAGCCTATGGACATGCTAATTAGCAGGGCTCCAGGGACAAAGGTCTATTAAGTACCAGAGACTCACCTATGAAGGAATCTAGGTGCCTGGTTAGAGATCATGTGACTCTCTCCCGCTTGGAAGAAGCCAGAAGGGGGGATAAATAGACCACGTGGCCGACTCCATCTTGGTCTCCAGATCTGCTCCTGAGCCCACATGTGGCCTCACAGGGAATCACAAGCCGGGAAGAAAAGTGGACCCATCCTGACATAGCATGTGCACCGAGGACTTTTAAGCCAGAACTTGTAACATCTCTGCTGTGAGCCTGCCTCGAGAACTGGGAGATTCGACACATGTAACGTATGGTACTTTAACAACCTCACTCTCCTGCTTTTGGTTCTTTTAGTAATAAACCTTTAGATGGTAGGTTCTAAAGGACTGGCCCAGCGTGATTTGTGGGTAAGGTCCAAAGGGTAAATTGACCTGGGATCTGTGGCTGGTTTCTTGGAACCGGACAGAACTTGTTCAGAGTAGGTGGGATTGGGTGCTAGGACGCCCCCACTGGTGTATGAGGCCTGGGGCCATCTGGGGCACGGATATTGCTGGGGTGCTGGAGGGGTTTTGCTCGTGAGGCTTCTGGCTGGCCGAGCTGACAGCTGGAGCACTCTGTGGGACTGGTTTGTGGCCTGCTTAGGAGGGTCTCCAGTCTGGGGGCTATACAGAGCCCCGAATTCGAGCAATTCACGGTGAGCAGATGCCCTCAGAGGTGCCCAGACCCGGCCTGGCCCGTCACAGGTAAAAATAATGTTGTGTGTTGGAAAACTGTGGTTACTGGGGGATACTTATAACTCTTTTTTTAAAAAAGGGGGTGTGACGGACCCCCCTCCCTCATGCTTTATGAAATGGACTTAAGGACATGAATATACAGAACTCAAAAGTGCGTGGAGTGAATTATTCCATGTGACCCATCGATCTTCATGTCATGATCTGCTGGTTCTGTTCATCTGTCTTTGATGTAGGTATCATTTTTGGGGTGTCAAATTAGACACATGGGCTACGTCTACACTGGCATGATTTTCCAGAAATGCTTTTAATGGAAAAGTTTTCCATTAAAAGCATTTTTGGAAAAGGTCATCTAGATTGGCAGGACGCTTTTCCGGAAAAGTACTTTTTCCGGAAAATCGTCCGTGGCCAATCTAGACACACTTTTCTGAAAAAAAGCCCCGATCGTCATTTTTGCGATCGGGGCTTTTTTGTGGAAAACACTACTGTTCTGTCTACACTGGCCCTTTTCCGGAACAGTTGTCCGGAAAAAGACTTTTGCCCGAACGGGAGCAGCATAGTTTTTCCGGAAAAGCACTGATGATTTTACATTAGATCATCAGAGCTTTTCCGGAAATTCAAGCGGCCAGTGTAGACAGCTGGCAAGTTTTCCGGAAAAGCGGCTGATTCTCCAGAATAACTTGCCAGTGTAGACACAGCCACGGAGTGGGGAATACTTGGGAGGTTTCAAAGCTGATTGAAAGACATGGAGGGTGTTACCCTCAATTGTGAAACTTTGTCCTTCAGTCTGAGACATGGTTGGTAGGGAGAAGCCTCAATTCTTTAACGAAGAGGATAGGAAAGCAGAGGTCTGGGTCTTTTGGGGGGGCTGCACCTGAAGGAAGGCGCCTGAGACCCAGGGAGGGGATGCAGCCCTGGTTTAGAGGGGCAGCCGGAAAAGAGGTTTGAGGGTGAGCGTGAGGAGTTTGTGCTGAAGTTTCAGGGTTGAATTAACCAAGAATTTTTTCTTTTGATTTGTAACCTGCTTTGCTCTGCCTGGTCTCACTTATCACCACTTCAGTCCTACTGCTTGTACTTAATACAATCATTTCCTGTCAAACCCAGTGTAAGCGATTGTTACCGGGGGAGGGGGGAAACGCTGTGCACATTCCCCTTTCATTGTTAAAGGGGGCTCCCCTAATTCTTTGGGGTCTGATCCCACCTGGGGAGTGCTACCCCAGGAGGCTGGGCCCTAAACTGCACTCTCCTTGGACATGAAGTGGTTCATTGTCTGTGCTGCTTCTTGGTGGGGGCAGGGACCTCAGCTCGGGGCCTTGACTGGGGGAGACCAGGGAGCTGGCCCAGCAGGACCGGGCGGAGAGGAGCCCCAGAGAGCAGGAAGGCGAGTGGCAGTGGCCTTGTCTGCCCCCCGGCAGGCAGCCCCGAGGGGTCGTCTGTGACACACCCCCCCCATCACAAGGGTACTTAACAAGGTTGGGAAACTGCTGTATACAATCCCAGAGCCGGCAGGGCCTCGAGACATCATCAAGTCCCATCCCGTGACGGCAGGACCAAGCCCCACCAAGACCATCGCTCACAGGTGAGTGTCCAACCTGCTCTCCGACATCTCCACGGTCGGGGACCCTAGAACCCCCCAGGCAACGCATCCCCGTGTTTCATCACCCTGACCGGCAGGACGTTTTTCATAATGTCCAACCCGAACCTCCCTCACTGCAGTTCAAGCCCGTAGCCTCCTGACAGCCCCTCCCATGAGAATTCCAGCGCGATAAAGCCAATCCCAAATCCCTCGCTCTCTGGCTGGTTTTATTCAGTGCAGCCGCCTCCAGGAGCAGTGACCCCACCCCGGGCACAGAAGTCCCGTGTGAGGGCCGGCAGCTAGTGCCGGACGTAGGGGGACACCGGAGCGCGATGGTGCTTGGTCCGGGATAGGGGACTCAGGACAGAAGCCACAGGAGGAGGCCACCGAGCGCTGGGAGGGTGGGCAGAGTTGAGAGAGGCACGTCTGCTCCACTGGAGGCCGCTGTGCATTTGGCCGCGGTCAGATTCACACTGGATCCCAGAAAGGTTCCCGAACCCACTTGAAACTGGTCACAGGCAGACTCAGAAGCGCAGCCCTTAATGGCGACTTCTAATAGGCTTTCACCTGCGTGCGGGGGGAGAGCAGTAACTCAGTCCTCAGTCTGGACTGGGACACCCCAGTCCCACCCTCAACCTCCATTTCCCCATTGGCTCTCCTCCTTCTAGACTGCCTGGCCCACGATGCCCCCCCCCCCGTCTCCTCCGCTCTGACACAGGCTCCCGCTGTGTCCATAATCAAGTCACTTGCAGTCCCAAGCTAGAGCCCACCACTGACGCTTGGATTGAATAAGGCTTGGATTGATCCCACAGCTCATCTGCTAAGCAGCAGCTCAGTGCTGGTGTCAGCAGTGGGATCATCAAGCAAAGTGGCTGGGTGGTGATCTAAGACACCAGGATCGCACTGCACAAAACTAGCTTCACATCACTGCTCCTTGCCTCCATTTCATCATCTTTAAAATGGGAAGGAAAATCCTTGTTTTGCCCCCTTTGGATGACAGTCACTTTAGAAACAAGGGTTATATCTCATGAGGTGTCCTTTGTCACAGGAGGGCACCCCAATCTGGGTCAGTGCTCGGTCCAGGGCCTGGCACAGCAGGAGTCCCAGCACTAAGCCAGCTCCTCCCACGAAGAGTTTACAGATGAAACTATAAACTAACAATGGATGGAGGAGACCCTGAGGCCCAGGGAGGAGACCGGAGGGCAGCACTGGAACAGAACCCAGGAGTCCCGATCTGCAGCCGGTATCTTCCCTCCCCCCAGCATCTCTCTTCTGCCCTTTGGTGACTGGAACAACACAGGAGAAATAACCCCGACAAAGCAGACACACGTTACCTATGTAGCTGGTCTCAACAACATCGAGACATTGGGTCTCGGATCCGATACAATTTATGGTCTCCTTGCGGCACGGAGGAGGGGGAGCAGTGAAGCAGACTGGGCAGCGGAGGCCATTGGGTTCGGTGTCAGGCGGGGGCACTGGGAAGAGGGGGGGCAAACGCAGTCAGCTCATGGAACGAGCCCCAGAGGGCGTTGGGGCAGGGAGAGCTGCTGGGGGCTGCACTGCTCCACCCCGGATCCCCCTGCAGAGGGCGCTGCAGCTCTGGGGGTGCCAGAAACAAAAGGGGCAGGGGGAAGGTTTCCAGTGGGGATCCCTGGACCGGAGTGGGGCTCCCCCCAGGGTTCAGCCCCACAAACCTCCACCCACCGAGGCGCTGAGTGTTATTCCATGGGGCCCCCTGGGGGGTGGGAGGACCAGGCTCAGGCAGGTAAGGAAGGGGAGGGTCCAGGCGTGGGGGATGCTCAGGGCCGGAGGAGGCACGGCAGAGAGGGGGAGATTTACGTGTGACGTTGACTGTCTTGCAGGCGTCTCCCGTGCAGCAGGCGATGCTCGCCATTGTCAGTCCCATCCCAAAATTCACAGAGATGGGGCCGGCTGTGCACTGGCTGGGCAACACGCAGCCCTTCAGGATGCCCTGGGACTTTATCGCCCCTGCTCAGGAGGAAAAGCCGGAGATTGATTCCCCTTCCATGCGCACCCCATTAACACCCCCTCGTCTTCACAGTGACATCCCTGGGCCATTAGCCAGCCTGGAACTGCAGGGAAACTGAGGCACAGGGCAGGGCAGTGACTCATCCTGCAAGGTTAGACTAAGTGATTTCAGCCCCTGAGCCGGCATTTAGATCTGTCACCCGCCGCATCCCCAGTGTCGCTTAATCCTGGAGCCCCCGAATCTCCTACCCGCAAGGCCCTTCCAGTGTGAAAATTTCCACCAGTGGCTACATGGAGGGGGGCAGGGCAGATGTGCCCCCACCTGCTGGGGTCTCCTTCGCGAGCGTTTTGTGCCAGACACCCGATTCCAGCGAGAGCTTCCCGGCCGCGGTGCCCAACCCGAGCTCGTACTAGAAACCCAACCTCTCAGTGGGGGGCGGGGCTTAGACCACACCCTCCCCCTTGGCATTTCCTATTGGCTGGCCCAGGCGGCTCCCACCCACTGGGCTGGCTTTGGCCCATCCCCAGGGTGCCCCGGCTGGTTCGTCACCTGGGCAGCTACAGGGGATGCTCCACCCAGCCAGCCCGCTCCGGCCCCGGGGAGGCGTAGAGCAGAGCCCAGGCACCCGGAGTCCCCTCCGGCGCCAGCCCCCAGCCCACCTACCCAGCGTGACTTCGGAGAGGAAGATGCCGCAGGAGTCTTGCCCGGGGGGGGGCAGGTCTGCAGGCTGCCCGTGCCGGTCTGTCCTAGTGCAGAGCACACCTCGCACTGCAGGCCGGCCCCTGGGGATGGAGTGAGAAGAGGGCGGGGCTCAGTTTGTGGGGAAACTGAGGCATGGGACAGGTCTGTGACCCATTGCCCTCCCCTACCCCAGAGGAAGGTACGTGACACAAACCCCTCGGAGGCTGGAGGAGCAATTGGCACAAACCTCCTCTGTCCTTTAGCCTGAGCGGGGGTTGGGAGAGCCGTGTCTGTTCCTAAAAACACCTGGAAAGACTCAGGGGCCGGGGTGTGTTGGCTGGGCTGCCCCGAGGGAGGGAGCCGGAGAGCCCGGGCGGCTTGGAGAGGCAGCTGGGAAACAGGTTTTCGGGTGAGTGAGAGTCAGTTTGCTCTGAGCTTTCGGTGTCGAGTTACCCAAGCGCTTTGTTTCTTCCGATTTGTCACCTGCTTTGCCTCCCTCTTCTCGCCTGTTCCCAGTCAGTCCTCCTGCTCGTACTGAGTACCATCGCTTGTGTTTCTATCACACCCAGTGTCAGGAGTTGTGAGCTGGGGACAACCAGTGTGCACATCCCCCGTAGCTAATCCTTCGGGGTGTGATCCCATTTGGGGAGGGGATCCCAGGAGCCTGGGCCCCAAACTGCCCTCTCCTTGGACCTGAAGTGGTCCTGTGTCTGTGCTGCTTCTTGGGGGCCAGGGACCTCAGCTGGGAGAGACCCGGGAGCTGGCCCAGCAGGACCAGGCGGTGAAGAGCCCAGAGAGCGGGAAGGCGAGAGGCAGTGCCCTAGGGTCACCCCGAGGGGTCCTCTCTGACCACCCCCCAACACAGAAACAACGGCCCCTCATCCCCCAGTGGGTGCCCTGCCATGGAAACGCCGTTACCCTGCCGTAGAAACGCCGTTACACCTGCCTGGAGCCTGCATCACTGAACCTGTTCCTCGTGTGACGGAAACTGGCTCCGTGCCAGAGACTCCAGGAAAATCCCCTCTCGGGAGTGTCCTTGGCCGCAGGCCAGCGCTGACAGGCGGGACCAGGACACGTGTCCAGTGATGTGCAGTGTCAATCGCCTCCTGTTTCCACAGTTGTTCCCCTCGCTGCCAGAGACTGTGGGGCCCCCGGCCCTCCCCCCTCACCCACTGTCACTCGGATGTCCCCTGCCTCTGCTTGGCCACGTTAATGAGCAGAGACCCTGGCGGGCGGCTCGGAGCTGTGGGTGCGTTGGCGAAGGTGGGAAATGGGGGGCCCAGCCCCACTCACCGGTGCCCAGCAGAGCAGCCAGGAGGCAGGCGGCCAGAGACACCGTCATGGTGCCGGGAGCAGGCGATCGGCGCTGGAGTCTCTGATGCAGCCCAGTCTGCAGCTGAGGGGTGATCCCAGAGGGGCTGCAAGGAGATCAGACGGGGTCGGCACCACGTGGCCCATGGGGGTGGAACAGGAGTGAGGCCCAGTCTCCAACGACCCGCAGACCCAAGGGCTGTCACTCACCAGTGGCTCTGAAGGAGACGTTTGCCGGGGGCGATGTCGGCCAAGTGGAGAAGCCGGACCCGTCGCTTGCGCCTCCCACTTGGAGCCGGCTGGTGCATGTCGCGCCGTCTGGCTAATATAGCCGGGCCAGGGACCCGCGGGGATGCCAGGCAGCAGCTGTTCAAAGGTTCTTGCTTGATCAGATAACATCTGCCGATATCAGCTCCCCTCCCTGGCCCTGCCCATCCCTCGGCCCGGCACAGTGCCAGCCTGTTCCCTCAAGCTGCTGAGAATGGGAAGAGGGAAACTGGTGGACCCAGCTTCCAGGAGCGTGACGAGGGGTCGCGGGTCACACAAGGGACACGGCGGCCGTGCACCGAGGTTCGGATTCAGGTGCGTAAGGGCAGGACTCTTGGTCCCCTCCTCACAGTCAGGAGGGAGCTGGATCAACTCAAGGAAACAGCCCCTGATGAAAGGCCTAGAAATCAGGGTGCGCGAGGGAAAACTGCAAACATTGCGTCGCTTCAGTCTGGGGAAGAGCAGACGGAGGGGACACAAGAGAGCGGCTTTCAACTCTCCAAAAGGACATCACGGCGAGGAGGGGGGAATATTGTTCTCCTTGGCCTCCGAGGACAGGACAGGAAGCAATGGGCTTAAGCTGCAGCAAGGAAGGTTTAGGTCCCTTGCTCATCCCAAAAAAATTTCGGAAGAGCAGACACGTTCCCTGGATGTGGGAAAGTTTCTCTGGAATACGGCAGTGTAGACACAGGCTTGCTTGTTCTTTCTTTCTTTCTTTCTTTCTTTCTTTCTTTCTTTCTTTCTTTCTTTCTTTCTTTCTTTCTTTCTTTCTTTCTTTCTTTCTTTCTTTCTTTCTTTCTTTCTTTCTTTCTTTCTTCAATAACGCCCAAGATACTAGGTTCTAAAGAACCGGCCCAGAGCCCTTTTGGGGAAGGTCTGAGTGATACAACCTGGGAATGGGGCTCCTCCTTTGGGATGGGCAGAACCTGTTTGGATTCAGTGAGATCGGTTTTCATCACCTCCCACCTGTGGGAGGAGTAGAGCTGGTGCGGGGAGAAGTGAAGGGGAGGATCTGAGGGATTGCTTGCGGGACTTCTAGCTGGCCTGTGTGGGGTACACAAGTGCTCTCTGTGGCTGGTTTGGTACCTGATACTGGGGACCCCCAGTCTTTGGCTGTTAGTAGCCCTGTGTCTCAGCAATTCACCGTGATTTGACCGTCTCAGTCAGGGCCCCAGAAACCTCCTCCCTTGCACCCCTGTAGGATCTTTCTAAGCCTGATCTTTGGGCATGGAACAGCTTCTGTGTGAATGGAGACTAAAAAGATTAGGGCTGTTCAGCATGGCAAAGAGAGGACTAAGGAATGATGTGACAGGTCGCTGGAAAATCACACAACAGGGTGGAGAATGTGACCAGAAAATCAATATTTTCCCCTATGCCAGCATGCCACGACCTGGCCTCTCCCCTTGAAATTGACAGGCAGCAGGTTTCACACAAACAAGAGGATGTACTTTTTTCTGCAATCTGAAGTTAATCTGTGGAACTCCTTGCCACTGGATGTGCAGCTGAGCACAAGATGAAAGGATCCAAAAAAGAGTTAGATCCATTCCTGGGCCACCAATAGCCAAGATGGTTGGGGACAAACCCCCATGTTTTGGGAGTCCCTAAATCTTTCTACCAGAAGCCAGGAGGGGACATCGGGGTGAGTCTGTCCTAAATTAATGTTCGCTGTGCACGGCCCCAAAGTTCTGGTTGGAGACAGGACACGGGACTAGCTGTGGACACTCTTAGGCTGTGTCTAGACTGGCCAGTTTTTCTGGAAAATCAGCCACTTTTTCAGAAAAACTTGCCAGCTGTCTACACTGGCCGCTTGAATTTCCACAAAAGCACGGACTTCCTACTGTAAGAAATCAGTGCTTTTTGCAGAAATACTATGCTGCTCCCGTTGGGGCAAAAGTCCCTTTTGCGCAAAACTTTTGCACAAAAGGGCCAGTATAGACAGCTCAGATTTGTTTTCCGCAAAAAAGCCCCGATTACGAAAATGGCGATTGAGGCTTTTTTGTGCAAAAGCGCGTCTAGATTGGCCACGGACGCTTTTCCTCAAAAAGTGCTTCGAACTAGGTTGGCTAGTGTAGACATACCCTTACATTCTTACCTGGCTTCTTCATGGCCCGACCACAGGAATTAAATCCCCTACTCCCCATTGAAATCAATAAGTCAATCAATCAATAATTCAAAGAGTTTTCTCTCCAGGCTGTTTTATTCAGCACAGCGACATCACAGGACTTGACTCCATCCGGGAGCTGAGGCCCCCTGGTGGGGAGAGCGGGTAAGACAGGCTGCGGGGTGCATTTCAGCATGGTGTCGCAGTTGGAAGAGGGGAGAGAAGATTCAGGAGGAGGCCGGCGAGGGCTGGCAGGAGGAACCCGGCTGGTCCCGGAGCCAGGCCCGCCACGCCTGAGGCTGCTGTGCATTTGGCTGTGGTCAGATTTGCACTGATTCCTGCGATGGTCGCTGGACCCACTTTTAACTGGGCGCAGACAGACTCAGAAGCGCAACCCTTCAGGATGGACTGCGTCAGATTTCCCACTGCTTGTTGGGGAGAAAGCAGGCAAAGGTCAGGGCAGCAGCTCCACTCCTTACCCTAGACCAGAACAGAATACCCCCCATCTGACTCAGCACCCCATCGAACTCCCCACAGCCTCCCTCTACCCCGATCCAGAGCCCACCAGCAACACCTTGATTGGATGTGGCCTGTATTAGCCTCACTGCTCATCTACAAACCAACAGCTCAATGCTGGTGGCAGTAGTGGGATTTCTAAGCAGGCTGGCTAGGTCCCAAGGCACCATCATGGGCCTCTGCAAAACTAGAGTCCATTCCTATCACACAGACCTGCTGTGTGACCTTGGACAAGTCATGGCACTACTCTGTGCCTCAGTTTACCTATCTTTTACATGGAAAGAACGACCCTTCTTTTCCCTGTTTAGATTGCAGGCTCTTAGCAGGCCAGGATGGGCTCTCACTAGGAATCCTTCAGCATCTGGCAGAAGAGGGGTTGAAAAGAAAAGAAAAAGAGAACCAGAAGCGCAGGGTGGGCCCCAGAAGAAATGAACTGAAGTTACCTGTCAGTATGGTCCCAGCAGCATTAATACATCGGGTCTCGGCTCCGCTACAGTAGATGATCTGCTCAGTGCAGTGATCAGTGTTGCTCACAAAGCATCCGCGGCAGCGCCGGCCATTGGGTTTGGCGTCAAACGTGGGCACTAGGAGCGGGGTGGGGGGGGGAGGCAAATGCAGTCAGCTCGGGGTGTCGGGGCAGGGAGAGCAGCTGGGGGCAGCACCGCTCATCCCCGGATCCCCCTGCAGGGGGCGCTGCAGCTCTGGGGCTGTGGGACGCAGCAGAGAGCGTTGGCTCCCACTCCAGCTGGGGTCTCATCTGGGGGCAGCCTAAAGCCCCACCCACAAACTCCACCCACCAGAGCTATTCTGGGGGGGAGGGGCCTGCAGGGCAGGAGGACTAGTTTGATGGTGTGTACCTGGGGTGGGAGCAGCAGGGGAGGTGGAGGGGAGGAGGAGATGGGGGGATGTTCGTGTACCAGAGGTGTTTCTGCAGGCGTCTCCCACGCAGCAGGCGACACTCACTCTTCTTGTCATTTGGTACCCAAAATCCACAGAGCCAGGGCCGGCTTTGCACTGGCTGGACGTCACGCAGCTCTTCAGGATGCTCTGGGACTTCACTTCCGCTGCGCCGGGGAGAAACGTGAGATTCATTCCTCTTCCGTCCCACTGGCAGCCTCTTCACAGCACAGCCCCATTACCCATGGGGAAACTGAGGCACGGGGGGGGGGGGACGTGACTGACCCAAGATCTCATAGTCCTAGGCAAAGCGATTTCAACACCTAAATCCAGCATTTAACTTCTCCAGCCCCCCCACTCCATGGCTGCCTGACCCTGGCGCCCCCAACTCTGCTGACCCATGGTCCTTTCATTGCCAGAGTTTCTTACCAATGGATACGTGCAGGGTGGCTGAAATCTCAGCACCGGGAGTCCAGCTCAGCCCTTAGCCACGGTGGGACTCATAAACCAGGTGTTCCCTGCCTCATGTGTCCTGCCTCATCCAGGGGACGCGCTAGGACCCTGCCCACCGGCTCGCCCCTGCACAACGGGTGTACCCGAATTCCCACTTCATACTCAGGAGCCCAGTGGGTTGGATGCTCCCCATGGATGTGGGGGGGGGGACAGAGAGACCCACCCAGAGGCTGGGCACGACCATGGGAGGGGGGAGATCTGGGCGGAAGTCCCCAGCCTCATTTCAGCCAGTGGGGATTTGAACTTGGCCCCCCCGGCCCAGTTGGGGGTCTCAGGGAAACCCCTCAGCCACAGCCATCCCCTGCCGGGAAGGGCTGGCCTGGTCCATGCACCGGACTCCTGGGGAGGGGCAACTGTCCATGGATCCCGTCCAGAGCTGGGCGCCTCCATGAAGCCAAAAGGGGCCAAACTCCGGGGGAGGGGCGGGGCTTAGGCCACACCCTCTCCTCGGCATTTCCTATTGGCTGGTTTTGGCCCATCCCATGCTCAGTGGCCCCCAGGGCTGGCTTGTCACCTGGATGGATTCCCGAGGCAGCTACCGGGGATGCATCCACCCACCCGGCTCCCGGCCCCAGGGGTGGGGTAGAGCAAAGCCCAGGTATCCCGGCTCCCCCTCCGGCGCCAGCCCCCAGCCCACCTACCCAGCGTGACTTCGGTGAGGAAGATGCCGCAGGA
This sequence comes from Pelodiscus sinensis, assembly GCF_052426305.1. Lineage (NCBI taxonomy): Eukaryota > Metazoa > Chordata > Testudines > Trionychidae > Pelodiscus > Pelodiscus sinensis. Next base: position 25,621,072 of record NC_143073.1, read on the forward strand.
GTCTTGCCCGGCGGGGCAGGGCTGTAGGCTGCCCGAGCAGTTATGTCCTTCTGCGGCGCACACCTCGCACTGCAGGCCGGCCCCTGGGGACGGAGAGAGAAGAGGACGGGGCTCGATTTGTCCCTTCCTTGCCCCCTTCATGCTCTCCTAAGTTGACCTGGCCCCAGCTTCAGATCTGGCCCCACTGGCCCCCAGGGAGCGATGGCCCCTCGTCCCGCAACAGGAGCCGGGCTGCAGAGTCGCTGTTACAATTGGCTGGAACCCGTGTGGCTGCACCTGTTCCTCGTGTTACGGAAACTGGTTCTGTGCCAGAGCCGAGAGACCAGGCGAGAGACCAGGACAGGTTTCCAGTGATTTACAGGGTCACTTGCCTCCCGTGTCCATGGTTGTCTCCTCACTGCCACGGGGACTGTACGGCCCCCAGCCCTCTCCCCTCGCCCTCTGTCACCTGGACACCCCCCGCCACCGCTCGGCTCCATTAACGAGCAGGGCCCCCGGCAGACAGCTCGGCGCTGTGGGCACGTTGGCGAAGGTGGGAAATGGGGGACCCAGCCCCACTCACCGGTGCCCAGCAGAGCAGCGAGGAGGCAGACAGCCAGAGACACCGTCATGGTGCTGGGAGCAGGTGATCGGCGCTAGGGTCGCCGGTACGGCCCAGTCTCCGGCCGGGGGGCGATCCCAGATGGGCTGCAAGGAGATCAGAGGAGGGACAGCTCATGCGCCATGTGGAACCGGAGCCGTTTGCCACAGCTCTGGGGCAGCCGCACCCCGGACCACTCCAAGGCTCGTACATTTGTGGCACCCCCCGGATCAAAAGTCAGAGAGCAACCTGGCATGCTCCGGCTGGAAGGCTGCAGTGGACGGTGACTGGTTGTGGGACTCCAGAACCATCAGACACAACAACACACCAGAGACACAAACAAAGCCGGCTGCTCCCAAGAGCAGTGAGAAGCAACTCAGCCCACCTTGTTCCGCGCTGGTTCTGTCCAGACTCTTGGTTCTCTCCCCAGCTCTGGGAGTGGCGTGGGGTCTAGTGTGCCTGGGCGTTGGGAGACCTAGATTCTAGGAGAGTCATGCCTAGTGGTTAGAGTGTGTGTGTGTGTGTGTGTTGGAGGGAGGGGGGTTCCGGTGCCTTGTTCCAGTCCCTGCTCCAAGAAGGAAGCACTATATGGGGTTAGGCGTCAGGATTCCATCCTTGGCTTCGGAAGGGCAGCGGGGCCCAGTGGTCCAAGCACCAACAGACCCGAGGGCTGTCACTTACCAACGGCTCCGCAGAGAGACGTGTGCCGGGGGTGACGTCAGGGGCTACGTCGGTCAAGTGGAGAAGCTGGGCCCGTCGCTCGCGCGTTCCGATCGGAGCAGGCCCGTCTGTGTCGTGCCGTCTCGTTTTTACACAGGTGCCCGCTGTGATGCAAGACAAGCCCTATTCAGATGTTCCTGCTTTATCAGGCGAGCGTGTGCTTTTCTACTCCCCTCGCTGGCCCTGCCCATCCCTCGGACGTCAGTGCACAATGAAAAACTATTCGCTCTTTCTGCCAGGGAATTGGATTAGAGGAATGAATCGAACCAGCTGCCTTGTGGTTGCAAACGGGTCACAGAAGGACAGGGCAGCCGGATGCCTGGGTTCTGATTCGGGTGCGTAAGGGCAAGGTCCTCTCCTTGGAATGCCCCATTTCAGGAAGGCTCCGGACCAATTCAAGACAGTCCAAAGAAGAACAACAAACACGATGAAAGGTTGAGAAAACATGGCATCTGGTTGTTACAGGAAGAAGAACGGGGAATTATTCTCCTTGGCCTTTGAGGATAGAACAAGCAATGGGCTTAAACTGCAGCAAGGGAGGTTTAGGTTGGACATTAGGAAAAACTTCTTAATTGTCAGGATGCTCAAACACTGGAATAAGTTCCTGGAAGGGTTGTGGAATCTCCATCTCTGGAGATATTGAAGAGCAGGTTAGATAAATGTCAATCAGGGATGGTCTAGACAGTATTTGGTCCTGCCGTGGGGGCAGGGGACTGGACTTTAGGTCCCTGCCGGTTCTACGGTTCTAGGATTCACTGAGAAGGGGGCTGCAGTGGTGAGGGAAGTGGGGGTGAGAGCCAAGGTGCCTGGTGGAAAGTGGAACATTGTAGGGTCGGGGGAGGGATTGGAAATCCGAAATCCCGGTTTCATGGGCCTAGTCAACGCAGGAGGAAGGGGCCTTCGGGTCAGGGATGCTGGGTCCCCTTGAGAAGTGAGCAGGGCATCAGGACTCCTGGTGGTCCGGGTTCTGGCTCGGAGGATGTGACCTCATTGGAAGCTGAGGTGAACAGACCTGACACTGTTACAACTGCTGTTCTCTGGCTGCCCCAGCCCTGTGCAGAGCGGCCAAGGGAGGGGTCTGTCGAGAGCCGAGGGGTCGCTGGGTACGTTTATGCCATTCGGGTGCATGTGGCCGTGTTGTGAGTGGAGTTCTAAGGACGGGCTCTGTACGTGGCTTTCCAATCTTTGCTTCTGGGAGACCTGAACAGGCTTTGCCCACCTTCCATGGAAGGGCGGCCAGTCACGTGACTAGCAGCACTTGACTGACAATGCACCTCAAGCGGGGCCAATCCGCATCCGAGGAGCTTTGCTGTGAATGTTCAGGCCAGCTCGGAAGTGATGGCCCCTAAGGGCCCCTAAGGTGGCTTGTCCATGTGACAAACCCCGTCGGGGCTGCCTGTCACTCATGGAGAGCAATGAGAGTCCCTCCACGTGGGCAAGGGTGTGAAGAGGGCCCGGGGGTTCCTCCATCCTTGTCTTCACTCCTCCAGCCCATCACGTCAGCAGCATCTTTGCTCTCCACGGAGTCCGGAAGGGCTGATGGTCCATCCCCACAAAGGACGCCCTCCAGAGACTTATACGCCAGCAGATTATTCTGGCTCTGCTACCGGGCGGCACCAGGAACTTTGCAATTGGTGCCTACAATTTCTTTCCTTCCACAATTTCACTCTCATCCTTTCCTTTCTTTCACCTTTAAATGTCAGATGCTAACGGACTGGCCCAGGGGGCTCATTTGGGTGAGATGTGAGGTACAAACGGACCTAGGACTGGGGCTGGCCCCTTGGGACTGAGAGAACCTGTTCAGAGTTGGTGAGATGGGTTAGAACCTCTCCCCTGTGTGAGGTGGGGCTGGGGGGCACAGGGAGCACTGGGGTGTGTGAGGGGAGGTGGGGGATGGGTTCTAACCTCTCCCCTGTGTGAGGTGGGGCTGGGGGGCACAGGGAGCACTGGGATGTGTGAGAGGAGGTGGGGGATGGGTTATAACCTCTCCCCTGTGTAAGGGGAGGCTGGGTGGGGCACAGGGAGCACTGGGGTGTCTGAGGGGAGGTGGGGGGAAGGGATATAACCTGTCCCCTGTGTGAGGTGGGGGTTGGGGGGCACAGGGAGCACTGGGGTGTCTGAGGGGAGGTGGGGGGATGGGGTATAACCTCTCCCCTGTGTAAGGTGGGGCTGGGTGGGGCACAGGGAGCACTGGGATGTCTGAGGGGAGGTGGGGGGAAGGGATATAACCTCTCCCCTGTGTGAGGTGGGAGTTGGGGGGCACAGGGAGCACTGGGGTGTCTGAGGGGAGGTGGGGGGAAGGGATATAACCTCTCCCCTGTGTGAGGTGGGGGTTGGGGGGCACAGGGAGCACTGGGGTGTCTGAGGGGAGGTGGGGGAAGGGATATAACCTCTCCCCTGTGTGAGGTGGGGGTTGGGGGGCACAGGGAGCGCTGGGGTGTCTGAGGGGATTAGTTTGTGAGGCTCCTTGCTGGCCGGAGTGGTCGCTCAGGTGCTCGGGGTGGCTGTTTGGTGCCTGACAGGGGAGGACCCCAGGCCCGGGCTGCATGTTGCCCTGGGTCTGAGCAATTCGCCCGGATTTGACCCTCTCCTTGGTGCCCCCAGACCCTGTTTCAGCGACCGGCCACTGCTCACCCCACGGCTCAGCCTCCCAGGAACTCTGCCCCGTTTCTCGTGACTGCCGCTCTCATGGAACAGTTAGCTCCTCTCTGAGGCCCGGGTGAGCAGCAGGTGGAACCGGTCTGACAGCCAGGCACCCGAGGGCACGGCGCCAGCCCGTCGACAGTCCTGTTCTCCCGCCTCCGACTCTCCCAAGACTGACATGGGAGCCGTTGCCCATCCCTGTTTCTTTCAGCACCATTGGGCTTTTCTGTGCCCCCCGCCCCCAGAATCACAAGCCAGAAAACCCCTCTGGCGCGATGCCGCGACGCCGATTCTTTTCGGGAAGAACGGCGTTGTGCCAGAGGGGTTTTCTTGCGCAGGGAGGAGCCGTGTAGACAGCTCCTTCTGGCGCCAGAGCCTCTTCTGCAAAAATGGCGGCGCATGAGGTATGCAAATGAGGCTCGGCGATATTCCACGCTTCGCCTCATTTGCATATTTCTCACGCAAGAAGCCGCGAGTGTAGACATAGCCCGGGAGGGGAGAGAGAGGGACGACCGGGCTGGGGAAGATCCGGCCAACCAAGCTCCCAGGCTGCAGGGCCTGAAGCAAGGCCTGAAACTACTAGCGTTGTGAAGGGCAGCCCCAGTAGGCGGGGGCAACAGGTCACCCCCCTTTACCAGTACTGAGTGGCCATTTCAGTCTGCAGTTTTCCCCTGAGGCAGGGGCTAGATGGAGACTGGCAGTGGGTCACTGAGGCCAGGTGGGTCCAGGGGAACTGGGGTTCCTGGGAAGAGAAACCTGGGGAGTCACCAGCTAGAGGGAGGCGTCCAGTGAGCCAAGCCAGCTAATTCCCAGAGCAACCAACTGGAGGGGCCGTGGGGGGTGAGTTGGCCCCATGACAGGGCCTCTCCAGGCTCTGGGGGGGGAGGGGCAAACTGAGGGGTTCAGTGTGTGGGAGGGAGGCAGGGGGAAGGGTGCAGGAGTGGGCTGCAAGGGGAGCCCTGAACCATGGGGGGGCCAGATCCAGGCAAGCCAGGGGCCACATCTGGCCCCACGGTCTTTGGTTCCCTACCCTTGCTTTAGGGCAGTGTTTCTTAAGCTTTTTTAGACCGAGGAACACCAAACAATATTTTTTTAATGTAGCCCACCAAAGATTTTTTTTGTTTAAAAAAAAAAAGTTGCCTGCCCCTTTAAGGGTGTCCATTCTGAACTCTGTTCTCCGCCGGTGTGCCGTGGAACATAGTTCAAGAAACACTTCTTTAGGGGGTCATGGTATTGCCCCCATTACCTCTAGGCTGCCTTCACAGCTGGGTGCCTGCTGGCTGATGTCCTGGCTTTGCAGTCAGAATAGTTGTGATGGGCCATATTGCCTATCCAATCAGCCTGAGCTCCCTCACTCTGCCCTGCCAAGCCCGGCCCTCAAGCCTCCCCCCAGCACACACAGTCGGGGACCCCTCCAGCTGCAAAAAGGCCCTGAAATAAGCTCTGCATGGGTAGGTTCTGCCAGGGCATTGCTTCAAGTGCCGACCCCCAGGGCAATGCACACCCCAAACTGCACAGTGACCTGTGCAGAGGGTGCGCATGAAATCCACCCCCCACTTCAGGAAGGAGAGAGAGGAGTGTGCCGCTTTCATCCCTTCCCCCCACATACAAAACCCACACACTGGTTCCAGAAAACATAAAAAACAAGTTTATTTATTTAGGACCAAAAGATGGGGATTACGTGATGACCAGGGATAGCAAACAGATCAAAGCACGTTCCCGTAGCAAATAAATAAAACCCGCCATCTGCGCGGAACACACCGGAGAGGTAGGATATCAGCTAGCAATTTCTCCCCCTGAGTGAAGAACGGGCTGGCAGACGTTTCCGGCACGAGCTGCCTTGTCGCTGCACTTTGGCTCGCCCCCGTTTTCCTACACAGGCGAAAAATCTCTCTAGCTGGGATTGGTGCTTCACACAGTTCAATCGTCCCTGGCAGATGTTGGCAGGTGCAGTGTTGTAGAAAGAGTGAGGTCCCCCCCGATGTCATGTTCACCTCTTATATCTTCTTCCCTCTTGCCGGGAAGCTCTCTGGCTGTGACCTGGGTCACGCAGGTCCCATTGGGCAGCGCTATCTCGGAGCGGTTTTTACTGTGCCCAGTTCCTGGGGGAAATCCTTGTGGATGTGCAGTTCCGCAGTGAGACACTAACGTGACCAGGCCTTTTTACTCTTCTACCTGAAAAGCGGCTTGTGGGCATTCGTAGCCTCACATGTTTCGGTAGCAGCTATGCAGCCAAACGTCCCAGACAGCGACAGCCCATACAGTCCAATGAGGGATTGTCTAGCCGATCAAGAGTGACTGAATCAAACGTCATGGGAACAGACTGCCTAGCGCAGTGCAGAACCCTGACCCACAATGGGGGTGCCTGGCTCCGACAGTAATACACCTAATAACACACCTAACACAGCAGGGTCCTACACCGACAATAACTAACTATTTCTCCTTCATAAAAGGTCGGGTGGCAAGTACTTTATCCGACAGCTGCTGGGGTGGCTCTTAAGTCGGAGTAGCTCTCCTGAGCATGTCCCGGCTGAGGGAATTGAACCTGTGACCCTTGGCTCCATAGACCAGGATCTGAGCTAAAGAGCAATACGGTAGCCCCAGCCTCACAAACCTCTGCCCAAAGCAGCCACTAGAGGGGGCTGATGTCACCCACCGGTGTATGCATGGGTGTGTCTCGGGCCAGCCAAGTGTCAATCTAGGCCTGAAACGTGGCCCCTCCTCCACTTGGCCCCCCTTTTCCCTGAGACACCCGTGCCCTCTGGAACGGGGGAGGGGCGCAGGGCTCCATCACATTTCCTGCCGTAGGCAAGTGCAGTAAAGGGATGGGGAGCAGAGGTCCTGGGGGATCTCGGGGGAAGAGGTGGAGTCTGGGTCCAGGTGCCAGTGGGCCACCCACGCATACTTCCTCTGGGAGGTCCAAAGATGGCCGCCTTTCCCCCCTTCCCGGCCATCCTTTTTGGGGAGGGTTGGTCGCTTATTTGTGCAGCCACCCTTCCTGTGTGGCTCCAGGAGCAGAGCCTCAGTGGAGGCCGGAGGGCAGGGGCGGTTGCCTGGCACACCGAGGAAGCGCTGTGTTTGGCAGGAACGTGGGAAGGGGACGCCAGTGAGACGAGCAGAGGGAGCCCAGGTGCAGCCAGTTCAGGCAGGGCAGTCAGAAGAAATCCCAGGAGAAATGCATTAAACTAGGGTGGGGAGGGTGAGAGGCGGGTTGGAAGAGCCCGAATGAGGTAGATGGATGGACGGCCCATGGGAGGAGCTGAGCAGCTGCCAGCCCACCGAGTCTCCACTTGCTTTCCTTCAGCGCAGCAACGTCGAGGGGCTGCGAGTCCCTCCGGGAGCCGAGAACCCCGGGGGAGTGGCGGAGGCGGGTGCAGGGTGTATCTGGGTGCGGCGGCGCTGCACCGGGCAGGGGATTAGGAGAGAAGCTTCAGTAGGAGGAAGGCAGTGACGACTGGGAGGAGACACCCGGCTGGTCCCGGAGCCATGGCCACCGTGCCAGAGAGGGTGGTTGTTGAAGTCGCGCTCGTCACACTGGAGGCCTGGACTCCGGTCACGGTGCAGGCCTCGCTTCCAGGAGATGTGCCCGTTGCAGAGGAAGCCTCAGTTCTGGGAGACGCGCCGGTCGCAGTGAAGACCTCGGTTCTAGAAGACGTGCCCATCGCGGTGGTGGCCTCGGTTCCGGGAGACGCGCCGGTCGCAGTGGAGGCCTCGGTTCTAGAAGACGTGCCCATCGCGGTGGTGGCCTCGGTTCCGGGAGACGCGCCAGTCGCAGTGGAGGCCTCGGTTCTAGAAGACGTGCCCATCGCGGTGGTGGCCTCGGTTCCGGGAGACGCACCCGTCGCGGTGGAGGCCTCGGTTCCAGAAGACGCGCCCGTCGCAGTGGAGGCCTGGGTTCCAGGAGACGCGCCCGTCGCGGTGGAAGCCTCGGTTCCAGGAGACGCGCCCATCACGGTGGAGGCCTCAGTTCTAGAAAACACGCCCATCATGGTGGAGGCCTCGGTTCCAGGAGACACGCTTGTCACTGAGGAGGCCTCGGTTCTAGAAAGCGCGCCAATCACAGTGGAGGCCTCGGTTCCAGGAGACGCGCCCATCGCGGTGGAGGCCTCGGTTCTAGAAAACGCGCCCATCACAGGGGAGGCCTCGGTTCCAAAAGACACGCCCGTCGCGGTGGAGGCCTCGGTTCCAGGAGACGCGCTCGTCGCAGTGGAGGCCTCGGTTCTAGAAAACGCGCCCGTCACGGTGGAGGCCTCGGTTCTAGAAAACGCACCCATCATGGTGGAGGCCTCGGTTCCAGGAGACACGCTTGTCACTGAGGAGGCCTCGGTTCTAGAAAACGCGCCCATCACGGTGGAGGCCTCACTTCCAGGAGACACGCCCGTCGCGGTGGAGGCCTCGGTTCCGGGAGACACGCCCGTCGCGGTGGAGGCCTCAGTTCCAGGAGACACGCCCGTCGCGGTGGAGGCCTCGGTTCCGGGAGGCATGTTGTTGTTGGGGGTGAAGGCTGCAGAGCGAGAGTGACTCACTGGGGGGCGCTGACAGACTGGTTGTTGCGGGGTCCCAGACCTGCACCCTCCACCCTGCACAGTCACAGGGAGCAACACATCCTCCACCTCGAGAGAGCGGCTGCTGGTACCCCCAGAATCCCCCAATTACCTCGTCCCGGTATACACACCCCTCCAGCACCCCCTAATGCACCCCATTGTACCCGCAGGTCCCCTCTCCCCAGCAGCACCCTCCCTGCTAACCCGAACACAGGGGAGCCCTGGGTCTACCCCCCACACCAAACGCCCTTCCAGGGGCTGTGTGTTTCTCCATGGGACGGGGCTGTGTGTTTCTCCTGCAGGGCGGGAGGCCAGCCTCTGGGTATGTCTACACTACCCCGCTAGTTCGAACTAGCGGGGTAGTGTAGACATACCCTCCGGGAGCTGCCGGGGGACAGGCGGAGACGGGGGACGTACGTGTCACGGTGGTTGCTCTGCAGGCGTCATCCACGCAGCAGGTGAAGCTCGTCTTCATTTCCATTCCGTTCCCAAAGTTCACGGAGACGGGGCCAGACTGACACTGGCTGGGCATCATGCAGCCCTTGAGGATGCTCTGGATCTCCACGCCCCCTGTACAAGGGGAGACGTCTGGGGTTTATCCCCCTGCCTCTCCCGCCCCAACGACGTGAACCCTGAGCCATCTGCCGTCCTCCACCCATGGGGAAACTGAGTCACGGAGCGAGGCAGTGTCTTACCCAAGGTCCCACAGGGCCAAACAAAGTGATCTCAGCCCCTAACTCCAGCATTTCACTTCTCCAGCTCCCCACGCAGCTGTTGCCAAACCCTGGGGCCCCTGAGTCCCCTGCCCATAGAGTCCTTGTACTGCCAAAGCTTCCCCCAGGGGGTACAGGTGGGGCTGGAAATCCCGACACTGGTCCAGCTCGGCCCGTACCTGCAGGGTTTCCCAGACGAGGTGCCCCTGCCAGTCTCACCTGCGAGGCCTGATCCAGGGATCACTCTCACCGAATCGGGCCCTGCACTAAGCCCAGCCGGGGAGGAGATGTGGGGGCGCCCCCTCCATGGCCAGGAGCCCAGTGGGTCAGCAGTCGTCACCCCCTTCCTGGGCGGGGATTCCAAGCAGAGCTGAGCAGCTGGGACTTAGATGCTAAACTTGGAGGAGGGGCAAGGGATAGGCCACGCCCCTCTCCTTGGCGTTTCCTATTGGCTGGCTTAGGTGGCTGCCTGCTCCGTGCTGGCTCTGTGGATCCCTCTCTCTTCCCATCCACCTTAGGAGGAGTCTGGGCCCTTCTCCCACTGGCCAGATAGTTGCCGGGAGTGCAGCATTTTAGTGCTGATCAGACACCCCCCTCGTGGAGTTAGCCCCAGGGTCTGCCATAGAACCCAGGCATCCGGGTTCCTTAACGGCTGCCCAGACCCACCCCCCCTGCTCCCTTCCCAGAGCTGGGACAAGGGGAGGACCGAGGTATCCCACCTCCCCAGCCTGTAACCAGACTTGAGCGGGTTACAGCCCAAGTCACCTACCCCAGGTCAATTCTGTCAGCGCGAGGCCGCACGAGTTGCGCTCAGCGGGGCAGGGCTGTGGGTTGCCTCTGCAGTCAGTTCCCAGCCCGGCACACACCTCACACTGCAGACAGGCCCCTGGAGAGGGAGGGAAAATGTGAACTGAGGAGAGATTCAAATGCCACTCCGCTGATAAGCAGAGTCCCTGGCGCCAGGTGTTTATGCTGGTGGTGCACATCCACAACTGTCTGAGTGCACATAAAATTATTCTGCACATGGAAGGAAAAACTCCGCACATGGATGGAAAAAAGAAAACGTTGCTCCTGAGAAGTACCAGGTATTTATGGCTATGTCTACACTGGCATGATTTTCCGAAAATGCTTTTAATGGAAAAGTTTTCCGTTAAAAGCATTTTTCGGAAAAGCACGTCTAGATTGGCAGGATGCTTTTCTGCAAAAAAGCCCCGATTGTCATTTTTGCAATTGGGGCTTTTTTTTGTGGAAAACAGTACTGTGCTGTCTACACTGGCCCTTTTGCCCGAACGGGAGCAGCATAGTATTTCCAGAAAATCACTGACGATCTTACATGAGATCGTCAGTGCTTTTCCGGAAATTCAAGCAGCCAGTGTAGACAGCTGGCAAGTTTTTCCGGAAAAGTGGCTGATTTTCCGGAAAAACTTGCCCGTCTAGACACAGCCAATGTGCACACATTCAAGAAGACTAGGACAAGTCCAGCCCAAGGTAAAACTACAGAATAAAGTATCAGAGGCGGTGGCGTGTTAGTCTAAATCTGCAAAAACAACGAGGAGTCCTGTGGCACCTTATAGACTAACAGATTTATTGGAGCATAAGCTTTCGTGGGCAAAGACCCACTTCGTCAGATGCATGGAGTGGAAATTCCAGAGGCAGGTATAAATATGCAGGCCCATGAAAAGAAGGGAGTACTAATCAAACGGAAGGACAGAGATAACGAGATCAATTTAGTCAGGGAGAATGTGGCCCACTTTCAAAATAATCACATCATAAAAACAATCGTGGGGGCTGGTTTGGGGCCACACTGACTCCAAGGGAATCCAAAGACAGGAGGACAGAGTGACGGCTGGAGAAAGCTAGTTCGAACCAACAGGAGAAGGTGCCGGGTGGTAGCTGACCCTGTCTGGAGCGTGGGTCATAACTCGTTTGTTTCCAGGAATGAAAGAGAAATCGGGGGGTCATTTTTGTCCAGCTTGGGGGGCAGCAGGAAGTCCTACTGCTGGCGGAACGAGGGCATTGCCACGGGCGCACATTGCCTCTGTGCTGTGACCATGCGGCCGACATCTCAGGCTGTGCTTCATAAACAGTAACACTGGCTGCCCGCGTTCTCCACCAGACTGGGGCTCTGGTCTCTCAGGGTACGTCTAAACTACATGCCTCCGTCGACGGAGGCATGTAGATTAGCCAGATCGGCAGAGGGAAATGAAGCCGTGATTAAAATAATCGCGGCTTCATTTAAATTTAAATGGCTGCCCCGCTCTGCCGATCAGCTGTTTGTCGGCAGATCGGGGCAGTCTGGATGCGCCGCGTCGACAAAGAAGCCTTTTTTGATCGGCACAGGTATGCCTCATGAAACCAGGTTTACCTGTGCCGATGAAGAAAGGCTTCTTTGTTGATGCGGCGCGTCCAGACTGCCCCGATCTGCCGACAAACAGCTGATCAGCAGAGCGGGGCAGCCATTTAAATTTAAATGAAGCCGCGATTATTTTAATCGCGGCTTCATTTCCCTCTGCTGATCTGTCTAATCTACATGCCTCCGTCGACGGAGGCATGTAGTCTAGACACACCCTTTGTCACATGGGCAACGTCGATCATGCCTGCTCCCTGTGCAGAGCTGGAACGGGGCAAGGGAAAACCATGTACCCAGCCAACGGTGAACCCCACTCACCCGTGGCAAGGAGAGCAGCCAGGAGGCAGACGGTCAGGGACGCTGTCATGGCGATGGGGAAGCAGCAGATCGGCGCTGGAGGTCTCAGAGGGAGGCAAGTCTGGCTGGGGGTTTATCAGAGAGGGGCTGAAATGAGAGCAGATGAGGGATGGCAAATGCATGAGCCAGACAATAAGGTGGGTGGAACCACAAGGCCGCTTGCCACGGTTCTGGGGCAGCCGCACCTCGGACCCCTTTGTGGCTGGTCCGGCTGTTCCACCCGCACCACAGGTCAGAGGCAGACCTGAAATGCTCCCGCAGGAAGCCTGCCCTGTCAGGTGAGTCTTTTTCTGGGGATCCAGATCAATCGCCCACAAGAACCAAAAGCCAGAGGAAACCACAGAATCCCAGAACCCCAGGGCTGGCAGAGCCCTCAGGAGGCATCGAATCCAGCCCCCTGCCCAAGGCAGAACCAGCCCCAACTCAGTCATCCCAGCCACAGTTGTGTCCAGCCGGGACTGAAACACCCCTAGGGATGGAGATTCCACCCCCTCCCTAGGGAACCCAGCCCAGCGCTTCCCCACCCGCCTAGGGAAATCGTTTGTCCTAATCTCCCACCTAGACCTCCCCCCTGCAACTTGCTCCTTGTTCTGCCACCGGCCACCCCTGAGAACAGCCTCTCTCCAGCCTCCTTGGAACCCCCCTTCAGGGAGTTGCAGGCTGCTCTCAAATCCCCCCTCACTCTGCTCTTCTGCAGACTGAACAAACCCAAATCCCTCAGCCTCTCCTCACCGGTCATGTGCTCCAGCCCCCGAATCATTTTGGTCGCCCCCTGCTGGATTCTCTGTAATGCCTCCACATCCTTTCCATAGTGGGGGGCCCAGAACTGGACACAACACCCCAAATGTGGCCTCCCCGGTGCCGAATAAAGGGGAATAATCACTTCTCTGGATCTGCTGGCAATGCTCCTCCTAATGCATCCCAAGGTGCCATTAGCCTTCTTGGCTACACTATGCTAATCTGCGCTTCATTTGCATAGGCTTCTGCGCAAGAGGGATGCAGTGTAGACGTAGCCATAGTGTCCAGCTCCCTAGGGGCAGGGGAAATGGCACTGCCCCCTGTCTCCACTCAGGGGGGTTTGCTCCCCACACCTTCCCCACCCACTCCAGGTCACCTTCATGCAGACCATCCGGAAGCCATAGACTCGGGGGTGAGGAGGGGAGGAATCCTCCTCCCTCTGGGGAGCAGTTACTTCTGCCCCCCACCCTCCCACACCACTGGCACATCCGTGGAGGGCATCATGGTATTGCAGCTGCCTCAGTTTCCCCACATTTGTCTGGGGGCTCAGTCGCCTGCATACGCTGCTCCACCCCATGAGCCCTGACAGCAGCAGCGGGGCTGGGGGGGGGAGGGGGGGCAAGCAGAGCTTATTTCTGGCTCCCGTTGCAGGCATCCAAGAGTTCACACAGGAGTCAGTGAGTCACCTGTGCGGCTCCCTCACCTGGCTCCCTTCCAGCTCAGGGAGATGTTGGCAAACCTGCGGCACCTCCCGTTTGCATGCCGGCGCTTGCCTTCATTCACATTCAGATGGTGGGAAAATGGGGTGGGGTGAGGTGCCAGGACTCCTGGGTTCTATGCCAACCTCTGAGAGGGGAGTGGTGGCTAGTGGTTAGAGTGGGGCAGAGGGGGGGGGGGAGGAGATGCTTTGGGTGCCTGGACTCCTAGGTTCTCTCTCTAGCACCAGCAGGGGTCTGAAGTCTAGTGGTTAGAGTAGGGTGAGGCATGGGAGCCCAGAGTCCTGAGTTCTCTCCCCAGTTCTAGGAGGAGAGTGGAGTCTAGTGGTTAGAGTAGGATGAGGCATGGGAGCCCAGAGTCCTGAGTTCTCTCCCCAGTTCTAGGAGGAGAGTGGAGTCTAGTGGTTAGAGTAGGATGAGGCATGGGAGCCCAGAGTCCTGGGTTCTCTCCCCAGTTCTAGAAGGAGAGTGGAGTCTAGTGGTTAGAGTAGGATGAGGCATGGGAGCCCAGAGTCCTGAGTTCTCTCCCCAGTTCTAGGAGGAGAGTGGAGTCTAGTGGTTAGAGTAGGATGAGGCATGGGAGCCCAGAGTCCTGGGTTCTCTCCCCAGTTCTAGGAGGAGAGTGGAGTCTAGTGGTTAGAGTAGGATGAGGCATGGGAGCCCAGAGTCCTGAGTTCTCTCCCCAGTTCTAGGAGGAGAGTGGAGTCTAGTGGCTAGAGCAGCCAGCGGGGTGTCACTTACCACACTCTGCTGAGAGCGATGCTTGCCCGGGGCGAAGTCGGTAGCTCACTCTGTGAAGTGGAAAGATGTTCCAGCCTCTCCCTTTTATAGCCGGGCTCTGGGACATGCAGTGATGTAATGAATTAGCCGGACTCTTCTGGTTGTGTCTCCAAATCCCCGCTCCCGTGGCCGGCCCTGCCCACCTGTGGCACGTCCCCGCCCGCTGACACACTCCTCTCCCTCCCAGCAGGAAATCCAGCCAGAGTGGTAGTTTCCAGACTGGGGAGCATGCACCCTAAGGGCACATGGGAGCGCTCCATGGGGTGCATGAGAAATACCCGGCGAGGGCGGAGCACCATGGGTGCAGAGGGCCCCGGCCAGCAGCTGCTGCTCTCCGGACACCCGGCTCTGAAGGCCGCACTGCCGCCACAGCCACACAGAGCGGCCAAGCCGGCCCAAGATGGTAACAGGGCTCAAGAAGGACCCTGAAGTTCAAGTCCATCACTGGCCAGTCGCCAGGATGGGCAGGGAGGGTGTGTGAGGAAGCGGGGAGTTTGGGGGGCTCAAAGGGGGTGTTGCATACAGGGGGGCACTCGGTGCCCAGCAGTTACTGGTTCAATGTGACAAAGGTGGGGAGTTTGTTGTTTCAGAGAACAGCCCAGAGCTGGAGCCGGGGTGTCTGGGACTCTGGTGACCCCGACCCTGCTTGGAGGACACGGCCAGTTCTGGCCAGGTGACAGACAATGGGCTGCAGAGAGGGACCTGACCCCAGCGAGGGGAGAACATTGGACAGGAGGGAGGTGGAGAAGAGAGGGGCCCAGGCGACCCTCTTACCTGGGGAGAAGACAATGGCCGGGGGAGGGGCTGTCTCTGGGGGTATTGGAGGCTCTGCTGGGAGACTGGGGGTTGTTGTTTTCTTGGGGACTGAGGGCAGAGCAGGCAGGGCTCAGCTGGCTGCAGGGGAGGCTGACGTGTGGGCTGAGGGCCCAGGGCTACTGGCCTGAGGGACCCGTTGCTGTTCAAAGCTCAATAAACCCTCCTGTTTGGTGCTGGCTGATAGTTGCTCTGGTCTGGAGAACAGGGGGGCGCCATTCCTTCTGGGGGGAGGCCCCGGGCGTCCAAAGAGAGGGGGCCCCCCCGAAGGGTCTCGTGGTGGAGGCAGGCGGCTGGAGGCCCGTCCTGGAGGTGGAGGGGCGCACCGCCCAGGAGAGGGTGGGCCCCCCAAGAGAGGGTCGCCATGCTGGAGTGGACTCCCTGAGGAAGGGCTGTCTCACGGCCGCTGGAGGGGGGGGAGCTCCCTGAGAAGGGGCTGCCGCACTGGAGGGTGGGGGTCCGCCCAGGAGCCGAGGGGCCAAGTGTGGGCAGGACCTGTGAGCCGTGATAGGGTGTCCCTGGTCTCTGTTTGCCAGGGGTGGGGAATGGGCAACAGAGGAGGGATCATGTGATGGTTCTCTGGTTGGTTGGCTCCCTCGGGGCACCTGGTCTTGGCCGCTGTCGAGAGACAGGACGCTGGGCTGGATGGACTGTCGGTCTGACCCAATGTGTCTCTGTTCCGCCCTCCCCAGTGATTAGCAACCTCTGCCATTGCAAAGTCCTTGGCACATCACCGTGCTGGAGCTCTGAGGGGGATTTGGGCCCTTTCCCGCCTTCGTTTCATTGACGCTCGTGTCAGGCCCCGTTCCCACGCCGAGCGGAACAGAGGGACCCGGGCCTAGAGGAGAACCAGTGACCTGCAGCCCTGTCGAAGGTCTACCAGGCCGGCAAAGTGGCACCAGGGTTTCCTGTCTCCTTCCCAATGACCTTGGCAGCAGCTCTGATGTCAGGCTGGGTGTGAATTGGGTGTAGCCTCTACTCCTCTTCCGTCTAGCAGTCACCCTGAACTCCCTCTCACTGTGTCATAAATGTTACGTAAAAGGTCGGTTTCATCGCCCGCCCCCCGGCCCGGAGGAACCGTCAGCTTTCAGTTTTTAAAAGCAACCCTGAAACCCTCAGGAATCTGAGAATCAGAAAACTTTTCATGGGAAGTTGTGGGATTAGGGGGCCCTTTCAGCCAAAAAATTAAGTAGAAAATACTATTGGTTGAAAAGGTCTTAAAAGCAGAGACCTTTTGGCTATAAACTGCTACCAAGTGAGCAATTTTTGGCCCAAAGTGAATCATTTTCAACTTCGGGTATATCTCGACTACAGAGCTTTTCCCGGAAACCTCTGCTCTGCTGCCTCCAAGGAATGCGTCTGCTTTTCCGAAAATTTGTTTGGAAAAGCAGAAGCGTTTTTTCGGCATTCCTGTAAACCTGGTTGTACGAGGAAGAAGGGATGTTCTGAAAGAGGGTGTTTTCCCTGACATTTGGCCCCATGTAGTCAGACCAAATGTCGGAAAAGCCTCTTGTGGGAGAAAATCGGAAAAAGCTACGCAAATTGCAAATCGCAATTTGTGTATCTTTTTCCAACTTTTCTTTGTAGTGTAGACACAGCGTTAAATTGAAATATGTTTGGAGTCCCAACTGTCAAAGCACAAACCGTCGGCAAACAGAACTGGGAAAAAAATGTTTTCTGCTGAAATGTGAACAGTTTGGGGCCAGAAATTGCCAAAATCAAACCAATGTGAAGTTAAAACAAAGTAAAAAACTGAAACAAATGAACCATTTTCAACCAAAAGATCCTGAAAACTGAATGATCATCAACTGAAAGCCAAACTGATTTGGCCAAACATCAAGGAGTCAAAAACTTTGGCTGCTTTGGCTTGAAACCCAGACTATGTTTAGCCCCAAACAGCAGAAAACGTAGCTGAGGAATGAAAAGAATGCGACACAGAGCTGTGGAACACTGAAAAATAAAATATACCGGTAGGTTTTTTTTGACAAAAAGTGGACTTTGAGGAGGGCGGCGGGAGAGAGAAGCATGCCCTTGCTGTGAAAATGCTTTGGTCGAAAACTTGATTTTCTTGTTCACAAAATAAAAAAAGTTGGAATGAAAATTTCTCTACCACTTCCTCACAGAAGACAGCGTGTGGAGACAGAACACCAGGGAGGTGTTGCTGTGTTGAGAAAACTCTCACCTCTGCTTTTCCATCTCTCAAAGGCCCTATTCCACGGACGACCCACAACCGACGGCTGCAGTTTGATTACCTCATGTTCACTAGTGTGAACCCCTCGCAGGCACAGGTAGCTGCCCTGAGCTTCTCAGTAAGGACTTAACTCCCAGAGCTATAGCCTCAGAAGGCTTTAGTGATTGGGGAAAACACTTGGGGGTCCCACTTCTTCCCACCAATGCATGTTTGAGAAAGGAAAAGCATCTCCTGATGGCAGGAGGGTGGAGTCATCAGGGCAGTGGAAACCCTGGCTGAGCCCTGAATTGCCAGAATCCAGCCC
This sequence comes from Pelodiscus sinensis, assembly GCF_052426305.1. NCBI lineage: Eukaryota > Metazoa > Chordata > Testudines > Trionychidae > Pelodiscus > Pelodiscus sinensis. The sequence continues at coordinate 25,638,521 of NC_143073.1, forward strand.
CATGTGAGACTTTAGGTGTAGACTTTGGAGGGATGGAGACATAATTGGGCATCCCACTTCTGCCACCAACACTTCCCCTGAGGAGCACTGAGTGGAGAGGAGGAGGTCAGAGCATGGTGGGTGGAGAGACTGTCATAGGTGCCAGATTGTATCCCACAGGATGGACACAGGGGAAATTCTTGGCAGGAACCACAACCGGTGACCCCCCCATGCATCTGTGAGGCTCTGATGGAATTATTCAGAATGGGATATGCTTTGCTGGTGGAAGCTGGCCCAGCTGGAACCTTTGGGCACTCACCAAAGAATGGGCCAACAGTGTTGATATTTATACAGTTACACTTGGGATTAAGACCAATGAGGTTAGGGTGTGGAGGAAGATGTTTAAATTAGCCATGCCACCAGAGTGCGTGGGTTCTTCTGCTTCCAGCAAGGGCGTGATGGGTGATGAGTTAAAGGAAAGAGAGCTAGGAGGCCCGGTTTGTACCGGTAGCACCGAGACAGAGGTGAGGCTGACAGGTTGGGAATTGGAGCCAGAACTCCAGGGTTCTGTCCCCAGCTGGGGAAGCAAGGGGTTCCGGTGGTTACCCCATGATCCATGCTGTGTCCCCAGTGAAATTTCTACTGCCTGTTGCTGCTGTCCTGAGGCAGAGAGATGCCACACAATGGGGGATGCTTACGTTGCAATTTACAAAACAACCTTTACTCTGACCCTAATCCTAACCCCATCCAGAGGGGAGCAGCACAGCGAAACACGGAGACACCTTAGGCCCAGGCAAGGGCAGAAAAGTGGACAAGAGGCTGGACAAGGAGGTGACCCATGAGCTGACGGACGCTCCAGCAAACAAATCGCACCGACTCCAAGCAAACAGGTACGATTTCCAAAGGACGAAGCCCAGCCCGTGTAAACCTTTTGCGGCAAAGGAGAGCCAGGCATCCTGCACAAATAGCCCTGTAGTTTATCCATCTATCTATATTAGAGTGCGTCTGTCTGTGTGTCTGTCTGCGTGTCCGTTTGTGCAAGAATTCTTCCTAAACAGCAAGAGCCAGGCCCACCAAATTTGGCAGGCAGCTTCCTCTCCTCCTAACTCAAAGCAAGGTCTGGGGTTGGTGGTGCCAGGACAACCGGAAGCCCTGGGGAAAGGACTGGTTTCCAGAACTTGCAAAGGGAGGGGCTGCTGTTTGGAGGGATGCAATATGAGAGTGTCCACTGGGGGCAGCCATCTCACCAAGGGAGTGGTCAGCCAGGCTGGGGCTCTGCCATCTTGCCTGCCAGCACCCCGAGTTAGTAGCCCCCGTGCCCCAAATCTTTTCCCTCTCCCAGCCCTTGGCCACGGTACAGACAGGGAAGTTGGGGGGGGGGGGAGAGGAAAAACACCCCTGGTAGCTGGAGAGGAGCCGGGGGGGGGGAGGGGGGAGAAAAGGCCCATGGCAGATGGGATCCCCCCACCCTGAGCCCCTCCTCACCCCCTAACCCTGACTCTCGCACCCCCCTACAGACAGACAGCTTCCTGCACTGCCCTCCCTCCACACACACACACATCCCCAAGGCCCTGCCTTGAGTCCTGCACCCCACACACCATGATTCCCCTGCTCTGTGGGACCTGGACAATGCCACGTAAGTCTGCTGGTTATTAGATATTATCAATGCACTTAGAGACCCTATTTGAGATCTGGGTTCCTGTTGTGTCAGGGCACTGCACAGACATTGCCTGAGATCAGGGCCACCCATTGTACCAGCAGCTGCACAGACTCCCCCCTTCACATTAGGGGCAGCACAGACCCTGCCCTACAACTAAAATCAGGCCCCCATTGCTCCAGGTGCTGCACAGACCCCTCCTGCCAATTGAGACTAGGGGCCCTGCTGAGTCAGGTGCTGCCCAGACATACAATGAGAGATGGTCCCTGCCCCCAAAAGAGATAACCGATCTAACCACATTTTGCTAATTGTGAAACTAAAGCATGGAGCTGGGACCTACCCCGGGGTCACACAGGGACTTGGCGTCAGGGTAGGGAGTTCCCAGTCTAGTCCAAGGCATTAACTGCAAGATCATCCTATGAGTTCCCACCGCAGATACCAGTATGGAAGCCACCTGAGATGGGAGCATAAAGACTTCCCGAGAACAAGTGTTGGTGTCAGTAGTGGGATCCCCAAGTATTCATTTTGGAGGCAGAAAGATGGTTGGTGATAGCAGTGGGATTAGAGCCAAGTGTGGCCCTGGAAGCTGGCAGGAAAGGAAGTTCAGGATGGGATGGACGCTGATAAGCCTTGGAGGAAGAGGATGAGCTGATGTTCTCCACTGTTGCTGTCCACCACCAAGGAGTGGTACGTTGATCCACTTGCTGATAGTGATAGCCATTTGGGATTCACTCATATTGGGCCTTATAAATATGGGGATTCCCCTTGGTCTGGCAGATGCTTCTTGTGGAACAGTCTCTGGCTGAGGAATTAACCACTGGAAAATGCTCAAGCAACTTTATTCAGAATGTATTTTAAAACAATGAAAGCTGAAATTTCTGCCTCTTCCTGTGACTTCCACTGTGGTTGTTTTAGCACCCAAGTGTCACCTCTTGGCAGTCCTTAGCAACCTTCAGCACAGCAACATGCACAGAGTAACTAGAGGGTGAGGGCTGGTGTTACCAGGTGGTGCTGTTACACGTAGTCTGGGCAGGATATTTTCTTATTGCGCGAGCTTGTTTTGACTTCGGGGAGATGTGCCGGGTGGTTTGCTAGTTCTGGGGGGGTGAAGGAGGTGTGCAAAAATCAGGCCTGTTTGCCATGCCCTGCAGCTTCTGGTTGGAGTCCGGGATGGTGGCAGAGCTGCTCCCGGAAGCACCGGCGTATGTCATGAAAGAGGAGCAGACACGGATGGCTTATACCCACAAACACACAGGCATGCACGGACGCTCTCTGGTCGAGCTTTATTCAGAGCCATTTGGAATCTGCAGTGGGACTTGGACCATTGCTGGAATCTCCAGGGAGCTGGTTCCCAGGACTCCTGGGTTTTAGCACCAGATGTGGGAGGGGAACTGAGTCTAGTGGTCAGAGCAGGGAGATGGGAGCCGGGATTCCTGAGTTGTCTCCCAGCTCTGGGAGGGGAATGGGGTCTCATGGCTTGAATGGGGGAAGGGAGGGAGCCAGGTCTCCTGGGTTCTCACCCAATTCTAGAAAGGTAGTGGAGTCTAGTGGCTAGAGTAGGGGGGAGGGAGGGAGCCAGGACTTCCCTCGCAGAGATCTTTGAGAAGCTGTGAGGGGGTTTTAGCAGGACACAGCCCCCTCCTCCACCCCGCATCAGAATTAGCAGAGCATCTTGACTTGGCTTGTCTGCAGCCCCCGCATCCAGGGATCCCAAATTCCTTTGCAATGGCAGCTCACCATTGCTCTCCCCTGGAGAAACTGAGCCACCAACGGCCCCGGTCTATGGGTGGCGTGCCAGTCACGCAGATGGGGCATCAGCAGAGGAAGGGCCCCAGAAGGGCAGGAAGGAAAAGGGGGATGATGCTGCTCAGGGGGCCCCACACCAGCATCCGGGGGGCACCGCTGGGCAGCGCTTTGGGTGCGGGTTTGCAGCTGGTCTTGGTCAGCTTGTAGGTGAACACCCCCGACTCCAGCGTCGTGATGCTGCAGGCCGCCTGGGTGGCGCAGCCTCTGGCTGCAAATGGTATCGTGACATTGCCTGTGCCGGGAAACCAGAGCAGATCAGATGCAGCATGACCTAATCCCACCGCTGCCACCATTATCGGGCCCCAGCGAGTTCTCTAGGACCTTGTCTCCAAGCCAAGTCAGCCTACAGATAGCTACCAACCTGGTTAGTAAATTCTAAGGCCAGGAAGGGTTCACTGCATGGATCGCTGACTCCAGCCCTTTCTTGGGGACAAATTATTCCCTGGGAGCTACCAAAGATTGAAGGCAGATTGAGGGGACAGCCGGTGTGCTGTTTGTGCCCACCTCTGTTCCAGGACTGGTCGAAACAGGGTGAGCAAACAAGCTGCCCTAAGGAAATACCTAGACTTTGCCCCCATGGATTTCTTCTCCTACTGACCTACCAGGCCTCAGAGTTCTGCTGCTTCTCGGTAAAAGGGGGACAAATATTGTGACCCTGTTGGCCAGAACGGTGCACCAAAAATGTGAGCTCTTGAGAATCACTCCCATTAGGAAGAGAAATTGGCCTTGGTTACAGGTGTATCCTTGAAGTAGTCCTGGGTATCGACAAACAGGGTATCTGCCCACGGCCAGGGCCCCTCTGCTGCCAGTTCTCTGCCCAAAAGCGCTGCCTTCGCTTTGCTCCAGGCCACATTCCCATTCAGCTCGGCCTCACCATGTGTGACACGCAAAGGGACTCCAAGTCATGCTGGGAAGTCCAGAGGGCGGGGAGCCAGGACACCAGGGTTCTTTCCCTGGGTCTGGGAGGGGAGTGAGGTACACTGGTTAGGGGGGGGCAGAACTCCTGGGTTCTCTCCCTGGCTCTGGGAAGGGAGTGGGGTCTAGCGGTTAGAGCAAGGGGGACTGGGAGCCAGGACTTCTAGGTTCTCTCCCTGGGTCTGGGAGGGGAGTGGAGTCTAGTGGTTAGAGGTGCATGGGTGGGGGCGGGGAGGCAGAATATCTGGTCTCTATCCCTGGCTCTGGAGTGGGGTGCAGTGGTTAGAGCAAGGGGGGGATGGGAGCCAGGACTTCTAGGTTCTCTCCCTGGGTCTGGGAGGGGAGTGGAGTCTAGTGGTTAGAGGTGCATGGGTGAGGACGGGGAGGCAGAATATCTGGTCTCTTTCCCTGGCTCTGGAGTGGGGTGCAGTGGTTAGAGCCAGGGGGGATGGGAGCCAGTACTCCTGGGTTCTCTCCCTGTGTCTGGAAAGAGAGTGGGGTGTAGTGGTTAGAGGGGAGGGGAGGTGGGACTCTGGGTTTCTAGTCCCTATCCCTGGCTCTAGGAGGGGAGCAGGGTGCAGTGGTTAGAGCCGGATGGGCTGGGAGCCTCCTGTGAGTGACGGCCTCCGACCTTTTGGCTTGTGCTAAGGCAAAGGGGCATTTCCCAGCCCCCCCCCCCGCCCCCCGGCTGGTCCAGAAGAGCCGCCTGGCGCCGCCTGGCTCCCTGGGGTGTTCACGTACCTTGCTCCAGCGTCCCGACCACGTCAGCGCACTGGTCAGCGCCTCCCAGGCAGAGCAGGCTCCCGGCGGGCTGGCAGCTCTGGAAGCCGGGGGCGTAGCAGGCCTGGCACTCCCGCCCATTGGGGACGTTGTTGATGGCCAGCCCTGAAAGGCAGCAGGGACAGAAGGGTCGGCTCCAGACCCAGGAGCCGGAGAACGCAGGAGGGGCCAGACCCCCCCGGCCAGCAACCCAGCCCACGGCCCCGGCCCGGCAGCTGCCTCCGGGATTTGCCCCCGGCACCACCCCCTCCTGTAGCCCCTGGAAACCGCCTGACTCCCAGCCCCAGTGGCCGGCTGGTGTGGTCCCGCGCCCCCCTCGTCCCCCAGCTTCCCAGGGCTGCTCCCCCCTTGTGTCCGGGGGCGTCCGGCCGCCTCGCTCCACCGGAGTTGGCCCCTTTCCACAGACCCAACCCAGCAGCGTCCAGGGACCCCTCCCCCCCGGCGGGAGGCCCCATCTCTCCCTGCTGGCTGGTGTCTGTCCAGCGGGGGAGGCCAAGAAGGGTTCTTCCACCATAGACTTGCAGAGCCCTAGGGACCTCGAGGGGTCACCGAGTCCAGTCCCTGCCCCCACGGCGGGACCCAGCACTGTCTGGCGCAAGGGTGGGCAAAAGGGCCTTTGCGGGCCAGATCCAGCTGATCAGGCCCATGGAGGCCTGTCACTCCCCCGCCCCCCAAGCCCTGATTGGCCAGTGAGAGGGGGGAGCGTGCAAAGTCTCCTCCCACCGCTAGGGGCACGGGCACTAGAGGGAACCACCAGCTGTTCAGAACACCGGGCGGTTCTCTCCAGGGGGGCAAAGACTTCACACACGCCCCCACCCGCAGACCAATCACAGTCGCTGGGCGGGGACGCAGGGAAGTGTTCCGGCCCCGCCCCTTCCAGGATCGCCCGGGGCCACTTCGAAAATGTATTAAGTGACCCCTGGTTGAAAATTATTGCTCACCCCTGATCTAGACCGTCCCTGACGCGTCTGCCCAACCTGCTCTTTGGAGAGTCACAACCCCCCTCGGCAACTTATCCCAGAGTTTCACCACCTGCCAGGTGGAAAGTTTTTCCTAATGTCCAACCAAAACCTCCCTGGCTGCAGTTTAAGCCCCTTGCTTGTCCTGTCCTCCGAGGCCAAGGAGAATTTTTCTCCCGCCTCCGTGTGACGCCCTTTCCAATACCTGAAAACCACTCTCACGTCCCCTCTCAGTCTGCTCCTTTCCACACTGCACAAGCCCAATTCCTTCAGCCTCCCATAGCTCGTGTTCTCCAGCCCTTTCCTCCTTCTGGTCGCTCTTCTCTGCACCGTCTCCAGTTTCTCCCCCTCTTTCCTGAAATGTGGGGCCCAGAGCTGGACACAACACGCCAGCTGAGGCCTGATCCCCACATGCCATGGGGAGTGGAGTCGCAGGAAGAAAAGGCTCAGGAAGAAATGAGCCGATGCGGTGACTTGCTGAGGCCACGCCACTCCCAGGCAACTTTGGATGCTGTTTCTTTGTGACCCTTGCTAGCTCTCGCCCTGCTCCTGGGTGTCGTGTGGCCTGAACCCTCTTGCTGAGAAACTAACTTGACTTTTCACTTGAGTAGATGGTTTGCTCTTCCCCCATGTACAAGGCCCCTGAAGAATTCTGAAGGCTCCTTTCGGATTGTCAGACATCGGCAGCGACCCTACCAGCATCCATAGCTTTGAGAACCACTGATCTAAGCCAACCCGGTGCTGTGGGGAACATGATCCTTGACGGCAGGGCAGGGGCCCCGGCGCTGGGTCTCTTTGGGGACGTTTACACAGCAGCGTTATTTCGGAATAAAAGGGTGGGCCGCTATTTCGAACTAATATGGAGCTGGAGGACGTCTCACTCCGACTCCGGTGCCCCGCCTTGCCAGCGGAGCAAGGGGGGTCGGAGGGAGAGTCCCGTCCATCGACGTCCTGCTGTGCAAAAGCCAAATGAAGCTATTTCGACGTCAGCGACACAATTGGCGTCAGCCTTGCTGCAGACACGCACCCTTGGAATGAGCAAATGTATCTGATTGTCCCTCTCATTGCTGAGCCGGCCCAAGCTACGGGCTGACCAGGCTACCGCCCGGGGCGCCCCATTGTAGGGGGCACCACGTGGGGCTGCCGGACCGAGTGGGGGCGGGGCCATGCATGCACCAGACACCGGGGGGCGGGGCCACACATACACCGGGCTCCGGGGGCACTGGGCGCCCGGGGCGGAGCCACGCATGCACTGGGTGCCCGGGTTCCCAGGACGCCGGGCGTCCGGGGGAGGAGCCGTGTATGCGCCGCATTCCTGTGGGCGGTGCCGTGCTCCCGGGGCACACGAATGGCTCGGGCCGGCCCTCTCTGATTGGCCCAGGGCTGGGAAATGGGGGACAGGGGGAGGGGTCAGGCTGACCTCTTCAACCAGCACTCACAGTGCAGTGGGTACCAGGTGGTGAGCCCCAGGAAAGAGCATTTTAAGATGCTGGCTCTGGACTACCGTGACCCCTTACCGGTCTGCTTTGCACCCCAGAACACGCCCCCCGAGAGCAATTGGGTCTCCTCTTAGAGTGGGTTATCCCAGGCTAAGCAAACCAGGCTCCCTCAGGCGCCACCCGCAAGATCGGCTCCGCATTTGAATGTGTCTCCCTAGAAGGGGCGGGGACGGCTGGCAAGTGACAGTCTCCCCAGGCCGAAGACGTTAATACTCCCCTCCCCCCGGGAAACGTCTCCTCCATGCTTGCTTCCCACGAAAAGTGACCCCCCCCCCCCCCCCACTAGCCGCCTGCTTGCCCCTGGAACGTCAGCCGTCCCCTGGGGTTTTCCCACGGCCGGGACTAGCAACCCCCGGGACCCCGCTGCAGCCCCGCGCCCGCGAAGGAGGCCGGTGCTACGCACGGGGGGGTGTGGACTCGCTGTTGCAGTCATCGCTCTTGCAGATTTCCGACTGGATCTCCACGGTCACCTTGAGCCCGAAGTAGAACGCCAGGAAGCCGGTGAGGCTGCGGCGGGAGTCGGCGCAGGCCTGGAACGTGCCCGAAGTGTCCGCGCCTGGCGGGAAGGCAGCACAGGGAGGAGGGGGCTTGGCATGCTGGTTAAAAAGTGACGGAGCCGCCCCCTGGCGTGGGGCCCGACTAAGTATTGACAGGTTCAGCTCCTCAGCCAGGTGAGCGCGCTAACCACTGGGCAATGCAGCCAATGTCTCCCCAGCCCAAGGACCATTCAGAACGGCTTCGGGAGCAGAGACTGGACATGCCGGGAGAAAGCAGGGGGGGTCTCCCTTGTTTCTTTCCAAAGACAAGACATGCCTGGTCTGATTTGGGCGCCCACCTCAGGGGAGGGGCTATGGCTGAGTATCCCTGGCAAAGAGAGGGGCTTGCAGGAGGTGCGCCCCCATAAGCTCAATTCCAGGGTCCCCAAATAGCACTGTCCCAAAACCACAGAGGGGTTGGCATCATGCCAGGTGAGGCTGGTAATGGCCCCTCACACTTTTTCCATCCATGTGCAGTTTTTTCCACTCATGTGCGGAATAATTTTTCAGTGTGCACCAAGCCACGTGCAAATGTGAACCACCAACAGAAACCAAACCCAGGGGCAGGTGCTCTGCTAATCAGCAGGGTGGCATTTGAATCTCTGCTGAGTGGGTGCCCAAGCGCTCAGCTTGCAGGGGACACCGGAGGCTGGCGTCCCAGGGACATCACGCACAGTAGGACGGGTGTTCACCTTTCACTTCCATGTCCCCGGGCCTCATGCCCCCTGCAATCTCCCGGTGGGTGCTCCGGGCAGCTGCTAGTTGGAAGGGGCGCAAACGGGCCGCTGTCCCGCCTTAGGCTGCATTCAGACACCCACCGGCAAACGCACCCAGCAGCAGGTTTTCCGCCCCCCGGAGGTGCCCGCGGGACTCACCCAGCGTGTTGCGTTCGTGAACGACGATGCATGCGTCCTGGGGCGAGGAGCAGGTCTGGGGGGTGTGATGACACCGCTGCCCGGATTTGCAGTAGAAACAGCTCAGAGGCACGCCTGACAAGGGAAAAGACAGCTCAGCTTTGTAGCCATGGCCAACGTCCGGCTTCCCGATTTTAGGCTGGCTCTTAAACGTCCCGGGCCCCATCCACGCTACTGCCATTAGGGGCCATGGCAAAGTTCTGCACTATTTTTATGACGCCGACGTGTGCCTCAGTTTCCCCCATGCTTGGCCCTGCTATCCAGTAGCACAGAAGAAAGGGTTGAGGATGCAATAGCCCCCCTCCCCTGCAGCCACCCTCATGCAAGGGGGTGACATCAATCCGGGGGGAGGAGGGATCCAAGCGTGAAGGGGCCTATCACCTGATGATAACCCACAAAGGTGACACCGCTGTCTCCTGATGGCCACAGCTAATTCCCGGCAGGGCCTTTCATGGGGGAAAACGACCCTGGCCAAGGGTGGAAGATGCTGGGCTCTCCCAGCGATTGCCAAGTTCAGGGCTCAGCTGACCCCACCAGCCCAGAAGCTACGGTGAGGGGCAGGCAGGAAAGGAGGACCACCGAGCTGTTCTTACCACCCAGGGCTGCATCAAGGCGGCTTCCACCAGCCTCTGCAGTCATATGGTTTGGGCCCCTTTCCCTGGAAGTGCTCCGTGCCCGGCGGCCAGTGCACACACTCGGCCCCCTCTCGCCCCAGGAGTCCTCCGACCCTGCTCTGGGGCGGTCTCTAGGGCCTGGAGCCGAGCGACCCTGCTTCTGTGTGTCCCCCTTGCCCTCAGTCCACTCACCTCACCCCCCGGCTCCGCCCACTGCCCGCAGCCACAGAGGTGATTGGCGGTCGTTCCGAGCCAGCTGGGCCCTCACCTGCTGCTGATTGGCCGGGCTAGTTTCCCCCACATAGGGCAGCTGGGGGAGGGATTGTTTTTGGTTTTCCCCACCCGGAAACCAGTGCACTCTGCCTCCCCCCCCCCCATACACCCCGCCCCATGGCTGAGAAGGTGAAGGGCTGGAAACTGAACTGGTTTGAGGGGCCAAAGCCCATCCTATCTGGAACTAGAAACGGCATCTGGTGGGAAGTGAAATTCAGCCCCATTCTCCCTGCGTCACACGTTTCATGGCGTGCCTGGTTCCCAGACCCCTGCTCTCACCATTAGACCCCACTCCAGTCTGAGAACTGGGAAGAGATCCCAGGAGCCCTGGTTCCCAGACCCCTGCTCTAACCACTAGACCCCACTCCATTCTGAGAAATGGGAAGAGATCCCAGAAGCGCTGGTTCCCAGTCCCTCCCACTCTAACCACTAGGCCACACTCCCTTTCTAGAAGGCGCACCAGGCCTCTGAACGACAGCTCCCACGAGGCACCAGGGCAGGACAGGAAATGCTCATGTTTCAAAATTTCCTGAGCAGCCTGAATTTTTTGTTGGGGGGGACCCTGCCCCCGCCCACCTCCCAGCCAGCGTTACCCCCGAACAGCCTGGGCTGAGGGGGTGCCTCAGCCGCAGAACTCAGTGCTCCCCACACGAGAGCCCCCAGACTCAGTCCCCCTCCCCCGGCTGCCGGCCCCGCCCGCTGCGGCTCACCTGTGTCGTTCTGCACGGCCGCCGTGGCGTGGAGCGCGCCGAGCAGGCAGAGGGTGACGAGCCCGGTCGTCATGGCAGCCGAGCGCCAGGCCAGGATCGGTGCTGAGCAGGGCCTGGAGGACACAAGCGCTGGCCGGTCAGGGCCTCGTGGGGGGGAGCCGGGCCGCCCGGGTGCGAGCCGCGTCTCGGCCGCAGGCCTGGCGCGGGAACCAGCGCACCCTGGGGCCGGACCCCGACCGAGACATTGTGGGTGGGACGGGAAGAAAATGAAATGGGTAAAGACCCTGGAAAACAGCTCGTCACGGCCCCCCTGGACCCGATGAAGGGCCCGTCCGTCCAGCCTGGGGTCCAGCCTCTGTGAGCGGCCAAGGCCAGGGCATTGTCACAGAACCCCGGGACAGACAGAGCCCTCGGGCGCCATCGAGTCAGCCCCCTGCCCAAGGCAGGACCCGCCCCGACTCAATCAGCCAGCCAGGCTTGGTCCAGCTGGTACTTAAACACCCCTAGGGATGGAGATTCCACCCCCTCCCTAGGGAACCCAGCCCAGGGCTTCCCCACCTGCCTAGGGAAATCGTTTGTCCTAATCTCCAACCTAGACCTCCCCCCCTGCAACTTGAGCCCCATTGATCCTTGTTCTGCCCCCCCTGAGAACAGCCTCTCTCCAGCCTCTTTGGATCCCCCCTTCAGGGAGTTGCAGGCTGCTCTCAAATCCCCCCTCGCTCTTCTCTTCTGCTGACTGAACAAGCCCCAATCCCTCAGCCTCTCCTCATGTGCTCCAGCCCCTAAATCATTTTGGTTGCCTCCACGGGGCCCTCTCCATCGCTCCACATCCTTCCTGTAATGGGGGCCCAGAACTGGGTGCAATACTCCAGATGTGGCCTCCCCGGTGCCGAATAAAGGGGAACGGCCCCTTCTCTAGATCTGCTGGCAACGCTCCCAGTGCTGTGAGCTACCCGGGCGCCCGCTGACTCATCTCCAGCTCCTTGTCTACTGCGATCCCGGGTCCTTGCCTGCCGAACTGCCGCAGGTGTCGGCGGGAAGGATCAGAACAGGTGAAATCATCCCAAGAGCATCCGAGCGGGTCAGCCCAAAGGTCCATCCCGCCGGGTGGCCAACGCCGGTGCCCCAAACAGAGGGGACAGAGCAGGGAACGAGCAACCCCCTGCCAGACAGGGGCTCAGGACACCGTCCCTACCCATCCCCTGTCGGCCACTCCCTACGGATACCCAGAGCCTGGCTGATGGACGGATCCTCCGGGACCGGACCCCTTGGCCCTGAACCCGGTCGTACGGCCCCTGGCAGGGCGCCGTTTGGAGAGAATTGGGGGCTTCTCTCTCCCCACAGCAGGGTGCAAACAGGAGCATGAGCAGCTGCTCGGTGCTGTGGCTGGGGAGCCCGCGGCCTGGAGCTGGGCTCTGAGTGGGGAGGGGCTGTTGGCTGACAGGGCCTGCGCTCGGGTCCGGGCAAGGAAAATGGAGCTTCCCCGACCCTGGGGGCTGCTGCTGCCCTTGGCCAGCAGGGGGCGCTGTCGGCAGGGCTCTGTCTGCCCCCTCCCTGTGCCGAGCGGGTACCACACGGTTCCCGCAGGCCCCTCTGGCTGGGTAGCTGATGGCCTGTGTGCCCCTTGGCTTCCCCTGTCAACGCCTGCAGCCAGCAGGCCCAGCCCCACGGGCCCTCACAGCCCCGGCGATGGGGAAATAGCTCCTGTCACCCGGCTGGTGGGAGGGGGAGCCGGGTCTGGCCAGCCTGGGCCGGAGAAGGGCCCTGTTCAGTGTTTGTCTCCCGACGCCTCTCCCCCAAAGCCGGGCGGTTTTAGTCTCCGAGCCCCAGCCGGTGCTGCCCTGAGGCGGTTCAGTTGCCCCTGGTGGAATCAGAGGACGTTTCTGTCCGTCCCCCGGCGTCTCACGTGGCAAATACAGATTTTTTTTTATTCATCGGTGGGAATTTTCACAGGTCCTGGAGGGCTCTACTGATACCAGGTTGTACCCGCCTGGGGACAGGTCTCTCTGCCGCCTTCCCTCCGAGCGGAGCGCGGCCTAGAAATGACCTTGCTTGGAGGGCACGTTGTCCTGATAACACGTAAGCCGTCTCCCGTGGTGCTTCAGAGGGGCAGCCCGGTTAGTCTGTTTTAGCATCAACACGGAAGAGTCCTGTGACACCTTGATGACGCCTAACAAATATTTACAGCTGAGAATCGTCTGGCAGGCTGACGGCAGCTGCATACTCCGGATTCCTGCGTCCCATTATGGAACGGAGCCATTCCCGGAGGCTAACACGGCTTCCAGGTCCTTCCTTTGTAAATGCAAGTGCCACTTTTACATTCGCTTTTACGCTTTGAATCTTGGCACCGTTAATACCTTGAAATGGAGCGTGTTTGTGTTGGAGAAATAGCAAATGCATTGTGTGACTGGATAAATAAACAGTGATTAAGACTTTCTTGCTAGTTACTGGGGGTATGTCTAGACTACACGCCTCTGTCGCCAGAGGCAAGTAGATTAGGCTACCCGGCATAGGGAAATGAAGCTGCGATTTAAATAATCGTGACTTCATTTAAATGTAAATGGCTGCCGCACTCTGCTGACCAGGTGTTTGTCGACAGGTCGGGGCAGTCTAGACGCGCAGGTGTGCCTTTGTCAACCGGCGCAGGTATGCCTCCTGAAACCAGGTTTTATCTCCTGGAAATACACCTAGGCTCTGTCTAGACTGAAGGCTTCTTTCGGAAGAAGCTTTTCCAGAAGAGATCTTCCAGAAAAACTTCTTCCAACAGAGAGCATCCACACTGCAATCTGCTTTTTCGACAGATAGCATCCACACGGAACGGACGCTCTCTCGCATGTAAGTAGTGGTAACTGTGGACGGAGTGGTCAGCAGAACACTTCTGCTTTTTCCTCTTTCCTCTTCTTCCAAAAGAACTCCCTCTTCCCTGTCCGCACGTGACTTTCACACCAAGGCTTCGTCCTCGAAGAATGAGGTTTACCAATGTCAGAAAACCCTCCTCTGTTCTTTCAATTTTCTTTCGGAAGAACATGATTGCAGTGTGGACATAAGTGAAGTTTTTCCAAAAAAACTCTGTTGTGTAGACATACCCCAAAGCTATGTCTACACTATGAGTTTTCTCGGCAAAAAATATGCTAATGAGGGACTCATTTGCATGAGGTGCGATCTCATTTGCATATTTTCTGCCGATCCGTTTTCGCGTTTGGAGTTTTTGCTCAAAAACAAGCAGTGTGGACATTTTCTTTGTTTGCAAAAACCCCTTTTTCCACAAGATCGGTATGCCTACTTTTTTGGTATCTTGGGAACCATTTGGGAGGGGACAAGAAACAAGACAGAAAATACCCCAGCCTATAAATCCATGGTACGCCTATGCACTGCACACAGATCTGTTCGCCCCATCCCAAAAAGATATATTGGAATTGGAAAAGCTAAAGGGAAGGGCAGCGGACATGTTTAGAGGTAGGAAACAGCTTCTGTATAAAGAGAGATTACTAAGACTGGAACTGCTCCACTTGGAAAAGACACGACTACAAGGAGGAGATATGACAAAGGTCTATAAAATGTTGCCAAGTATGGAGACAGTGACTAAGGAAGTGCTGTGTACTCCTTCTCATAACTGAAGAACCAGGGTTATGCAATGAAACTAATAGACAGCAGGTTTAAACCAAATAAAAGGCAGTATTTCATCATGCCGCTCACAGTCAACCTGTGGAACTCCCTGCCAGAAGCTGTTATGAAGGCCAAAACTCTAACAGGGTTCAAAAAAGAACTAGATCAGTTCCTGGAAGAGAGCTACAATGGCTATTAGCCAGGATGGGCAGGGATGGGCTACAGGCGAGGGATCGCTTGGTGATTCCTTGTTCTGTTCACTCCCTCTGGGACCCCTGGTATTGGCTACTGTCAGAAGACAGGATTCTGGGCTAAATGGATCTTTGGCGTGACCCAGTCTGGCTGGTCTTATGACCCCTCAAGGTTTGGGATTGGGAATATCTTGTATTATCTCCCAAGTGTTCTATATTTACATACACCTGTAACATATGGCTGTTCCCAGGGGTAATATATAGAAAAATAATTTTCTTCCCTTATATAGGAATTAGATACAGTGCTCCTTTCGGCTAACTGTATTTATTATTTTCTAAAACTCCAGAGCTGTCCGGTACCTGAGTGGCTCCTGGAATGATGGTTAAAGTAGCCCCCTCGTATGAAATGGCCCCCTGTCCTCTGGCAGGGAGTTCCACAGGTTAACTGTGCATTGGGCCCAACCGTAGCTCCCTGTTTGCATTAGACATCACTGCTCAGGAATTTCCCAGGGTGATGCCTGATTGCTGTGTTGTGGGAAGGAGGGAATAGCACTTCTTTGGGCCTTTTCACTGCACCCAGAGTGATTTTATCGCCCCCTGCCCTGTCCCCTCTGGGTCGCCTCTTTTCCTGGCTGAACCACCCCCGTCTACAGCCTCTCCTCACACGGAAACTCCTCCACCCCCTCATCCCTTTTGTTGCCCTTCCCAGTCTAATATATCGGTGGGCGACCACCCCTGCACCCAGTATTTCAGGTGTGGGCCTCCCAGGGACCTAGCAGGCCTTGGAGTGGGGTCCTGATATGTCCTGTGGCATTATCTGTCCCCAGGGCTCTCACGCTGTGGTCCCTTTCAGGCGGTCTACAGACAGTTCCCTCCGAGGCCACCTGTGGAACTCCTTGCCGGAGGATGGTGTGAAGGCCAAAACTCTACCAGGATTCAGAAAAGAACTAGATAGGGCTGCCTGTCTAATTAGCTCCACTCGTTAGCTGCCCGGCTCCTGGAGAAGATTCACAGGTAAGATGAGGTGGTGGCCATGGGGGAGGAATAGGGGGTAGGTGGGAGAGGGCAGTGAGATGAGGTGGAGAATCCCCTTTTTCCCATTCCCCCTCAGTAGCTACTGCCGGGGGGAGTGATAGCTCCCCTAAACTACTGCTCAAAAGGAACAGAAGCCCCTTGTCGGACAGGTGAGTCCCTCACCTTTGGGCATGAAGGATAAAGACCTTGTCTGCAAGCGCTTGGCAGCCAGCAGCCTCCAAGCCCCACCTGGAGGGGAGTCCCCGGGGAGGGGGTGAGAACTGACAGACGGGTGAGTCGTGCGCTTTCCTGTGTAGCCCGCAGAGGTTCGTGGATTCAGGGTCCAGGTCACGGCGCTTCCACCCAACACGTGTTCCCGTCGCTCGCCAGCGGCACCAAGCCCTTGGCAATAGCGGGACGGGGTCTGCCCAGACCCCCAGCCGCTTCTCAAGGGGAACCACGGACAAAGAGCCACCGATCGATCCCTTTGCTCATGATCATCGGATCCTCGGACACTAGAACAGGAAGGGACCTCAAGAGGCAGCAAGTCCAGTCCCCTGCCCCCACGGCAGGACTAAGCACCATCTAGAGCATCCCTAACAGGTGTGTGGCCAACCTGCTCTGGAATATCCCCCGTGATGGAGATTCCACAACCCCCCGGCAATTTATCCCAGTGTTTGACCACCCGGACAGGCAGGAAGTTTTTCCTAATGTCCGACCTAAACCTCCCTTGCTGCAGTTTAAGCCCCTTGCTACTTGTCCTGTCCTCAGAGGCCAAGGGGAGCAATTTTTCTCCCTCCTCCTCGTAACAACTTTTTAGATACTCGAAAGCTGCTCTCTCGTCCCCTTCTCTTTTCCGAACTAAACAAGCCCAATTCCTTCCATCTGCCCTCCTACCTCATGATGCTCCCCCCCCCTCGCCCCATTCTGGGCACTTTGTGGCAGCTGCTGCTGTTTTCAGAGAACTCCGTGAGCACCCCCAGGACCCCCTCTGGAGCGCTGAGAGCCCCACTG
Organism: Pelodiscus sinensis; assembly: GCF_052426305.1. Taxonomy (NCBI): domain Eukaryota; kingdom Metazoa; phylum Chordata; order Testudines; family Trionychidae; genus Pelodiscus; species Pelodiscus sinensis. The sequence continues at coordinate 25,654,988 of NC_143073.1, forward strand.
ACACCCGCCCACCGGGGTTGTGTTTTCCACTCGGCATCACTGCGCATTTCTCAATCCGTCTTGCGTCATCCGCTCTCCTGCTGCCCGTGGGGCGAGGCCCCTTTGTCACTCTTTGCAGGCAGCTTTGGCCTTCGCTCTGGAGTGATTTTGTCTCATCTGCAAACCAGGTCTCCTCCCAGGTCACCTCCCTGTGGGCTGTGGCTCTGACCATGCACAGATCCCCGGTGGACCCAGCACCGCAAGGCCTCTGATCGCTGCGCTGTGATTAAGATCAGCAGCAGCTGTCGTATGTCACACTCATGAGCGAGGCACCAGGGTTTCCTGCTCTGAACCCCACCCCATGTTCTATCCACAGCTCGGCCGCAGACGCCCAGCTGAGTCAGCGCATGGCTCCGTGCCTCAGTTTCCCTCATCTGTTAAATAGGGAAACGGATCCTTCCCTGGTCTGTGGAGAGTGCAAGAGCTCCGAAGGCAGGGACTGTCTGTCCTGGCCTGATCTCAGTAAGAGATCCCCATCAGAGAGCCCCAGCTCCTGCCGAGAGATCGTTCGGGAAGACGGCACTTTTTCGGTGTGCACATAGAATCAGAGACTCATAGATCTGGAAGAGACCTCAGGAGTCATCCCGTCCAGCCCCCTGCCCAAAGCAGGACCAGCCCCGACTCAATCAGCCCAGCCAGGGCTTTGCCCAGCTGGGACTGAAACACCCCTAGGGATGGAGATTCCACCCCCACCCTAGGGAACCCAGCCCAGCGCTTCCCCACCCGCCTAGGGAAATATATTTTTTTTAATATCCAACCTAGACCTCCCCCACTGCCACTTGTTCTGCCACTTGCCACTACTGAGAACAGCCTCTCTCCAGCCTCCTTGGAACCCCCCTGCAGGGAGTTGCAGGCTGCTCTCAAATCCCCCCTCACTCACCTCTCCTGCAAACTAAACAAACCCAACCCCCTCAGCCTCTCCTCGTAGGTCACGTGCTCCAGCCCCCGAATCATTTTGGCCACCCTCCGCTGGACCCTCTCCAATGCATCCACGTCCTTTCTGTAATGGGGGCCCCAGAATGGACACATGTGGCCTCACCAGTGCTGCATAAAAGGGAAAAGTCACTTCTCTGGATCTGCTGGCAATGCTCCTCCTAATGCCCCTAATATGCCATTCGCCTTCTTGGCTACAAGGTCCACCTGTTGACTCATCTCCAGCTTCTCATCCGCTGTATCCCCAGGGCCTTTTCTGCCGAACTGCTACTCAGCCAGTCGGCCCCCAGCCTGTAACAATACTTGGGATTCTTCCGTCCCCAGGGCAGGACTCTGCACTTTTCCTTGTTGAACCTCATCAGATTTCTGTTGTCCCGATCCTCTAATCCGTCCAGGTCACTCTAGACCCTGTCCCTGCCCTCCAGCGTATCTACCTCTCCCGCTAGCTTAGTGCCATCTGCATGCAGCGCCTGGCACTCCTGGAGGCAGATCACACATCGGAGCCGCCGGCTGCTCCCTCAAGTGAAAAACAATAACCCTACCTTTGGTTCTTGCAGGCTCCAGGCGCTCTCTGAAGTTGCAGTCAAAACCTCGGCCACAGCCCACCCCCTTCCTTCCCTTATATGAGACCGAAAGGCCGGCTCAGATGCCGAACGGAAGCAGCGAGAGAGAGAGAACGCGTCACCGCGAAACCTCAGGATCTTGGTAACCACACGGCGTCCGCGGTGTTACCAAGGAATCAAAACAATGATAGATTTGGGTGGGGAGCTGCTGCTAGTCTGGGAAGCCCCATGTCTGGGGTGGGGGGTGACTCCGAAGCAGGGCGATGGCCCTGGAACAAGGCAGGGGGGAGGAGCTCGATTGTCGATTGTGTTTTGACACAGTCCCATGGGCAGATGCGGGAAATCACTGCGGCCCCAAAGAGCAGCCGACCACGGTCGAGCTGGAAGGACATCTAGCAGGGTGCCAGGGTCAGAGTTAAGGACGCCGATACCGGAGTGGGGAGGGCGGCTCGAAAATCTGCGGCAGACACCGAGCCAGGAGGGGTTGCCAACACTTTGGCAGGAAGGGGACGTTCCAAATATCCTGCACGAAGGGGAGAATTGGGACGAAACCAACAAGAGGAAATTCAGCCACGTCACGAGCAAAATGCGTTCCTTGGGAAGAGAGACTCCAGTGCAGCCCCAAACTGGGGGATTGCCGTGTGGCTGCAAAGGAGTTGGGGGGGGGGGCGAAGAGAAGAGCAAATTGAACCAGATCCAGTGCCCGTTTCGTGCATTCACAGGCGTGTTGTCAGTCGGCCCAGCTGGAGACGTGGATCCAACCACAGCACCGCGCTGTAGGAAAGATGGGCGCAAGCTGTAGAGAGTCCAGCAGAGAGATTCTGCCCAGACAATCTGGGAGAGACTGGGATTGGATAGGGAATAAGACCGAGAAGATCTTACTGCCTCAGTATGAAACCGTGGGACGCCCACAGCTGGAATCCTGCGTGCAGATGTGGTTGTCTCATCTCGAAAAAGATCTCTTGGCATCAGAAAAGGTTCAGAAAAGGGCAACAAAAATGATGAGGGGCTTGGAAGGGGACCTGTATGAAGAGAGATTAGAAAGACGGGGACTTTTCAACTTAGAAAAGAGGAGACTAAGGAGGGATAGGATAGAGGTCTATAAAACCATGACTGGTGTGGAAAAAGTGAATAAGGAAAAGGGATTGACTTGTTCCCATAACACAAGGACGAGGGGTCGCCAAATGAAATGAATAGGCAGCAGATTTAAAACAAACCAAAGGACGATTTTCTTCATGTAGTGCACAGTCAACCTGTGGAACTCCTTGCCAGAGGATGTGGTGAAGACCAGGACTTTAACAGGGTTCCAAAAAGAACTAGATGCATTCATGGAGGACAGGTCCATCAATGACGATTAGCCCAGTTTGTCAGAGACTGGAAATGGCGGACAGGGGAGGGAATCACTCCCTCTGGGACACCTGGCATTGGCCACTGTCAGCCAACAGGAGCCTGGGCTAGACCCAGTATGATTGCTCTTACGTGCTGCACAGACTCCGACCGACTTCGGCGGGGCAGACAGCCAGAGCAAGATCAAAGCCCTGGTAGCTCCAAGACCTCCCCATCTGGGCAGCTGGACCACGTCACACCTCGGGCCTGTAACCAAAGCCAGGGAGCTGGACAGTGCCTGGGCCCTGATGCTGACGAGGTTTTTATAAGCGGCGTTTCCCTGACAGCCATGGAGATTGGACCACGGGGGCAGTGGGAATTCAGGCTCCCGAATTCATAGGCAAGGGCTCGGCTTGGAGGGAAGCATGGTTCAGAGGAGAGAAAGCATCCGGGTTGGCTGTTTGTGTGTTGCTGATAAACCCACAATCCCCTTTGTTGTGGGGCCATCAAAGCATCCCGCCCTGATCCGGAGATTTACAAAGATTGAAAAATCGTTTTAGAACAACGCAAATCAAGTCAGTTCACAACGAAACAAAACGTCAGCCTGTTGCCTCCCGAAGTTGAAGCTGCGACCGTACGGGCTTGATTTCTGGCTCCTTCCACGTACATCAATGTCGTCAGAATCGACTCGGTTCTGTGAGAAATTTCGGGGCTGCCGAAAAGGTGTTTTCCAGAGCAAGAATTTTCCCAACAGTTCCAAAGAGCAGTTTACTTGGACCCAGCCAGGAATTAATAGTTGGTAGAGGCAGGACTGTCTTTAGCATTTATGGTGTTCTCAGGCCCGATAGCAGCCTGGGGGGAAGCTAACTTTTTCGTGATGTGATGTTCTAATCTCCAGCAGCATGCTAAGGTCCTGTTGACTAACCCAGTACATTCAGAAGCTGACAGGAAATATCTAGACTTGGCAAGTCCCTGTTAAATGGCTTCATTACCACTCGAACGACTCTTCCCCGGGTCCTGCTAATAGCTCTGGCCGGCTTTGTCACTTGTCAACTAACTAGATCCTCTCTAGAGGAAGCGGAGTCACAGACCTGGGATGGGAAGAGGCAGGTGGGTGGACATTAAGACCCAGTGGTGCCCCAAATTTTGGAGTGCCCTATGAACCTGCATATTGTGTGTAGGGGTAAGGACGGCACTGGATACAGAGGGATGTTGCATCCACATTAGGTCTAAAAATTACAAGGTTCCACTGTGAGACTGCAAAAGGCACGAGACCAGAAACCCGGGCAAAGCCTTAGGATCCCACTGCTGCCACCAATCTAAGTGGGAAGTGGTTAGTACTAGGAAGGAGATATTGAGGACTGCACACTGGATCTAAGTGAGACGTTATACATGGACCCGAAGGGAATCACTTCACAAAGTGATGTGGGGGCTTCAGTGAAGCAGTGTATTAGCCCATGAAATACACATACCGTCTATCTCTCCTCCTAGCATATCCGTTCTTATGCCGAGTCATACAGAAAGCAGGAAGTAGCAGGATGTGGTTTATTAAAAATACCAAGCACTCAACAGTTATGCTAAGGAAATTTACAGAAATTACAGCAGATCAGAAGCCAGAACCCCAAACGATGTAATCTTATAAATCATTTCATTTAGAGATGGTTAAACAAAACCCAGAATAATAGTCTAGTGCAAGATTTTGCCATCAGGAATGGCCAGTTCTTCCAACACTCTCTGATTTTCTTCAAACCTCTGTTCCAGGCGTCAGGTGGATATGTGAAAAATCTCCATTTCTGCCAAATAAACAAAAGATCCATTTCTGGCTCTCATGACCACAAAGAAGAGTTCAAAACTGAGACAGCTGAATCCGGTGTCCCATTGTGGTGCCCACCGTGATGAGGAGCAGCTGAGGGAGTTGGTCTTATTTAATCTGCAGAAGAGAGGAGTGAGGGGGGATTTGAGAGCAGCCTGCAACTCCCTGAAGGGGGTTCCAAAGAGGCTGGAGAGAGGCTGGTCTCAGTGGTGGCAGACGGCAGAATGAGGAGCGATGGTCTCAAGTTGTGGTGAGGGAGGTTGAGGTTGGAGATTAGGACAAACTATTTCCCTAGGAGGGTGGGGAAGCTCTGGGCTGGGTGACCTTGGCAAGGGGTGGACTCTCCATCCTTTGAAGTGTTGAAGGCCAGGATTGATCGGGGCCATCCTTTGGATTTTGGGACCCTAGGCAGTACTATTAACATGCTGCCCTGAGCCAGATGGCAGCTGACTGCTTTTTAGTGATGTGAGTTATAAGATCAAGAACACATATTCCTGCGCATCCAGAAATATAATTTACACTATCATGTGCCGAAAGTGTCCGTCCGCTATGTACATTGGACAAACGTCTCAGACACTTCGCCAAAGGATCAATGCCCACAAAACAGATATCAGACAGGATCACAAAGAAAAAACAGTTTCTTGCCATTTTAACCAGGAAGGACACTGTCTCAATGACCTGATTACCTGCATCCTGCTTCAAAGATCTTTTAAGACTTCACTTCAAAGAGAATCCTCTGAGCTGTCATTCATGCTTAAATTTGACACTTTACATGCAAATTTAAATAGATGCTAATTATCTTACCCATTACAAAGATAGCTTCCCCAATTATCACCTCTAATATCATTAGCTCACAGACATCTACCTCCCTTCTTCTCCCCCCCTCTATCCCCCTTCTATTCTGAAATGTGATTTGTCCTTTTCATATGTGTTCATTTTTTTTAATTGTATCCTTTGGTATATATGGTTGTGACAATTTTCTTCCTCTATTTGATCTGAGGAAGTGGGTCTGGCCCACAGAAGCTCATCACATATTAAACCATCTTGTTAGTCTTTAAAGTGCTACACAGTCCTGTTTTTTGTTTCAGCTGCACCAGACTAACACGGCTACATTTCTACCGTGATTTCAAGATGTGATTCTTCAGCAGCACGCCAATGAAATATTTTTACGGCAAATTGTAAAGGTCCTGTCAACTAACACAATACATTCAGAAACTGACAGACTAGACCTGGGGTTGGCATATGTCTAGTAACTGGCTTCGTTGCCGCATGAATGGCTCTTCCCCAGGGTCTGCTAATAGGTCTTTCAGGTGTATTCCCCTTTGAAGTTAGCTACATCCGCTCGGGAAGAGGCAGCGCCACAGAACAGGGATGGGAAGAGGCGGGTGGGTGGACATTGAGACCCAGAGGTGCCCCCAATTTTCAGGAGCCCCACACAGCTGTGTATTCTGTGAATGGGTACGGAGCCTGTGATTCAAGAGGGCTGTTGATAGACGGAGAAGGGCTCGGAGGAGAGCTGTGGGAAGGACGAGAGGGTGAGAAAGCAGGAGCTCCGTGAATCCGGTGTAACCAAGACAGGAAGGTGACTTGATCACGGTCTGCAAGAAACCGGATCCTGGGATCTTCAATCCATCCGAGGTCTGACACGACCCAGGGGCTGCTTGCGGGAGCCAGACAAATTCAGATGGGAATAAAGGCTCAAATCCTTCACCGAGAGAGCAATTCACTCGTAGGACGACTGGCCAAAGGCTCTGGTGGCTTTTCCATCCAGGGTCATTTCAGAAGCCGGATTGTTCGTTTTTCTAGGTGTCCTGCTCTTGCCCAAACAGAGACCCCTGCTCTGCCCCAAGCCCCGCCTCCACCCCACCCCTCCCCCCAAACCCCGCCTCTTCCTGCCTTCACCCTGCCCTGCAGCGCCTCCGGCACCCCGCTGACCATGGCAGTGGGAGGTGCTGGAAAGGAGGAGAAGCTGAGCGGTGGGGCCTGGTGGCGGGTGCTGGGCACCTGCTGTTTTTATTTTGGGGGTGCTCCAGAGCAGCCACAGAGTCGGCGCCTGTGCCCTCACCCCGTTTCCAATCGGAAAAGCGTGGCCTGGCTCGGCTTGGTTTTCAGTCAACGGACGCTTTCGCTCGCGACTCTGGTTCGGGAGGGTGGGGTTCCCCTCTGCAGAATGCCCGTTCCCGTTCTGGGAGGAAACGCCGTCCGGTTCTCGGGGACCGAACCCTCCTCCCCCTCCCTGCCCAGCTGGACTCTGGGTTCTGTGCCCCAATGGCGCCATGATGCTGAGTTGCTCTGAGGCCAGCTTGGGGCGCGGGGGCCTGGCACACACCCCGTGTGACACAGCAAACCGCTTCCTTGAGCTGTGTTTCCTGCCTGCGGCGGCGTGTTTAGGGCTGGCTTGGTTACACGGCGGGAATCTCTACCAGCCCTTGCCGCAAGTGGGGCTGGGCGAGAAAGGGGGCAAGCCACAGAGGGGCCTCAAGGGGGGGTTGCCAACAGCAATTCCTGAAGTCCAGAGAAGCAAACGATTTGCTGCTTTGGGGGTTAATTTCCAGCCAACATAACTCGTGTCCTTTCCTCCCTCCCCCCCACTTCCTGTTTCTCCTCCAGGGCACGGAACCTTTTCTGGGTCGGGGGCTGCTGACCCACAGAGAAATCAGTCAGGGGCCGTGCACGAGTGAGAAGCAAACCCCCCCCAAATCCCCTAACTGATGCCGCGCCCGACTGAGGAGAAAGAGGCTCCCACATTCCCCTCCCACAGAGTCTCGGGGGCCCCAGCTAACAGATGTTGTGTGTTCCAGCCCCACAGCAGAACAGCATGGGGACAGCGGGGCTCCCAATGCTGAGGGGAACCCAGAGCCATGGGGACTGGATCCAGGCAAGCCAGAGGCCCCCCGAGTCTTAGGTCCCCCACTCTTGGGCTACGTCTACACTGGCACCCTTTTCCGGAAATGCTTAAAACGGAACAGTTTTCCGTTATAAGTATTTCCGGAAAAAGCGCGTCTACATTGGCAGGATGCTTTTCCGGAAAAGCACTTTTTCTGGAAAAGCGTCCGTGCCAATCTAGACGTGCTTTTCCGCAAAAAAGCCCCGATCGTCATTTTCGCGATCGGGGCTTTTTTGCGAAAATACTACTGTGCTGTCTACACTGGCCCTTTTCCGGAACAGTTTTCCGGAAAAAGGACTTTTGCCCGAACGGGAGCAGCATAGTATTTCTGGAAAAGCAGCTGATTTCTTACAGTAGATTGTCAGTGCTTTTCTGGAAATTCAAGGGGCCAGTGTAGACAGCTGGCAAGTTATTCCGGAAAAGCGGATGCTTTTCCGGAATAAGTGGCCAGTGTAGACACAGCCCTGGTGTATAGTAATATTTTCAGGAATCCCTGAACTCAGGGGTTCTCAAATTTCATGAGACCGCGACCCCCCTCTAAGTTGCTCGCGACCCCCCCCCGGGGGGGTCGGGACCCACAGTTTGAGAAATGCGGCCTTAACCCGTCTCTTCACAGAAACGTCACTAACCAGCCCCAACATGGGAACCTCCTGGAGCTCATCCGGTTTGGCCACCAAAGCTCCTGACCCTTGACAGGTATTTGGTGCGTCCCCAGGGCGCTCCAGGGCCACGCGCTGGTTTGAAAGTGTCGGGCGAACTCGGCGACCCATTGGAACGTGCTCAGCTAACCAGCGACTACCACCCCCGTCCGCCTTACACCTCCCCCCCGCCGGCAACGCTCCTTCTGCAGGGGCACAGCCGGCCACAGACCCTGCAGCAGTGAGAAAGGCGGATTTCACACCCAGCCGTTGCTGGGGCATCCCTGCCACGCAGAAAGCTGCCAGGCCACGGGGCACGGCTCTTCCCTCCGCCCGGGACCACAGCGCACCTGGCCCCTCCCTCTTCCTGGGGCCAATGGGACTGGTATGGAGTGTGTGTCTGTGTGTCTGTGTGTATGTGTGTGTCTGTGTCCATGCCTGCTGGAAGGCTGAACCCTGCGGGGCGGGGGCAGGTGTTGTGTCCCTCCCTGCCATCCCTGCTGGAAGGGCTGAGCTCCGAGTGAGTGTCACATTCCTGGATTTTAAGGGGAGCAGCCAGAAACTAACATCCATGCATCCATGGGGGGGTGTTTGCCCCAAAAGTCTATACAAAGGGGGCCACATGAGATATCACATGAAAGCTTCTGTTCTACTGATTCTGTGTGTGCCCTTCATGTAATTGTCTAATGTCTGTATGCAGAGTTATACACATGGGCTGTGTCTAGACTGGCCAGTTTTTCCAGAAAATTAGCCACTTTTCCGGAAAAACTTGCCAGCTGTCAACACTGGTCACTTGAATTTCCGCAAAAGCACTGACGATCTCATGTAAGATTGTCAGTGTTCTTGCGGAAATACTATGCTGCTCCCGTTCGGGCAAAAGTCCCTTTTGCGCAAAAGGGCCAGTGTAAACAGCTGAGATTTTGCTCAAAAAAGCCCTGATCGCGAAAATGGCGATTGGGGCTTTTTTTGCGCAAAAGCGCGTCTAGATTGGCCATGGACGCTTTTCCTCAAAAAGTGCTTTTGCGGAAAAGCGTCCGTGCCAATCTAGACACTCTTTTCCGAAAATGCTTTTAAGAATTTCCGGAAAATCATGCCAGTCTAGATGTAGCCATATACTCTATAGGGATGCTGGAAAATTCTCTCTCTGTGGCTGAGCATTGGCAAGGACTGCTCAGCCAGTGGCCGTGCTAATTAGCAAGGCTCCAGGGACAATAGATCTCTGAGTGCCAGAGACACACGCGAGGGAATGCCTGGATATCTGCAGGCCAGCCAGAATGATGGCTGCTGATTTGGGACACAAGGAGAGGCTGTTGGACCATGCAACCTTCTATGGCCAGGAGGATGCCAGGGGAGGTATCTCCGTGCCATGTGGCACCCTCCATCTTGGTCTTCAGCTCAGCTCTTGGTCCCAGAGGCAGCCTGGCAGGGAACAACGAGCCGGAAGGAACTGTGGACCCGTCCTGACATAGGATGTGCACCAGAGACTTATAAAATAGCAGTTTGTAACATCTCTGCTAAGAGCCTGCATTGAGAACTGGGAGATTCAACGCATGTCATGTATTCTCCTTAACAACCTCACTCTCTGGCTTTTCTTTCTTTTAATAATAAACCGTTAGATGGTAGATGCGAAAGGATCGGCTCAGCGTGGTTTGTGGGTAAGATCCAGAGTGTAAATTGACCTGGGATCTGTGGCTGGTTTCTTGGGACCGGAAGAACCAGTTCGGGGAAGGTGAGATCGGGTTCTAGAGCCTCTCCCCTGTGTGCAGGCCTGGGGCTTATTGGGGCACAGGGAGACTGGGGTGTCCAAGGAGTTTTGCTCGTGAGGCTTCTGGCTGGCCAGGCAGGCAGCTGAAGTGCTCAGTGTGACTGGTATGTGGCCTGTTCGGGAAGGACCTCCAGTCAGGGGCTGTAAGGAGCCCTGGTTTAGAGCAATTCGCCCCGACGCAGCCCGGCCCATCACAGTGTGTGTGTGTGTGTGTGTGTGTGTGTGTGTGTGTGTGTGTGTGTGTGTGAGAGAGAGAGAGAGAGAGAGAGAGAGAGAGAGAGAGAGAGAGAGAGAGAGAGCACTGCCCCCTGGTGGAAGAGTTGAGCCCTGCTCTGCTGTGTGTGTGTGTGTGTGTGTGAGAGAGAGAGAGAGAGAGCTTCCCACTGACGGAGGGGCTGAGCCCTGGCCCGTGTGTCTGTCTGCTCTCCCTCCTGACCCCCCCAGCTGTGTCCCTGTGAGCCATGCACCCCCACTCTCTGACGTCCCCACCCTGCAGTCTGTGTGGCCCAGCCCAGCTCTGCTGGAGGGGGGAGAGGCTGACAGCCAAAACACGTACCCACCTGTAACTCCCCTGCAGGGCTGGGGGGGCAGGGGCTGCAGGTCGGGAGTGAGGGGCACCAGCAGGGGCTAGGGTGGGGGGCAGGGCTCAGCTGTCAGGGGCTACAGGTCGGGAGTGAGGGCCATTGGGGGGCAGGAGCTGCGGTTCAGAGGAGAGGGGTGCTGGGAGGGTTAGGGGGTAGGGCTGAGGGGCAGGGGCTGCGGGTTGGGGGTGAGGGGCACTGGCAGGGCTGGGAGGCAGGGGCTGCGAGTCAGGGGCAAGGGGCACTGGTAGGGCTGGGGGGGAAGGGGCTGCGGGTCGGGGCTGAGGGGCACTGGCAGGGCTGGGGGGGCAGGGGCTGCAGGTTGGGGGCGAGGGGCACTGGAAGGGCTGGGGGGGCAGGGGCTGCAGGTTGGGGGCGAGGGGCACTGGCAGGGCTGGGGGGCAGGAGCTGTGGGGAAGGGGCGAGGGGCTCTGGCAGGGCTGGGGGGCAGGGGCTGTGGGGCAGGGGCGAGGGGCTCTGGCAGGGCTGGGGGGCAGGGGCTGTGGGTCGGGGGGAGGGGCTCTGGCAGGGCTGGGGGGCAGGGGCTGCGGGTAGGGGGCGAGGGGCACTGGCAGGGCTGGGGGCAGGGGCTGTGGGTCGGGGCGAGAGGCACTGGCAGGGCTGGGGGGCAGGAGCTGCGGGTCGAGGGCCAGGGGCTCTGGCAGGGCTGGGGGGCAGGGGCTGCAGGTCGGGGGCGAGGGGCACTGGCAGGGCTGGGGGGCAGAGGCTGTGGGTCGGGGGCGAGGGGCACTGGCAGGGCTGGGGGGCAGGGCCTGTGGGTCGAGGGCCAGGGACACTGGATGGGGTGGGGGACAGGGGCTGTGGGTCGGGGGTGAGGGGCACTGGCAGGGCTGGGGGGCAGGGGCTGAGGGTCAGGGGCGAGGGGCTCTGGCAGGGCTGGGGGACAGGGGCTGCGGGTCGGGGGTGAGGGGCACTGGCAGGGCTGGGGGGCAGGGGCTGCGGGTCGAGGGCCAGGGGCACTGGATGGGGTGGGGGGCAGGGGCTGTGGGTCGAGGGCGAGGGGCTCTGGTAGGGCTGAGGGGTAGGAGCTGTGGGTCGGGGGCGAGGGGCACTGGCAGGGCTGGGGGGCAGGGGCTGCGGGTCGGGGGTGAGGGGCACTGGATGGGGTGGGGGGCAGGGGCTGTGGGTTGGGGGCGAGGGGCACTGGCAGGGCTGGGGGGAGGGGCTGTGGGTCGGGGGCGAGGGGCTCTGGCAGGGCTGGGGGGCAGGGGCTGCGGGTCGGGGGTGAGGGGCTCTGGCAGGGCTGGGGGGCAGGGGCTGCGGGTCGGGGGCGAGGGGCGCTGGCAGGGCTGGGGGGCAGGGGCTGTGGGTTGGGGGTGAGGGGCACTGGCAGGGCTGGGGGGCAGGGGTTGTGGGTCGGGGGTGAGGGGCACTGGCAGGGCTGGGGGGGCAGGGCCTGTGGGTCGAGGGCGAGGGGCACTGGATGGGGTGGGGGCACCGGCAGAGTCTGGCTCTGTGCCATGAGGCTCTGCCCCCCATATCACTTGGGTTCTGGCTCCCCCTAGTGGCAACCCAGGTAACCGCAGCCCGATGGCCCCTCCTCGCTCGGCCCCATGTGGCCAAAATGGGGGTTTCCCTGCGCACCGGAGAGCAGCCGCGGCGGGTCCCACAGGCCAGGCGCCACCCAGCCTCCCTCTGCGCAGAATGTAGCCCCGGGGGCCTCCCCCCCCCCGGTATTTCCCACTCTTTCGAAATGTCTCTTTCAGAAGCGCTTTGTCCCCCCCCCAGGGAGCTGCATCCCCCCCCCCTGGCCCTTTTCCCTCATGGCCGCCTGTACCCGTCAGCCTCGCTCTGCGCAAAGGCCCAAACCTTTCCTGCTGCAGCGGCTTTCGCTCCGGGCGGCTGGGCCATCCCTTCGCAGCCCGGGCGGGGCCGCCTTGGCTCAAACGTGCGTTTTCTTAACCCAGGGCAACAGTTTGGCAAGAGCCCCCTGTAGCAACCTCACCCTCCCCAGGTTAAAACACAGCGTTTTACCCCCCCTTTGGGAAAACCCAACAGCCATGCCCAGACGTTACCCCCACGACGGCGTCGCTGGTCACAGGAAACCACAAACGGCAAATACGCTGGAGAAAACGAGAAGCAAAGGCAACCGCTCGTTCCTAGGTGAACCCCAACCCCGCTCTGGTTTTCTGGGAGCTGAGCTTGCTTAGCCCAGACAAACTCAACACGCTCAAGGGCTTTTCCGTGACATTGTTTGAGGGAAAGACGGACACGTACTGTCCAGCCAGCCGGGGCTTTCTGCTTGTTAATTCCTTCCATGTCCCAGGCCGACTGACCCACACTCAACCTAGTTTTGCATTTGGGGTGCCCCACAGTTTGGCTGGGGGCAAACGTTTCTGGCCATCTGTGCTTCTTGTATTGGGAAGGGGGCTTCTCAGGCCCAGTGCAGAGAAGTGGCTCATGGAAACCTTGTTGCCTGTTGTGACACTGGCCTGCATGTTATTTAACTCCCTCTGAAATGTCTCAATTCTCCTTCAAACAGTCAGACCTTGGCAGTTTTCCCATTGCTCACATCTTCCTCTCTGCCTTCGTGTCTCTCCTACAGCCTCCTCCTTCTCACCCCTCTGTAGGCCGCTCACGGGCCGCTCACGGGGCTCCCCCCGGCCGTGTGGCTGTTCCAGGAAATATTGCGACGCCAAAGACAACTCCCATTGCTTTGAAAGCCGCTGTGTCTGCTAACAACGTCTCCTGCTCGGTTACATTCCTGGTGCTATGCCAGGGCTGCGAGTGCCGGATCCCTTTTCCTCTGCGTTCCCCCCCGTCAATCCCCTGACCATCCCTCTTGGCCGGTCCCTCTTGGGCATCTCCAGTTTCCGGTCCCTCACCTTCCCCCTAGCACCCTGCCCTCCTTCCAGGTCCTTCCCCTTGGCAGGAGTTTTCTCTGGGAGCCTTCTCACGCCCCATCCCTGGAGAACAGGACTCGGGCTCTGTTCTCCAGACCAGGACAGCGGTCCCTGCCAGCATCCTCCACCCAACGGCTGCTGGACCTGTCTCCCTTTCACCCACGGGGCTTTTTCCGGAATTCCCTACAGGGAAAACTCCGGCTCCTACACCCCCCCACAGCGCAAACTGTTCCTCTGTGGGGCTGGAGAGCCGGGGATGCTCCCATGCTCCTGCAATGGCTTGTTCAGCACCTTCTGCAGCACGTCCCCCCTGTGCTCCAGCGCCCCAGCCACGAGCAACGAAGGCTACTGCCCCCATCACCAGCCCTCCCTCGGGAGTGCCCATTGGGCGGCGGGGGAAGGGAGGAGTCGGGTCCCCCAGGGCTCCAGCAGGCTGAGGAGGCCTAAAGTCCAAAACCCCCAGGGAGGGGCTAGGGAGAGGGGAACAGGGAGGGAGGATTGGCCCCACCAGAAGGGAAGCGGGGAGACAGCTCATGGCCTATCCCACCTCGGCTGCAGCAGTGAAAGCAGATGGGAAGTGAGGGGAGTGGGACTGGGTGGCTGAATGGGTCCCTATGAGGGGTGTAGACCCCCCCCCAAGCTGGGCCCCAATGGATTCATGAGCTAAGGGGGGCTCAGGCATCAGGGCTGAGGGGAGAACTCAAGAGGGAGAAACTGAGGCAGAGACGGGGTGAGCTGCCCCATAACCCCATGATCCTTCCTGTGGCATGGGGAGGGCCAGATGCCAAAGCTGCTGTAGAGAGAACCCTTCCCATCTGCTACCTGGACAAGCCATTTCTTTGCCTCAGTTTCCCTGTTCACCAGCTTCCCCAGGGACACGGAGGCTCCTGATTGGAGGAAGATGTCGACCACCACAAAGCCAATGTGACCATTGGCAGAGGGACCCACGAGGAGAGAGCCACCTTCCCCCCACCCCGCCCTGCCCTCCACTCCATGTAGAGTGACTGGTCCCTCTGACCTACTGGACATGAGGCCATGGGACATCTCTCCTGCCCTGCATCAGACCCGGGTACCTTGGAGCCCTATGGCTGTAGAGCATTGGGAGCTCTCTGCCCCCACTTAGTAGTGAAGGGGGAAACACTGTGGGAGGAGCCAGGCCTTATTTGCATTTTTATTACCCAGCCTCCCCTGTGAGACCACTTTGGCCACCTTGGTAAACAGCCACGGAAGCTGTGAGTGTAGAGGCCTGGAAGGAAGCATGTGCAGAAAGGGCAAGAGAAATGCAGGACTTGGGCCGGGGGGAAAGGGGTCACCCTAAGCACAATGGCGGTCTTGCCCCCTTGGCTATGGTTATGCTGAGCTGTAGTGAAAGGGGTTAGTTTATCATTGCTGCAATAGGCATGACTGTGCTTTAAGAGTGTGTCTAAACTACATGGCTCCATCGATGGAGCCACGTAGATCAGGCTGATCGGCAGAGGGAAATGAAGCCGCGATTTAAATGAAGCTGTGATTTAAATAATCACGGCTTCATTTAAATGTAAATGGCTGCCGTGCTGTTTGTCAGCAGATCGGACGCGCCGCTGTCGACAAGGAAGCTGTCCCCAGCTCTTAAAATGAGGGATAAGGGATCTTTCGGAGAAGGCTTTATTTTCCGTAAGATCTGCATCTAGATTGGCGCTTTTTTCGGGCAAAGCTCCATGCCGAAAAAAAGTGGCCGCCATTTTTATGGTAATGAAGTTGGGGAGATTTAAATCCCTGCTTCATTAGCAATTGCGATACGTCTAATTTGCATCCCTTTGCATCCCTTTTTCGTAAATCTAGACGTAGCCTCCGGGTCCTTTATGCCATTGATTTCTCTCTAGGGCAGAGGCAGAGCTGGGGTGAGGAATGCCCCCTGTTGTGGACTCTTACTTGATGTCACAGTAGACCTGTTTGGCCTCTGAGTTTCAGCCATCCTCTTGTGCTAGGAGGCTCTGCCATGAAAAGAATCCCTAAAATGTAACAGCCCTCCTCTCCCTCTTGGCTGGGAGAAACCAGACACGGTCCTGGCAGCACAGTCTTGATTCATGTCCATGGAGGTATTCCCAGGGGCTGAAACAGCCTGGCGTCACACAGCTCAGCCCAACGGGCCCATCTAGCCCGGCATCCCACCTTTGCCTCTGGCCCACTACCTCTCGTTCCTTCTGCCTCCCAACCTCGTGTTCCCTCTCTGCCGCCATCGCTTTGGGGGCTGCAGTTGGGGTTTCTCTTGAAAAGCCGCTTTTCCCGGTGGCCTGTTTTTTGGTCTGATCCCAATCGGCCCCCCAAAGGGCCTCCTTGCTCCGTGCTCCCCTCTCGCACAGACGAGCCCCGGGTGCCACGGTCTCCTCGCCGGTCGCTGCAATCCCCTTTGAGGCTCCCAGTCGGGGAGAGGATCCGGGGTGCGGGCTGAGCCGCAGGGCGAGAGGAACTCTTGGGAGAAGGGCTGTGCTGGACTGGCTGGGTTATCGGGGGCTTCTGGGGGTCCCTCTGGGTTCTATTTAGTGCACAGACGTCTCCCGTGGTCAAATTCGGAGCCCCGCACAAGGTGGAGCCGGCGTTGCTATAGTAACTCACTCGGGCTGAGGGTCCGCTAGGCCCCTGCCCCACAACGCCCCCGTTTTGGGGTATGTTGCCATCCCACGATGACAGGCCTTTAACCTCCCTGTATGGCCGGGGAACCGGGGTGCAAAGAGGCGGAATGGTTTCCCCCAGCGGCTGGGCAGAGGAAGGCAGGGAAATCCAGGCGCCCATTAGCACCGCGGCCTTCCGGCTCCCCATCGGAAACCCCAGTGAACCTCGCACGAGACTCGCACGGAACCTTTATTGGTTTATCACCAACAGCTGCTGGGCGGGAGTGAGGGGCACTAGCAGGGCTGGGGGGAGGAGCCAGGGTGGGGGTTACGAGTCAGGAGTGAGGGGCACTGGCAGGACTGGGGGAGCGGAGCCAGGAGTGGGGGCTGTGGGTCAGGAGTGGGGGCACTGGCAGGGCTGGGGGGGGGGAACCAGGGTGGGGGCTGGGAGTTGGGAGTGAGGGGCACCAGCAGGGCTGGGGGGCAGAGCCAGAGGTGGGGGTTATGGGGTCAGGAGTGAGGGGCACCGGCCGGGCTGGGAGGCGGAGCCAGGGGTGGGGGTTATGGGTCGGGAGTGAGGGGCACCGGCCGGGCTGAGGGGCGGAGCCAGAGGTGGGGGTTATGGGGACAGGAGTGAGGGGCACCGGCCGGGCTGAGGGGCGGAGCCAGAGGTGGGGGTTATGGGGTCAGGAGTGAGGGGCACCGGCCGGGCTGGGAGGCGGAGCCAGGGGTGGGGGTTATGGGTCGGGAGTGAGGGGCACCGGCCGGGCCGGGGAGCAGAGCCTGGGGTGGGGGTTATGGGTCGGGAGTGAGGGGCACCGGCCGGGCTGAGGGGCGGAGCCAGGGGTGGGGGCTATGGGTCAGGAGTGAGGGGCACCGGCCGGGCCGGGGAGCGGAGCCTGGGATGGGGGTTATGGGTCAGGAGTGAGGGGCACCGGCCGGGCTGGGGAGTGGAGCCAGGGGTGGGGGTTATGGGTCGGGAGTGAGGGGCACTGGCCGGGCCGGGGGGCGGAGCCTGGGGTGGGGGTTATGGGTCAGGAGTGAGGGGCACTGGCCGGGTCGGGGGGCGGAGCCTGGGGTGGGGGTTATGGGTCAGGAGTGAGGGGCACCGGCCGGGCCGGGGAGCGGAGCCTGGGGTGGGGGTTATGGGTCAGGAGTGAGGGGCACTGGCCGGGTCGGGGGGCGGAGCCTGGGGTGGGGGTTATGGGTCAGGAGTGAGGGGCACTGGCCGGGCCGGGGGGCGGAGCCTGGGGCAGGAGCTGTGGGTCGGGAGTGGGGCACCGGCCGGGCTCAGGCAGGCTGAGTTCCTGGCACACGCCGCTGTCGGGTTCTTCTACTTTGGAACGATCCCGGTTTTCTCTCCGGGGGGCTGGGCCTCGTAGCTGGCACCTGGGGAGACGTGCAAGATGCTGGATTTGGGGTCCCGACTCCCAGCCCCCCATGTCCTCTCCCCGGAGCTGAGCAGAGAACCCAGGAGTCCCGGCTCCCAGCACCCACCCCCTGCTCTAACCACCAGACCCCACTTCCCTCCCGGGGCCAGGGTCCCGGCTGCCATCACAGGGATGTGCCCGGCTGTACCTGAGCGGCGTTTCATGCACACGGCCAGCGTCACCAGCAGGACCACACAGAGCAGCACGACCAGCGGCACGCCCACCACGGCAGCCAGGAACCAGGCGGCCCGTCGGGCTGGGGAGGGACAAGGAGCCTTTACTAACCCTCCCCAGAGGTGGCTGCCTCCCTCCTGCCAGCGGGGGGGCGGGAGGTCACTGACCGGCGAAGGAGACGCTCGCGGAGAAGCCCTGGTTGTACCCAGGCCCCTGGACGTTCAGGGAGTAGCTGCCGGCGTCAGTCGCCCTGAGGCCGGTGATGCGCAGGGAGCAGCTGGGCCCCACGGCCTCCCGCCCCGTGAAGGCCGGGCCGAAGATCTGCCGGGGGGTGGCCCGCGGGGTGTAGCTGACGATCAAGCCGGAGGTCTTGCTGGATTCGGCCCCCCGGTACCAGCTGCAGACCTGCAGGCTCGGGGGGACCCCCCGCACCACCAGGGTCAGGTTCCCCCCCACGGCCACGGCCGCCGGCTCCTGCCGGATGGTGAGTCCGAGCGAGGGGCGCGCCGGCCGGAGGCAGCAGCTCAGGACGGAGGCTGTCGGGGGACAGGGGAGGGTGAAATGTACCTGTGCCCCTCAGCCCGGACCCACAGCCCCTGCCCCCCAGCCCTGCCCCTCAGCCCGGACCCACAGCCCCTGCCCCCCAGCCCTGCCCCTCAGCCCGGACCCACAGCCCCTGCCCCCCAGCCCTGCCCTTCACCCCGGACCCACAGCCCCTGCCCCCCAGCCCTGCCCCTCAGCCCGGACCCACAGCCCCTGCCCCCCAGCCCTGCCCTTCACCCCGGACCCACAGCCCCTGCCCCCCAGCCCTGCCCCTCAGCCCGGACCCACAGCCCCTGCCCCCCAGCCCGGACCCACAGCCCCCACCCCTCAGCCCGGACCCACAGCCTCTGCCCCCACAGCCCTGCCCCTCACCCTTGACCCACAGCCCCTGTCAGCCCAGCCCTGCCCCTCACCCCAGACCCTCAGCCCCTGCCAGCCCAGCCCTGCCCCTCACCCCAGACCCTCAGCCCCTGCCAGCCCAGCCCTGCCCCTCAGCCCAGACCCTCAGCCCCTGCCAGCCCAGCCCTGCCCCCCAGCCCTGCTGGTACTCCTCACTCCCCACCCGCAGCCCAGCCCACACCTGCCAGGATGAGCCCCGTCCATGTGCGGGCCGGGCCGGGCGGGCGCTGGCTGGAGGAGCGGGGCCCCATGTCCTGTCGCCCGCGGGTGCCGGTCGCAGGCTGCGCGGGGGCTGGGGGCTCCTCACGCCGCGCTGGCAGGAGGAGCAAGGCGGGGCCAGGGCTGCCATTGCCTAAGGGCCCCCCATGCAGCCCCCACTTCCCCTTCTGCTTCCTCCCCTGTGGCTGGAGCTGCTGAGTCCCGGGGGTGGGGGGGGGGCCGGGCATGACCCTGTCTCCTCCCCTCCCCGCCCCCCCAGGTCATGGCCTCGCCCCTCTGGGAGTCATGACCCCATAGCCACCTTCCTGGGTGTCCTCCCCCCGCCTGTGGGGACCGAGCTCCCAACTCCCTGCCCCCAGCCCCACATCCATCCCAAATGAAGTCTCAGTTCCCCTGCCCCCACCACTTAGGGGTCACACTTCCCTGCCCGGGGGTCGCGACTCCCCCCCCCCCCTCAGACGGGGAGTCCGGCCCCATGTCTCCTGTGCCCACCTCTGGGGGGGTGAACGGGGATTGACTGGTGGAGCCAGACAGGTTGTCGGAGGGGGGGGGGGGGGAGCAACCGTGAGGATTCGGGCCCCAAGAGGGAGGTTTGTGCGGGGGAGGGAGCTGAGGGGGGCGACGTCCCTGCTGGGAATTCTGCCCCGGGGAGGGGGGCGCTGGGTGGGGGGCCGGGCTGAGCAGGAATTCAGGACCTCGGATAGGGGAGGAGGAACCGGGCGGAATGAGGGTCCGTTCCACACAGACGTGGGCCCCTTGCCAGCCAAACCGTGGGCCCCTTGCCAGCCAGATGCGCTGGGATCCCCCCGGCCGAGACCTGACATCTCCCGCCCCGTCCAGCCAAGGCCCGATCCCCCCCAGCAGAGCCCTGATCCCCCCAGTCTAGCCCCGATCCCCCCCGACTGAGCCCTGATCCCCCCAGTCTAGCCCCGATCCCCCCCGGCTGAGCCCTAACATCCCCACCCCCCCCCCCCGTCCAGCCAAGGCCCGATCCCCCCCAGCAGAGCCCTGATCCCCTGAGTCTAGCCCCGATCCCCCCCCCGGCTGAGCCCTAACATCCCCACCCCCCCCCGTCCAGCCAAGGCCCGATCCCCCCCAGCAGAGCCCTGATCCCCCCAGTCTAGCCCCGATCCCCCCCGACTGAGCCCTAACATCCCCACCCCCTATCCAGCCAAGGCCCGATCCCCCCAGCAGAGCCCTGATCCCCCCAGTCTAGCCCCGATCCCCCCCGACTGAGCCCTAACATCCCCACCCCCTATCCAGCCAAGGCCCGATCCCCCCCAGCAGAGCCCTGATCCCCCCAGTCTAGCCCCGATCCCCCCCGGCCGAGCCCTAACATCCCCATCCCCCCCCCCCTATCCAGCCAAGGCCCGATCCCCCCCAGCAGAGCCCTGATCCCCCCAGTCTAGCCCCGATCCCCCCCGGCTGAGCCCTAACATCCCCACCCCCCCCCGTCCAGCCAAGGCCCGATCCCCCCCAGCAGAGCCCTGACCCCCCCCCATACCCCACTGGCTGAGCCACAGCACCCCCCCCGGCTGAGCCCTAACATCCCCACCCCCAAATCGATCCCCGACCTCCCCCCCCGACAGAGCCCCAGTCCCCCCCAGCAGAACCCTGCCAAGTCCCGATCCCCTCCAGGTGAGCCCCGGGCCCTGCGCTGTGGCTGTTCCCTGCCCCCCAG
The DNA here is from genome assembly GCF_052426305.1 of Pelodiscus sinensis. Lineage (NCBI taxonomy): Eukaryota > Metazoa > Chordata > Testudines > Trionychidae > Pelodiscus > Pelodiscus sinensis. The sequence goes on from NC_143073.1 coordinate 25,675,434, forward strand.
GGCCCACGGGTGCAGAGCTGGTGCCTGCGGAGGATCCTCACGCCGGGTTGCAGCTGGGCTGCTGGCAGCAGGGGGCGCTGTCCCCCTGTGCGTGTCTGCAGCCGGCTCCTAGGGTTGCCAGGTGTCCGGTTTTGAACCGGACTGTCCAGTGTCTGAGCTCTGTGTTGGGGAAGCGACTGGAGAAAAGGGAACTGTCCGGTGTTGTCTAGCTCAGCTGGAATGTGGATTGTGATGGGTCGTCCTGTGTCCGGTGTTGTTGTTGAAACCATCTGGCCTCCCTACCGGCCGGCCCCGGCTTCCCCACCCTGGCCCGGGTCAATTCTCCATCCCGGCGGCTGCGAAATCCGGGTTTGCTCACAGGCCGGCAGGGGCGCAGGGCTCAGTCCCGGGGTGTGCTGGGTCCCCGGGGTCGGATGGGAGGCCCGTACTTGTCCCCCCACCCCCGCCTGCCAAAACCACTAACCCTGGAGGGGCCCCACTGGCATCTGGCCAGAGCTGGTTCCCCATTCCAAGGAGAAGGAAACTGAGGCACGGGCAGGCTAAGGGATCTGCCAAGGCCTCAGAGGGGATTCGGTGCAACTTCCTGCCTGCCAAGCGCACATTCTCACCACTAGACCGCGCTTCCTCCCTCTGGTGCAGGCAGCCAGCAGGCAACTCCCTTCTGCCCAGCCCCTGGGTTGGTATAAAGCAGCATCGCTCTCTTGGCTACGGCCGATTCCCCCACCTGCACCCTAGGGATCCGGCCCCATTGCCCCAGCGGGATCCCTAGATGCTGAGGCCAGAAGGGATCCCGCCCTCGGCCGGCGCGGCCCAGCCCAGGGGACTCCGCGCGTTCCCCTCCTCCTCTGCAGCAGGGCCCTGGGCAGGCGCCCAGACTGGGGTGGGGAGGAAAGATTCCAGGGCCCAGCCAAGATGCAAAATACCCCCCCCCCCCTTCCCAGAGACTCGGCAGTGTGGCTCAGGAGCGCGCAGGGAGCCAGGCAAACCCTGGTGCGGCCGATGGCCCTGGGAGCACCCAGCCTTGTGCAACCCGGCCCAACGCAACCGGAGCGAAACAACACACACAGGGCTGCGATTTCCCAGCCTGATTTATTCGGTGCACTTGCCGGTGGGCCGAGAGGCTCCTGCCAGCCGGGCGGTGCCGGGACAGACCCTCGGCTCAGCAGTGGGCCCCGGGCATCACCCCCCAGTACAAAGGACCTGGTGGGGGGGGTGTCGCTGCAACAGGGAATTCGGGCCTTGATGCCATCGCTATGGAGCCAGCTTGAGAAGGAGCGGGAGCGTGGGGGGAGGGAGGTTTCCCCATAACCACCCAGCCAAGCCCAGGGGCGCGAGCTAATGCCAGCATGGGGGGTCTATAGGATGCCTTGTAGCAGGGGGTCTCGAGCTAAGCAGCAGTTGGAACCCTGCTGGGACGGGTCTTGGCACCTCAGCCCCTCCGGGATCCTTGGGAAAGCCGAGCTGATCCCCAGAATTCATGCAGGGTCGCGCGGTCGGGCTACGAGGTGCACGGGGCCCGGCCAGGGCCAGGCCTGCTCAGGAGAACAGCTTCGCCCGCAGCTCAGCCAGAGCGCGAAGGGGACTATCCCCAGAGCCAGGTCTCCTCCGTGGCTGGGTACTGGCTCCGTGGCTGGGTACTAGCTCCGGGGCTGGGGGCTGGCTCCGGGGCTGGGTACTAGCTCAGGGGTTGGGTGCTGGCTCCGGGGCTGGGTGCTGGCTCCGTGGCTGGGTGCTGGCTCCGTGGCTGGGTACTAGCTCCGGGGCTGGGTGCTGCCTCCGTGGCTGGGTGCTGGCTCCGTGGCTGGGTACTAGCTCCGGGGCTGGGCACTGGCTCCGCGGCTCTGACGCTCGCGTGGTCGAAGTAGAAGGTGTGAATTCCCGAAACCAGGCCATATACAACACTGATGCCCCGTGCAGACGGCGTGACGCAGCCTTGGGCTGCAAACATGGCTACATCCGAAAAACCTGTTGGAGAAATGCGGCCTGTTCATGGGCATAGGCAGCCCTGGGCCTTTCTCCACCCCCTCCCCTCTGTCCCCACCAGCCTGGCGCTGGGGTTTGGGACGGAGCTGTGGCCGGGGCGGCTCCTTCCCCAGCGCGGCGCCACCGAGGAACACACCGGCTCTCCCCGTCCCCGGCAGCCCCCCGCTCGGTTCAGTTATTTTATACCCACCCCAGAGCGCCGGGAGCCCTGGACACACTGAGAACAGGAGCTGCCTCACGGGGCAACAGCAGCTTAGCTCCTCCATACACATCAAGGGGGAGGGGACTAGTGGTTAGAGCAGTGGGGGTGGGAGCCAGGACTCCTGGGTTCTCTACCCAGCTCTGCATCCCTGACATCTCAACCCTCCCCTGGTAAGTGCCCCACTGCCATCGCCCCCAGAGCAGGGTGGCATCATTGACGGGCTGGGGGGGAGAAAGCTGGGCTGGGAGGGAAACGTCCCAATTCCTCTCTCCTTGCCTCCAGCCAAAACCCCTCTTGGCTGCCCCACCCGCCCAGGGCCCAGCACAGACTCCGGGTCCCACCAGCTCTCGGGGGCTGCCTGAGGCAGAAGGTTCCCCAGCTCCCTCCCGCCCTGCGGCCAGCTGGCAGGATTTACCTCTATGGAGGGTCCCAGCGAAATCGCCGCAGTACGTCTCCTCCCCGGTGCAATGGATGATTTGGCTGGTGCAGGTCTGGGCACCAAAAGCCAGGCAGGCCGGGCACTGCCGCCCGTTCAAGGTGCTGTTCTCCTGGGGCGCTGGGAACCCAGAAACACGGTCACGGGGTGAGTTAAACCTCAGCGCCCGAGGGGTGCGCCCGCTGCCCTGCCTCGCCCGTGGGCTGTCCCGGATCCCGGAGCAGGAAATCCGGGGGGGTGGGAAATGGCCAAGGAGGCTGGTTTCAATTCTTCACACAAGAACCAACAGGGACAAACTGGCAGCACGGGACAGGCCTGGGGCTGGGAACCCGGCGCCCACCCCCAGGAGAGGCAGGTCCTGGAGCCGGATCCCAGCAGGGGGGCTCGTCCCCTTTCAAGGCGATTGGACGGGCTGTTCCCAAGGTGCGGGGGACCTGGAGTAGTGGGCCCCCCGTCCCATGCTCAGCGCCCTCGAACGGCTCCTGGGAGACGCCCCTCCCGAGGGGCAGGACACCCGACCCCGCACTTACGTTCCATGGGGCCCGAGTTACATTTGTCCCCGTTCCTGCAGCGCACGTTGTTGACCCTCAGATACAGGCCCTCCCCGACGGTGAAACTGACGGGCTCTATGATGCCGCTGTAGTAGTCGGACAGGCAGCCTTTGACATAGCCTGTGACCGGGATCCCACCTGTGTCAGAGAAAACCGAGGGTGGGGCTGGGCACTGGAGCTGGGAGGTGATTTCACCTCAGCGTTTGGCTGCGGGGAGCCCGGCCCAGTCCCAGGGCACAGTTCCAGCAGGAGGTGGTGAGCTGGGAGCTCGGTGGAGCCGGGGGGCTGGTCGCAGGGTTAGACACCTGCCTCGGAGCCAGAGACTCCAGGGCTGTGTCGATGCGGCTTGGCCCAGTGGGGTGACCGGGGACCTGTCTGCCAGCACCCGCCCGGAGCAAATCTCCACTGGGGAACTCCTGGCTGGGAATGATGGAAATTTTTCTTATTCAGGGAATTAATCCCTGGGCCAATCCCCCCGGGGCCGGGGCGGGTTCAACGTGAAGCCAGAAGGGATACTTTTCCGGGTGGCCCTGTAGTCCAGGAATCAGTGGCTGTGAGTGCAGTGCTGGGATACCCTGGGTTAGCCACCCCGGTGTGAGCATCCGCAATGCTGCACCTCCGGAGGTGAGAGTCACCCAGACAGTGCCAGGTCGGGTGTGGGGCACGTCGGGTGTCCTCCGACCCTGCACCCCATTTCCAGCAAGAGGAGACTCCACTGGCCAGTAAAATAGAGGCTTTATTGCTTCTGCAAGGTACAGCACAGCCTGGGTCCTATGTAGGGTTACCCGGTCATTTCAAAACCAATACCGGACACACTTGATGCGGAGGGACCGGCCGGGAGGGAGCGGGGCTGGCGGTGTTGAAGGGGTGGGCCAGGAGGAAGGGGGGAGACAGCGGGGCTGGCTGGGGGAGATCGGGGGAGGGGCGGCCGGCGGGAAGCAGAGCTGGGTGGAGGTGGGAGGGTGGCTGGCAGGAGCAGGGCTGGCCGGGGGAGATCGGCGCAGGGGCGGCCGGCAGGAAGCAGAGCTGGGCAGAGGTGGGAGGGTGGCTGGTGGGAGCAGGGCTGGCTGGAGGAGATCGGGAGAGGGGCAGCTGGTGGGAAGCAGAGCTGGGCGGAGGTGGGAGGGTGGCTGGCAGGAGCAGGGCTGGCTGGGGGAGATCGGCGCAGGAGCGGCCGGCAGGAAGCAGAGCTGGGCGGAGATAGGAGGGTGGCTGGCGGGAGCAGGGCTGGCCGGGGGAGATCGGGAGAGGGGCAGCCAGCGGGAAGCAGAGCTTGGCAGAGGTGGGAGGGTGGCTGGCAGGAGCAGGGCTGGCTGGGGGAGATCGGCGCAGGGGCGGCCGGCAGGAAGCAGAGCTGGGCAGAGGTGGGAGGGTGGCTGGCGGGAGCAGGGCTGGCCGGAGGAGATCGGGAGAGGGGCAGCCGGCGGGAAGCAGAGCTGGACATAGGTTGGGGGGGTAGCTGGCAGGAGTAGTGCTGGCCGGGGGAGATCGGGGGAGGGGCGGCCGGCAGGAAGCAGAGTTTGGCAGAGGTGGGGGGGTGGCTGGCAGGAGCAGGGCCAAACTGCATGCGCCAGCCTGGCCAAGCTCGTACCCCCTGAGGTGAAAGGGTTTGTGTGGGGCTCCCAGGGGCTGTGGGGCAGGGGATTCGGCTAAACCCTGGGTCCCAGCCCCCAGCAACTCTGCAGAGCAGCCAGACCCTGAATGGGTGAAAGTTCAATCAGACTGTTTGAGAGGAAGCTGGACAATTTCCTGGTGTGCTCAGAGAGAGAGAGAAATGGGAGTGTGGGGATAGACAGACAGACAGGGTGCGCCTAGACTACATGGCTCCGTCGATGGAGCCATGTAAAGTAGTTTACTTGACACAGTCAATGTTCCCTGCTTCTTTAAAATAAAAATGGCCGCCAAAAAATTACTTTACATGGCTCCATCGACAGAGCCATGTAGTCTAGGGGTGTGTCTAGACTGGCAAGATTTTGTGCAAAAGCAGGCGCTTTTGTGCAAAAACTTGCCTCCTGTCAACACTGGCCACGAGAATTTGCACAAGAACACTGACAGTCTAATGTAAGAAATCAGGGCTTCTTGCGCAAATACTCTGATGCTCCCGCTCAGGAATAAGCCCTCTTGTGCAAGAGGCCAGTGTAGACAGGCAAGTTAATTTCTTGCACAGGAAAGCCCGATGGCTAAAATGGCCATCAGAGCTTTCTTGCGCAAGCGAGCATCTAGACTGGCACGGAAGCTTTTGCCCATGGGCAGGACATCCTGGCCCCGCTGTAGTTACTGGTTGAAGTCCGGGGCTGGCCGTGGTGGGGAGGGTGGCCCAGGTTGGGGGTGAGATGGGCTGGGATCGGTGCAACATCACCTACCTAATGTATTTACTTCTACCGTGGAAATGCAGCCGCCTGTGTCCGTGTCCGCTCTGCAGGTTCTTGTCCTGTCCTGGCATTCGGCTGCCGAGCCGCGGCACCACACACATTTGATAACTACGGGGAGAGACGTTTCCTTCTCACCAGGAGGACCCGCCCCTGAGCCCGCATCCCCCCTGCTCCCAGCAAGCCGAGGGGCTAAGGGGCCCGTGGCCTCTGGGACCCTCTGCGATGGCAGTTTCAGCCACCGGACCAACTGCCCAAGAGAGGTCAGACTGGGGACAGCTGAAGGGGGCGGTGCTCTTACGAAGCCCCTCCCTCCAACTAAGCTCCACCCACCTAGGAGGTCTTTCCCATGCTACAGATATTCATAGTACCAGAAAGCCACTCCCCTTGCAATGGGAATTGGCTGAACCTTTAGCACTGCCTGGGGCTCCTGGCAGCCCCCCCATTGCCCTACAAACTGCTGGGGTGCCCCCCACCCCCTCTGCCACAGGGCCATCATGAAACTGCCCAGCCTCATGCCCTCGGATCTATGGGATCCCCATCCCCGCTCCCAGGATCCCTCATTCTCAGGGCTCTGTGTGCACCCCCAATTTCCCATCCCCCATCCCAGGACCCTCCATTCTCCCCCCAGCTCTGTGTGCCCCCAATGCACCCATCCCCCATCCTCATCCTTCTCTCAGTCACAGCGAGGCCGACAGAACCCCAGTGCAGATGCGGCTGGGCTGAGGGGGAATGTACCCCTCGGTTTGGCCACCCTCACTCGGGTGGTGAGCCCCTCGAGGGAGGGAAACCCCCTTCTCCTGGGCCAGGCAGCGTCTCCACTACACTCTCTGCCAGCCCCGCTCCAGTGCTGTGGCCAAGCCGCTACCATAACTGTCGTGTGGACAGGCCCTTGTGCCATACATGTGCTGGAGGGGATCTGGTCGGGGACCTGAGGAACGCGAGGGGTCGAAGTCCAGGAGGGTTAAGTGGCTACAGCACGGACGACTCACCTTCGGCACTGGCTGTGGCTAGGAGAGCAGGGAGGAGGCAGAGGAGGAAGGAAACCCCCATGGTGCTGGGAGGAGCCTTCTCACGGCCGATGCAGCGAGCTCTGCCGGAGGGGAGGAGGAGAGAGATGAGGCCGAAATGAGAATGGAAAGGGAATTCCAGCCGAGACTGGGGGTGGGACAGAAGCACCAGACAGCAGAGCCGCACAAACACCCGATGGTTTGGCTCCCTGGCAGTACAAATATTAGGAAACCTCTCGTCCCCAGAAAGGCCGAAAAACGGTGCCAGTCCCTTTCCGAGCAATTGGAAGATTCACGTTGGTGACAGAATGAAAAGTCCCGCCCACGCAGCAAGGCCAAGACACTTCAGGTGGGGAAGAGAGCAAAGCGCCTCACTCTGGCCGTGTGACACCAAACGTTGCCATTTCTCAGGGTTGTTTCTTGTATTTTTTCCCTGCTGAAGCGCGGCAGCGAAATTGACACAAATTGGTGACATGTGTCAATCAACCCAAACCCTCATTTTGAGTGGAGAAAAGTGTCAGTTGGAACATTTCCCTGTCCCGGCCTGCCCCCTTTACCGCACTTAATGAAAGAATGAATGGACAATGCACGGAAACCCGCTGGAGCACACTTTCCCCTGCCCGGCACTCATCCAGGGATCTCCAAGTCACCGTGTTGTTTCAGGCCAATTCCACAAGCCACATACACAAGGAAACATTGGAACTTAACTTCATTCTCAAGTTTGGGACCCAGCACACAGGTCTGACTAAAGACATTGCCTGGCTAGCACACTGCCTTCCCCATCCCAGTGACTTAACCAGCCCCCCACTGGGTACTTCAGAACAATTTCCACCTTCGCTATCAGCAACACGAACACTCAAATTCATGAGCTTTTTCCTTCCTTCTCCCCCTCCCCCCATCCCCTATTTACGTTGGAACTGGACTGTTAATACTCCAGTCATCTGAAGAAGTGGGTTCCACCCACAGTAGCTTATGATCCCATTGACAGGGTTTGTTCATCTTTACATTGTACAAGAGCTTTTGCTTTTTTCTCTTCCTTTAGTAACTATTCATCTTGCCTGGAATACAGCACAATTGTGGGGTGAGAGTGAGACAGCATCACAAACGCCCAGGTGGGCAGGGACTTTGAAGAGAACCAGAAAACACACAGTGCATCTGCGGAAGAATCCAATAAGCAGCACGGAGGGACCCTGGAGCCAGTCAGACACCCCAAGGGTAAGACACAAGGGAGACAAGGGTGGGAAATCTGACAATCGCCATCGAAGGAGAACTCTGGAAATCACAGATCAACATCTCCTAAGGATCAACACCCCCCCACGCGAATGGGAACTGACATGGCTAAGAAGGGGAGCTCTGGCTAGTATGAATCTGGGTTCGGTCCCGCAAGCCAAGTCTCAGAGGAAACCCCGATCCTCACTCAGCCTGGCCTAGCCAGCCAGATGGACTTGAGCCACAATGCACCATCCGCAGGACACGTGTGTGTGTGTGTGTGTGTGTGTACGTGTGTGTGTGTGTGTGTGTACGTGTGTGCGTGTGTGTCTTTTTGAATGCTAGCAGCTTCTATATTGTATTCTTAAGGGATATGCCATCTTGTTTTCTCCCCTAAAAAGATCCCGCATGCTTCTCATAAGCATGACATACTTACGTCCTCCTGACAATCCTGAGTTGGAGGACCAGCCAACCAGCTGGTGGAGCGGTCTCCCAGTGAGATGCAAGGCAGAGGGAAAGGAGGCTGTAAGAGAGGGCTAGTCCTGCAACAAGGAACGAAGCAGAACGTGTGAGGGGGAAAGCAGAGACGAGGGTTTTTAGCCTGGCCTGCCGTGGGGGGCGGGGTTTTAGGCCATCTCGTGTCACCCAGAGCCCAGCCCTCAAAGCCAAAAGCAGATTTCCGTACCCTTAGGCTTTCGAGGGTGCACACACTGGATTGGAGAATAGAAAAAAGACGCCTCTTTGAATGTGCACGAGACATCACGCCGGGCCCGCGTGAGCATCCCTAAAAGGGGAACCTGTGGTTACAATTGAAAGAAATGCCACACGGCACCCACTGCCCCCTCCTTTGCTGAGAAAGCAAGATGTTCCCTTTGGCAGCCCAGGCTATTTTAGGACCTCCAGATAAAATCTAAAATAAAAACACGTTCCCTGTCAGCACACTGGCTTTCGCGCTTTCATCTCAGTTACTCAGAAGAGCTGGTCCGAGCTATCATTCCTGAATACTGTATTCTAGCTCTGTGCTATTTAATGCTACAGAACAATATTTCAAAAACACTGCCTCTCTTACCGCTCACTTACAGCCAATTTACACTGCTGCCAAAGTAAACGTCCCACAGTGCAAAATACCTCTACGGCCTTCCTAGAATAGATTAAAACAGTGAAAGGGCTAGGAGAATCTATAGGCTTACACACTGCCCAGGTACTTCAATGGAGCAATGGGCCATTGATCCCAGCTGGGGTCTTCCCCATTGAGGAGGGAGAAAACTTGTTCCTCTTGGCCTCTGAGGATAGAACAAGAAGCAATGGGCTTAACCTGCAGCAAGGGAGGTGTAGGTTGGACATTAGGAAAAAGTTCCTAACTGTCAGGGTGGTCGAACACTGGAATAAATTGCCCAGGGAGGTTGTGGAGTCTCCATCTCTGGAGATATTTCAGAGCAGGTTAGATAAATGTCTGTCAGGGATGAACTAGACAGTACTGGGTCCTGCCATGAGGGCAGGGGACTGGACTCGATGACCTTTCGAGGTCCCTTCCAGTCCTCGTATTCTATGGCTCTATGATTCTATTACTCCAGTGGAGCTACGGCCCATTGACCCAGCTGGTATCTGCCCCATTAACACCACTGGAGCTACTGCCCATTGACCCAGCTGGGATCTTCCACATTCACTCCAATGGAGCTACGGCCCATTGACCCAGCTGGGTTTTTCACTCCCTCTGTCCTCCAGGTCGGCACTGTCCTTACTGAACCAGGGCAATTGGCGCTGCCTGGGTCGTGCCGGGGCCCAGGCTCCCCGCTTCTCTGGGGAGGGGCTCTGCAGGGTTTTTCACGTGGTGTCCTTCCCCTGGGCAGCCCTGTGGCTTGTTGGCTTCTCTCTCCTGCGTTGGCACAGCGAGCTGAGGGAGCCACTGAGCCTCCGACGGGGAAGCTTGGTTCTGTCCCTGGATTCGCACAGCTCAGTCAGAGCCCGTCTGGTCTTGGGGTGCTCCAAACCCGCCCGGCCCCTCCCGACGTGCGACACTTTGGCAGGGTCCAGAAAGCGTGTCCCTGCCATGGCGCTGACCGGCCACCCCGCGCCATCAGGTCACCCAGTTCTAAGTTCTGAGGAACTGCAATAAGTTGCCTCATCTGCAAAGTTCACTTCCCCTCCCTCCTACCCCTCACAGCTCATCGCAGTGCTCCCAGCACTCACTCGGTGCAGAGCCAGGAGGCCTCCGCTTTGCAGCCTGTGCAAAGAATTCCCCCCCCATTCCTGCTCCCCAGAGAGACGAGGGAAAGAGACGAGCTACGAGTGACACGGAGCTCGTCTGTAGCCAGTGGTGCCCGAGAGCTGGTGTCTCTCCCCAGTAGAAATCGGTTCAGTAAAAGCTTTTACCACCTGTCACATGTCAGGGGGGTCTGGGCACTGCTGAGAGGGTCAAATCGGGGTGAATTGCTCAGAACCAGCCTACGTCCAGCCCCCGACGGGGGTCCTTCCCCATGAGGCACCGAACCAGCCACACCGAGCACCTGAGCTACCGCTCTGGCCAGCAAGGGACCTCACAAACAAATCCCAGCAGACATCCCAGCGCTCCCTGTGCCCCTGCATCCCCCCTTACACATGGCAGAGGTTATAACCCATCCCCCCATTTCCCTGGGCTTGTATTGAAATGTTTGTGTCTGGAAGATGGCTGCAGGCCTGCCCCACCTGTTGTGAGGGACGGTTGCCCAAGGAGTGCCTGTGCTAGTTAGCCGTGCTGCATAGATGCTGGCTCTCCAGGGGACCCACATGCATCTGAGGGTTGCGGCAGGGTGGGAGGCAAATACCCCCCTTGCAGTGCTCAGCTCCAGCTAGGCTGCCTCCAGCCGAGCCCCCTGCCATTTGGGGTGAGCGTGACTCTGGGGGCCGGCCAGTGCCAGATGGGGGAATTGCATTCTGGGATAACCAGCAGGGCTAGTCGGCTTCCTTGCCTGTGACTTTTCTGGCGGGTGCCCGATGGGGTGATGGCTCGATCTGTTACAGTAGGGTTACATGAGCTGTCCCACAGGGAACCCGTTGGCCATGCGCGACCTGCAAAGACAGGGCCCAGTGAGCACGCACATGTGCAGAGCTTTCACCCACATGGGGGCTGATGCACGAAATCAGGGGCAGCCGGTGTGTGCGGCAAGGGAAGGCGTTGCCTCCCCAAACCACCAGCCTGGGCTTCATTGGAGAGGCGGGGAGCTGGGCTGGGTGGGAAACGTCCCAATTCCTCTCTCCTTCCCTCCAGCCAGAACCCCTCTTGGCCGTCCCACCCGCCCAGGGCTCCGCACAGATTCTGGGTCCCACCAGCTCTTGAGGGGTTGCCTGAGGCAGAAGGTTCCCCAGCTCCCTCCCGCCCTGCGGCCAGCTGGCAGGATTTACCTCGTAGGATCCCAGTGAAATCGCCGCAGTACGTCTCCTCCCCGGTGCAATGGATGATTCGGCTGGTGCAGGTCTGGGCACCAAAAGCCAGGCAGGCCGGGCACTGCCGCCCGTTCAAGGTGCTGTTCTCCTGGGGCGCTGGGAACCCAGAAACACGGTCACGGGGTGAGTTAAACCTCAGCGCCCGAGGGGTGCGCCTGCTGCCCTGCCTCACCCGTGGGTACGTGGCCCCACCCGGCCCGACGGCACCGCTCCGCCCTCTGTCCCACGGCAGCCAGAGCCTGTTGGAGAATCTGTCGGACGTGCCCGTCACCGCCCGTCCTGGCTTTGCAGGACGTTGGAGGTTGCCCATAAAAGCCCCCTCCCCACCCGCCCTGGCCAGAGGTGCCAATTTCCCAGCCAGGCCGAGCGTCTCCCAAGGCTCCGACTCCGGTGACGCCGCAGCCGTGAGCTGTCCTGGATCACGGAGCAGGAAATCCGGGGGGTGGGAAATGGCCAAGGAGGCTGGTTTCAATTCTTCGCACAAGAACCAACAGGGACAAACCGGCAGCACGGGACAGGCCTGGGGCTGGGAACCCGGCGCCCACCCCCTGGAGAGGCAGGTCCTGGAGCCGGTTCCCAGCAGGGGGGCTCATCCCCTTTCGAGGCGATCGGACGGGCTGTTCCCAAGGCGCTGGTCCCCCCTCCCCCATTCAGTGCCCTTGAACAGCTCCTGGGAGACGCCCCTCCCGAGGGGCAGGTCACCCAACCCCGCACTTACATTCCACGGGGCCCGAGTTCTCATTCCAGCAGGGCACAGACAGCCTTTCCCTGACTGCATTGTCCTGGAGCGCTGGGGAGACAGGCAGTGGACCCAGAACTCCAGGATGAAGAAGGACACCTTCCTGGAGCTCTGCGAGTGGCTCGCCCCTGCTCTGCAGTGACGGGACACTCGCATGAGGCCCGCCATCCCCCTCCACAAGTCGGGAACCAGTTCAGTGTGGGAAGAGCCACTATCAGAGCAGTTCTCATGCAGGTACGGCACTCACTGGCCAGTGGGCCTGGATGGGGGCTGCAAGGAGGACATGGGCTGCCCCAGGGAAAACAGGAGGGAGGTGGTGTAAGTGCCCTCCCTGGCCGGGGTTGATGATGACCAGGGGGGCACAGACCATCTGACCCCCCAGGATGCGGTCCAGGGCCTCAAAGTGTGGGCAGGCGTCCGGGTCAGCCCCTGGTTGGAAGACCCTGGCATAGGCCTGCCGCTGTTCTTTTATTTTGCAGCGGACCTGCTCCTGGCTGCGCACCTGGCCTCTGGTAGCCAGGCTGGCAGCCATGTGGCTGTAGACAGCCGCATTCCTGTGCTTAGTGTGGCACTCATGGGCATTGGAGGCTTCCCCCCAAACCTCAATAAGGCCCACGATCTCCTCACTTGACCAGGAAGGGGCCGGCCTTTTGCGGCCCCTGGCAGGCTCCTGGGAGCTGCCAGCCTGGTCCTGGGGAGTGGTGGAGGGCTGGATGGCAGCGGGTGGCTGGCTTATCCTGTGCCAAGTGCACAGTCTTCTGGCTGGATGCTAGCAGGCTGGCAACTGGATAGGCACTGTGGCCAGGGTTTACCCCTTCAATGGCTGCGGGACTGGGGGAGAGGAGAGGAAGGTTTTCTGGTTGTGCCCAGAGTGGCCACCAGGGCTCCCTGGGAAGGGCTGGAGGCCAGCTAATTCAGCACTTATTTCGAATGATCTCTTTCGAATTAGGTGTTATTCCTCGTAGAATGAGGTTTACCTAATTCGAAATAAATTTATTATTTATAACTTTAATAGCGGTTTGTCTGTGTAGACGCTATTAAAGTTAATTCGAAATAATGTCTGCTATTTCAAATTAACTCTGTAGTGTAGACAGACCCTGAGAGAGACCTGGCCCATCTGTGCAGGGGGAGAGGGCTGAGCATGGGGAGGCTCACTAAGGAGCAGCTAATAGCTCAGCTGGTGGAGAATGACCAGTCGGCGTTATAGGCTCGACCCCGTGATGCCTGGAGAGCCAGGGGTAGCCGGGGGTGGGCAGTCAGTGTAGCAGTCTGGAGTCTGTCAGAGCCGACTCCCCAGCCAGCCCAGGGGAGCCCCAATCTGGGTTCTCCCGGAGGAGCTGCGGAGGCTGGAGCTGGAGGAGCAGAGGCTGGTGGACAGGCAGAGAGCGAGAGGACCGAGTCCAGCAGCAGCAGCATGAGCTGAAGCTGGAGGAGAGACAGGCCAAGAGGGCCTGTCCGGGGTCAGTGGGGAAGGGCCCCGAGATGGCAGCTCTGGGGGGAAGCTGGACTCCGAGCTGCTTCCCCCGTTTAGGGAGAGGAATGACACGGATGTCAACCTCCCAGCCTTCAAGAGGGCTTGTGATGTGCCCCGGATCGACCCTGCAGACGGTGCTGCAACCTGACCCCCGTGCTGGGGCCAAGGCCATAGTGACATCCGGCCAGGTGGAGGGATTGAGACTAGGGACTAGGAGCTGTTCACACCGGCCTGGCTGCTGAGGGGGGAACTGACCCCGAGGCGACCGGACACGGTTCTGGGGCCTGCGCAAGTCCCCTGGCATCACCTAGAAGCAGGTGGCCAACTTTCTGGGGAAGGAGGCCACTGCCGAGGATGTGTACATCCTGGTGGGGCTGGAGCAACTTTATGGCATTTGCCCCCCAGACCTCAAGGTGAGGCTGGCTGATCAGAAGCCCAAAGTCTGCACAGGGCGGGGATACTGGCAGGCAAGTGCGTGGCCAGCAGGTCAGGGATGGGGGGGGACCATCCCTGACCTGCTGGCCACGCACTTGCCTGCCAGTATCCCTGAAGGGGAGTCACCCAGAGACCCCTCAAAAGTGGGACTCCCAGAAGCCTAGCCCGGGGGGGGGGGGGACAGAATACCAGGCCAGAGCAACCCCCGCCTCCCCGTGGGACTAGATGGACCTGAGATGCAACTTCTGTGGCCAGAAAGAGCCCAAGATGGCACAATGCCATTGAGTGAGGTAGCCAGATCACGGCTGTACCCATGGGGGGGCGCTAATTGGTCCCAAAAGTAGTATAAAGGAGGCCACGTGAGATGTCAAATAGAAGCTTACTGTCTGCTAATTTCATATATGCTATTCATGTAAAAGATGTCATGTGACCCCCCTCTAAGAACTCTTCCCCCCATCCTCCTACCAATAGGGATTAATTTGGCCCCCACCAAACCCCCCTCAAGCAACTATCCTGCAGTTGCATTAACCCACCATGTGTGACATTACCATGGGGGCAGAGGGGCTGTGGGAAGGTTCCCTCTAAGAGTTTCCTCCCATGAGCAGAATGAATGTTGTGTTGTGCACCAGCACTGAGTTCATGTGCCACCCAAATTATTAATAAATATCGTATAACCCTCGACCTTTTCCCTCTGCTGCCATGTTTCCCTTGCTCCATCAGCTCCCCTGGTGCCTGCCGCCCCCCAACCCCTCATCCTCCTCTGCTGTCCTGACTCCTGCTCTTCTCACAGCCCTCAGCCCTCCTGCGACCTGCCCCCCTCCACCAGCCCTTCTCTCCCCCCTGTGCCCACTCCTCCAGTAGCCCCACTCTGATCATGTGAGCTACCCCTCCTCATCCCCTCTCCTAACACCTCCCTCTACACACCTGCCCTGCCTCTCTCCTCTGGTGCTGGTCCCTCCTCTGCAGGTGTCTGACCTTCTGCTTCACCCTCAGAATCCCCTGGCACCTGCATCTTCCCTTAGCCCTGCACCATCCTGGTGCTTCCCCCTTCCCTTACTGCCCCTGCTCCTCTTACCATCTTTTCCCCTCACGCCCCTGTGCCCTCACACATGTCTTGCTCCATCCCCGCCTTCCTCACGCCCACCCCTTCTTTCAAGCCTTCTCCCAACACCTCCCCCTCCAGCCCCCAATGCCCTTCCCCTCTCCTCTCCCAGCATCAACCTGTCCCCCTCCCGCCCTTTCCCTCATTGTCTCCACTTGCCTCCCCCCCATTTGTCTCTCTCCTCCACGCTGTCCCTTAATGCCTGCCCCTTTCTTCTCCTGATCTGCTCCCTCTCCCCTCAGCACAGGCCTCTTCCTCTCCCACCCCTTCCCCTTATTTTTCCCGCACTCCCTCCCCTCCCTTTTGCCTTCCAGTTTGCAAGGCTGGAGTTTGCTGCGATGGGGCCTCAGAAGTCCCCGCACTGCTGACTAGACATGGGTGGTGTGGGAGAAAAATCAAATAACTCCAACTGTGTCTAAGGGGGGACTGTGCAGGAAATCAAAACTCTCTAAGGGTATGTCTACACTACAAAGTTAGTTTGAACTAACTTTCATAGGCGCTACACTAGCGCTCCGTTAGTTCGAATTTGAATCGAACTAGCGGAGCGCTTAGTTCGAACTAGGTAAACCTCATTTTACGAGGATTAAGCCTAGTTCGAACTAGCTAGTTCGAATTAAGGGGTGTGTAGCCCCTTAATTCGAACTAGTGGGAGACTAGCCCTCCCCAGGTTTCCCTGGTGGCCACTCTGGCCAACACCAGGGAAACTCTATGCCCCCCTCCCGGCCCCGGACCCCTTAAAGGGGCACGGGCTGGCTACGGTGCCCGTGCCAGGTGCAAGCCTGCCAGCACCCAGCCAGCAGACCCTGCACCTGGCACGGCACAGAGCCACCCACCCGATGTCCCCCAGCCCAACCCCTCTTCCCGGGACCAGGCTGGCGGCTCCCGGGAGCTTGCCCTGGACCGCAAGAGGCGGGCACCTTCCTGGGCTAGTGCGGACATCGTGGACCTCGTCCACGATCTCCGCACTAGGCACAGGAAAGTGGCCGTCTAGGGCAGGAGAGCTGCCAGCCTGGCTACCCAGGAGCAGGTGTGCATGAAAATCAAGGGGGTCCACTGAGACCCCCGACACTGAGCCCTGAGCTTACAATGGCCGTCCTGGGTCAGACCAAAGGTCCATCTAGCCCAGTAGCCTGTCTGCCGACAGCGGCCAACCCTAGGGACCCTGGAGGGGATGGACTGAAGACAGTGACCAAGCCATTTGTCTCGTGCCATCCCTCTCCAGCCTTCCACAAACTTTGGGCAGGGACACCACTCCTACCCCCTGGCTAAGACTACTCCATGGACCCAACCTCCATGACTTGATCTCACTTCCCTTTCAACTCTGTTCTAGTTGTAGCCTTCACAGCCTCCTACAGCAAGGAGTTCCGCAGGTTAACTATTTGCTTTGTGAAGAAGAACAACTTTCTCTTACTAGTTTGAAGCCTGCTACCCATTCCTTTCCTTTAGTGTCCTCTAGTCCTTCTTTATGGGAACTCAGGAAGAACTTTTCTGAATGCACCCTCTCCACCCAACCCCTGCTTTTAGAGACCTCTATCCTGTCCCCCCTCCGTCTCCTCTTTTCTAAGCTGAACAGTCCCAGTCTCTGTAGCCTTTCTTCATCTGGGACCTGTTCCCAACCCCTGATCATGTTAGTTGCCCTCCCTTCTCCCAGCCTTTCTCTTCCCCTCTCCCACCTCCTTTTCCCAGTCTCCCCCCAGTTTTGTTCAATAAAGACAGAGTCAATGTTGGAAGAAACGTTATCTTTATTTTGTACATCAATAAGAAGGGGGGCTAGGGAAGGGTAAGTGGAAGGAGGTGAGGGAGGAATGGGGTATGAGCCCCCGATGGGGAGGACTGGGCTGGCTCTGCGGGCTTCTGGGGGTGGAAGCTCTCCTGCAGCCCCCCGATTGTCCCCTCTCCCCAGATGGCAGCCTGTGGCAAGTGCAGCCGGGCTGATGGCCGAGTGGTGTGATGTGCCCAGTGTGGGTAGTCTGGGCAATCCAAGCCAGGACTGCTTTGCAAGTGGGGCACCCCTTAGAACTGTCTGTCCGGGGTAGGGGTCGGGACCCTTTAAGCGCAGCCCTCGGCTAGCCTGAGACAGCATCTGCACGCTCTAAGTCCTCCTCTTATGCCCTGCCGGCACTGCTTCCGGCCATCCTTAAGCCCTGTTCAGAGTCCACTCAATGTGGACTTGCTAGTTCGAATTAGCAAAACGCTAATTCAAACTAGTTTTTAGTTCTAGACGCGTTAGTTCGAATTAGCTTAGTTCGAATTAACTAATTCGAACTAAGTTAGTTCGAACTAGCGCTGTAGTGTAGACGTACCCTAAAAGAAAACTGCTGTCAGGGTTAAAAGTTTTTCAGGCCTCTTTCCCTGTAACAGAGAGAAATCAATTTAACTCTAATCAAGACCCTTACAAATGCCTATTTCAAGTTCATGGATACTCCTAGTCTGTCACAATTTGTCATGTAAACCCTTACCTGTATCACAGTTTGCCTTGTAGGCTCCTCACTCAGGTTCTCATGTGCCTTTGTACTGCAAAACTTACTTCTAGCACTCCTGGTGTGAACAGAAACGGCTCAGAGTACTTCTGCCGAGACTTTGCCATGTTAAAGAAAACAATCAACAACTGAACTGTCTAAACATACTGCATAAAGGATCCCTGAACCTGTCTCTCAGGGCTGCTGCTGCTCTCACTCTGGTAGCTGTCAGCCTGCCTGCATAATAAAGTTTTCCTTCTAGGTTTCTCTCCTGCCTCACTGCTTTGACCTCCAGCCTCGGACCTTTCTGGGGACTCTGTACCCCAGGGGAGTGAGATATCCCCGACAGTGGGCACCTACGGAGCAGGGTGCAGAGACCGTTCCCCCCCAACAAGAGGGTTCATGTAAGCAAAGTTCCCTCCACGTGCTGGGGGGGGGTGGGGGTGGCTCCCGCCTTGCCAGCAGGGATCTTCCTTCCAGGCAGCCTGTGCGCTTGGGGGGGGGGGGGGGGGGAAGGGCTGCATGCTGCCTGTGCTTGGGGTGGGCACAGAAACTCCCTGTAGAGCAGCGGAGGAGCATGATCCTGCTCAGCCTGAAGGTGCCTGGGCGCAGCGGGAGGCAAGCAGGGGTGCTGGGTCCCCCTCCTCGTGGCTGGGCCCTTGGAGGATCCCTCCACCCCCTCCTTTCCCTCAGCATGTGCCAGCTGCTGCCTGGGTCCTCCTCCTCGGCCAATGGGGTCTGCCTAGGCCCCTGCCCCTGCCCAGAGCTCACGGGGCGCATCACCCTGCTGCCCAGAGCGCAGCGCTGGATGCGGGTGCCGGGGGGGGTCGCACCCCCAGCAGAGGTGGGACGGGCCTCAGGAAGGCGGAGAGAGAGTTCCAACTACTCACTGTGCCCAGGCAGCGTTCGCAGCCCCAGCCCCACTGCCATCCCGCCTCTAGCCAGGCTCTGCTCCCCCACACCCTGAGCCCCCTTCCCCGACCCTACCCCCGGTGCAGCCCCGGCTTCGCCCGTCCGCTGCCGCCCAGGTTGATGGTCCATTCTCACGCCCACTTTCTCTTCCCCTGGCCCGATACCTTCCCCAGCCGGGGTCAGCTCGCTGGCCTCCTCACTGGAGTCCCTCGGTCCGGCGGGGTCTTCTAGTGGGGCCGTCCGTCCCGGCAGAGTGGTGCCCCAGAAAAAGTGGTGCCCTATGCAACTGTGTACTCTGCGTATGCCTAAGGATGGCCCTGCCCGGCAGGACAGGCCGGCTGGGGAGCGAAGCGCCAGCCCTCGAGTGGCCGTACGCAATCCGCTGGGTGAGTGGGGGAAAGCCCCGGGGGGCTATCGTCATGTCACCCCACTGAGGTGGGGTAGGAGCATCCAGGGGCTCTCGGACACGGTGGCGGCGGTGACACTGGTGCATGAACCGGCTAGTGTCTGATGCCGGCCTGACCCTGAGGGGCGTGTTCGGACCCCGGTCACGGTGCCTGTGGCGAGGATACACCTGAAATGGGGGCCAGAGAGGTGGGGGTGCAGGATCACCTGCCCACGGAGGCGCTAATGAGAGACGATCTGGGGGACTGGCAGGGAGCACTCAGAATGCCTGGTCCTCATCCGGAGCCAGAGTCAGCGGGGGGTGCAGGACCCCCCAGAGAGGGGAAGGGAAGCAATGGGGGTAGGGCTGGACAGTGGCCGCCCAGAGCCTCCAGCCCAGGGCGGGGAAACTGCGGCACAACCCTCCGGGGCCATAACCACCAGCCCAGCAGCCAAGTTCCAGAGGCAGCTGCATAAGGATCCCTCCTTGGAGAAGCTGAGGGCCCTGGCTGGGTCCTGGTCCCTGGGGAGGGCCGCAGGGACAGATTCCTCAGGAAGAAGGGATTCCTGTATCAGGAATGGACTGGCCCGGGACAAACTGAATCCTGGGAGGTGAGAAGGCAGCTGGGGGTGCTTCAGAAGTGCTGCCGCAGGCTGCTGTTCCTGGCCCATGATACTCCCTTTGTGGGGCACCAAGGAGTCCAGCGCCCCAGACAGAGGGTGCACTCACTCGATTGAAGAACGAAATGAAGACGCCGCTTTGAATGTGCACGAGACATCACGCCGGGCCCGCGTGAGCATCCCTAAAAGGGGAACCTGCGGCTACAATTGAAAGAAATGCCACACGGCACCCACTGCCCCCTCCTTTGCGGAGGAAGCAAGATGTTCCCTTTGGCAGCCCAGGCTATTTCAGGACCTCCAGCTAAAATCTAAAATACTAACACGATCCCTGTCAGCACTAGGGGTTTTGCGGTTTGACCTCAGTTACTCAGAAGAGCTGGCCCGAGCTATCATTCCTGAATACTGTATTCTAGCTCTGTGCTATTTAACGCTACAGAGCTGTATTCCAAACACTGCCTCCCTCACCGCTCACTTACACACAATACCTCTGCTGCCAATGCGAACTCCCCACAGGGCAGGATCCCTCCAGGGCCTTGCTAGAATAGAATAAAACAGTGAAAAGGCTAGGAGAATGTGTAGGCTTAAATGCTACCCAGTGATTGCAATGGAGAAACAGCCCACTGACCCCAGCTGATTCCAATGGAGCTACAGCTCATTGACCGAGATGGGATCTGCCCCATAGACCCCAGTGGAGCTACAGCCCATTCACTCCAGCTGGAGTCTTCCCCATTCTTGCCAATGCAGCTAAGGCCTATTAATCCAGTTGGCACTTGGCCCATTCATGCCAGTGGAGCTACGGCCCATTGACCCAGCTGGGTTTTTCACTCCCTCTGTCCTCCAGGTCGGCACTGTCCCTGCTGAACCAGGGCAGTAGGAGCTACCCGGGTCGCGCCGGGGCCCAGGCTCCCCGCTGCTCTGGGGAGGGGCTCTGCAGGGTTTTCCACGTGGTGTCCTTTCCCTGGGCAGCCCCGCGGCTTGTTAGCTTCTTTCCCCCTCAGCGGCACAGTGAGCCGAGGGGCCCATTGAGCCTCCGATGAGGAGGCTCAGTCCCATCCCTGGATCCGCACAGTGCAGTCAGATCTTGTCCAGTCTCGGGCTGCTCCAAGCCCGCCCAGCTCCTCCCGACGTGCGACACTTCGCAGGCAGTCGGGGCTTTCTTGCGCAAAATCGCATCTAGACTGGCCATGGATGCTTTTGCGCAAAGGCACTTCCCAATCTAGACGCGCTTTCCCGGAAATACTTTTAATGGAAAATCTTTTCTATTCAAAGTATTTCCGCAAAACCATGCCAGTCTAGACACAGCCCTTGGGTAACCAACCCTCACAACAATTGGTGCAGGCCTGCATCTGTCTCCCAGGCACAAACATTTCAATACAAGCCCTGAGGGGAGGTGGAGGACGGGTTATAACCTCTGTCCTGCGTAAGGTGGGGCTGGGTGGGGTACTGGGCATGCTGGAGTGTGTGAGGAGAGGTGGGGGGATAGGTTATAACCACACCTGTGTATGAGTAGCACCCATAGAACCAGCAGCTCTCATTAGACCCTTCACTTGGCCCTCTGCACCAAATTCGGGGCCCACATGCAGCCGTGGGTGCACCAGCCAGCCGCCTGCTCACATCCCAACCCATCCCCGTGAGAGTTGGTGCGACCCATGCAGTCAGCCCAGGGGATTCCCCTGCGTGACGTCCCCTTCGGACGAGGGCCGCTCGCTAGCTCCCCCCTTCTCCAGCACGGCCCTGGGCAGGTGCCGGGACCGGGCTGGGATGCAAATCCTCCCCCTTCTCTACTGACTCCAGTGGATCTACAGCACATTGACCCAGCTGGGATCTGCCCCATTCACACCAAAGGAGCTATGGCTGATTGACCCAGCTGGGATGTTCCACATTGATTTCAGTGGAGCTAGGGCCCATTGACACAGTGGGATCTGCCCCATTCATGCCAATAGAACTAGAGCCAATTGACCCCAGCTGAGATCTGCCCCACTGATCTCAATGGAGCTACCTCACATTGACCCAGCTGGGTTTTTCACTGTCTCGGTCCATCAGGTCTGCACTGTCCCTGCTGAACCGGGACAGTTGGCGCTGCCTGGGTCGTGCCGGGGCCTAACTTCCCTGCTGCTCTGGGGAGGGGCTCTGCAGGGTTTTCCACATAGTCTCCTTCCCCTGGGTAGCCCCGTGGCTTGCTGGCTTTTCTCTCCAGCGGTGCCACAGCGAGCCGAGGGGCCCATTGAGCCTCCAACGGAGACACTCGGTCCCGTCCCTGGATCCGCACGGCACAGTCAGAGCCCGTCCGGCCTCATGGGGCTCCAAGCCCGCCCGGCCCCTCCCAACGTGCGACACTTCACAGGGGTCCAGAAAGCTCTTCCCTGCCATGGCGCTGCCCAGCCACCCCGCGCCATCAGGTCGCCCTGTTCTGAGGAACTGCAGTAAGTTGCCTCCTCAGCAAATTTCACTTCCCCTCCCTCCCGCCCCTCGCAGCTCATCGCAGTGCCCCCAGCGCTCACTCGGTGCAGAGCCAGGAGGCCTCCGCTTTGTAGCCTGTGCCACCCGCAGAATTCCACCCCCATTCCTGCTCCCCAGAGAGACGAGGGAAAGAGACGAGCTACGAGTGACACGGAGCTCGTCTGTAGCCAGTGGTGCCCGAGAGCTGGTGTCTCTCCCCAGTAGAAATCGGTTCAGTACAAGCTTTTACCACCTGTCACATGTCAGGGGGGTCTGGGCACTGCTGAGAGGGTCAAATCGGGGTGAATTGCTCAGAACCAGGCTACGTCCAGCCCACGACAGGGGTCCTTCCCCATGAGGCACCGAACCAGCCACACCGAGCACCTGAGCTACCGCTCTGGCCAGCAAGGGACCTCACAAACCAATTCCATCAGACACCCCAGTGTTCCCTGTGCCTCCCCATCCCCCCTTGCACAGGGGAGAGGTTCTAACCCATCCCCCACCACCCAACAGGTTCTCCCAGTGCCAAAGGAGCAGCCACAGTCCCAGGGCAATTGGTACCTCGTGTCTCACACACAGGAGCCCCCTGGGCCAGTCCGTTGGCATCGACCATGGAAAGGTTTATTAACACGAGAACAAGAAGGTCGGGAGCAGGGTTGCTCAGGGAATCCTAGGGCAGGCTCTCAGCAGAGCTGGCACAACCTGGCAGCTGGAACGTCTCCAGGTACGTCCCACGTCAGGCTGGGTCAGCAAATCCTTCCCGCCCTCTGTCCCCACCAGGGCGTGTGTGGAGCGGCGGGAGGAGTGAAGGCAAGATGGAGGCTCCCTCAGGACCCTTTTATTCCCTTGCCCGTGCAGAGGGAAACCCCTGTTCCCTGGGGCCTCCCAAGCGGGAGCTGGTCACATCCCCAGTGACCCCTCCCTGGCTTTCATGCCAGTAGCCATGATGGGCTGGCGGGTCTGCAGGTTCCCAGCCGCACCCCTCAGGTGAGTGTGGGGCCCCTGGAGAGCCAGCGTCCATGCAGCACGGCTAACTAGCACAGCCACTCCTTGGGCAACCATCCCTCGCCACAGGTGGGGCAGGCCTGCAGCCGTCTCCCAGACACAAACATTTCAATGCAAGCTCTTCCAATTGAGATATGGCCCATTGTCCCAGAGGGGATCTGCCCCACTGATTTCAATGGAGCTACTTCACATTGACCCAGCAGGGTTTTTCTCTCCCTCTGTCCTCCAGGTCTTCACTGTGCCTGCTGAACCCGGGCAGCTGATGCTGCCCAGGTCGCTCCTGGTCCTAAGTTCCCTGCTGCTCTAGGGAGGGGCTCTGTGGAGTCTTCCACATAGCCTCCTTCCCATAGGCATCCCCGCTATTGTTGGCTTTTCTCTCCTGCGTCTGCACAGCGAGCCAAGGGGCCCATTGAGCCTCTGACAGGGATCCGTCCCTGGATCTGCACAGCGACATCAGATCCCATCTGGTCTCGGGGGCCTCCAAGCCTGCCTGGCCCCTCCCGACGTGCGACACTTTACAGGGGCCAGAAAGCGCGTGCCTGCTATGGCGCTGACCGGCCACCCCGCGCCATCAGGTCGCCCTGTTCTGAGGAACTGCAGTAAGTTGCCTCATCTGCAAATTTCACTTCCCCTCCCTCCCGCCCCTCACAGCTCATCACCAGGTGCCCCAGAGAGGGTGGACCGAAGACAATTATCAAGCAGTTTGTCTCCTGCCATCCTTCTCCAGCCTCTGACAAACAGAGGCCAGAGACACAATTTCTATCCCCTGGCTAATATCCTTTTATGGACCTAACCTCCATGAAATTATCTAGCTTCTCTTTAAACTCTGTTATAGTCCTAGCCTTCACAGCCTCGTCTGGCAAGGAGTTCCACAGGTTGACTGTGTGCTGTGTGAAGAAGAACTTCCTTTTATTAGTTTTAAACCTGCTACCCATTAACTTCATTTGGTGTCCTCTTGTTCTTCTATTATGGGAACTAATGAAGAACTTTTCTTTATCCGCCCTTGTGACGGACCGGGCCGTGTCTGGGCACAGCTGCGGGCGTCCACTCAGGGCGAATTGCTCAAATCCGGGGTTCCTTACAGCCCCCGACTGGCGACCTCTCCACACAGGCCACAAACCAGTCTCACAGAGCGCTTCAGCAACCTGCCTGAAGCCTCCCGAGCAAAACCCCTCCGACACCCCAGCAATATCCGTGCCCCAGATGGCCCCGGGCCTATACACAGGTGGGGGGTCCTAGCACCCAATCCCACCTACCCCGAACAAGTCCTGTCCGGTTCCAAGAAACCAGCCACAGATCCCTGGTCAATTTACCCTCTGGACCTTACCCACAAATCATGCTGAGCCAATCCTTTAGCATCTAAAACTAAAGGTTTATTAACACAAGAAAGAAAAGCATGAGAGTAAGGTTATTAAAGTACAGTACGTTACATGCACCGAATCTCCCAGTTCTCGATGCAGGCTCTAGCAGAGATGTTGCAGCTGCTGGTTTAAAAGTTCTTATTGCACATCCTGCAATCAGGATGGGTTCACAGGTCTTCCGGGCTCTTCAATCCCTGCAATGCTGCCTCTGGGATGAAGTGCTGAGCTGAGAACAAAATGGCATCGACCGCATGGCCTCTTTATACTCCTTCCTGGCCTCTTCTTGTATGCAGCCAGTCACCTGGTCAGAGGCCAATCTCTATGTTTCCTGCTGGCTGCCCTCAGGTGACAAATCCCATTCTTTGGGTGTGTCCATAGCCTATTGAGAGTCATTGTTCTACAGGGCTTTGCTACTCAGCCTGTCCATAGCCATGCTTAACCACATTCACAGAAATATTCAGCTTCCACACAGATTACAGATTCCTACCTACACACACAGACATTATACACTCACATAAATAGTGTACATAAGATTAACAAACAATAAGCTCCCATTCAATACCCCACATGGCTCCCCCCATATCAATTTCTGGGGCCAACACCCCCACCTAGGGGTGCAGCAGCGATCTGGCTGCTTCCCTCCAATTCGGTAATGTGACAGCCCTCTCCATGCCACTCATGATTTTATAGACGTGTATCATATCCTCCCTCAGCCTCCTCTTTTCTAAACTGAAAAGTGCCAGTCTCTTTAGCCTCTCTTCATATGGGACCCGTTCCAAACCCCTCGTCATTTTAGTTGCTTGCAATAAACTTGTCAAGGGTACAATCTGTCTACTGTGGGTCTCTTGGTCTGTGAGCCGGTTATAATACACAGTCAGGAGCTCTGCTTGCTTGGCTTGATCACCTGAGCAGCAGCAGCGCCCCCTTGTGATAGTTGGTGGAGAATGCGGGCACAGACAGAAGAATCCACAGTAAAAGCACAGATGTGTGTGGGGAAGGGATTGGCTGGTAAAGTGATAACAAAGGAGTGTGTTGTTAGAAATATTTGACCACAGGGGGCGCTCTGCCTGGGGAAATACCCCGAGTCAAGCAGAAGGACACAGGGGAAGAGAATAAGAGGGGTCTAATGATAGTGTTCCGTAATAAAGAAAGGGGGGATCAAAGGGAAGAGGTGGATTTTGTGGCGGTGGCCAAATTGGTATCAGATCCATCAAGTCGGGAAAAGTGGCTCTCAAAGGCTGGACAGTCACCATGGGCCGCTCGTCCTGAATCTATGAAAGGTATTTCTAAATGTGAAGATCTGGAGGATACCTTTGACAAATATGAACAGATGTATAAACCGGGACAGAAGGATGGTTTAGCAGCAGCTGTGTCACTTGCATGCGCTGCAGCAAAGGAAGGATTTGAGCGTCGGCAGCATGAAGAGGAACGAACTGAACAATTGCAGATTGATTTGGGAGCATGTATGCAAGAGCTGGAGATAGAAAAGGGTCATTTAAGTGTAGCTGTAGGACAACAAGAGGAAGTCAGTGGAAAATTGAGGAAAGAGAGAGCAGTGAAGGAGATACTGAAACATGAAATTGAGAACTTATGGAAAGTGGCAGAATTGGTGCCAGGATTACAGTCCCTAGTGCAAAAATTGAGTTTACTAAATTAGTAAGGGACAAAACTTGTGTCCATGGAAAGAGGACATTCAGCAAAGAAAGCAGAATTAGGCACAGACAAATAAGTAGCCAAAGAAGCAAGTAAGAGTGGGTGAGAGGTTTAAAACCCTAATGGGGCTTTGGAAATTTAAATTTATTGGAAAATTATTGGAAATGGTAACATTTAAACTAATGAAGTTTTCAGTTCAAGGATGAATAAGTAATTAAGGGGGAAAAGTAAGAAATTAACTCTGTGGAGTATGGAAGGAATTAAGCAATTGTTGTTAAATATGCTAGAAGAAAAAGTGTTATAAAAATCCTTTGTTTCTTAGCAGCCTCTTTTCTGAGAAGTCTGTAAATAATGCAGGCAAAAAAGTATTCTGATTGAAATATTCGGCTGTGGACACTTTTGTTAAATTTGCTAAAAGGGAAATAAAGGATTCTACTGAAAATTAACTGGTTAAATGCATAAAAGGGAATTAAATCTGTGCATTGTAAATTTGTAAATCTGTTTTTAAGATTTCAAATGAATTGGTTTGGTTTTCTTTTAAATAATGCCCTTTCATTTAAAGTTGCAAACTGACAAGACAGTTTTTGCCAGACACAGGTAATTAAGTGCTGCTTGTCTTCTGACATTTAACCCTTATGGTATCTCAATGCTTTATAATGTTCAAAATCTTGTTACTGGCCAAGTTGTGGCTGATATTTGGGACAGCCAAAGCCCCCAAAATGAGGATGGAGTCTGGATTTCTTTTTGGGGGGAGGAGGGGGGAACAAGTCAGACTGTTACTTTGATAAGGAAAGCAATATCAAGGACCGTGACATTGGCCTCTTGTGACACTGGTACGACCTGGGGGGCCTCTCCCTGGTCTCCTTGCACGACAGGGCGTAACACAGCCAGATCAGCTCCCCGGCTATGGGAGGGGGACCTGGGCCGGCCCTCTCTCCAGGTCCCGACCTAGGGCCCTAAGGTTGGAGAGTCCTCCCCGTCTCGGTTGGTGGGTACTTCCCCTAAATGCACCAATCCTTGGGCGTCCACTCAGCCCTACCTGGGTCACTTCCTCCCGGCCGGCCTCCTGCCAACACTCGCTCACCTATCTGCCCGACAGGTCCCTTCTTCCCGCTTGCACCTTCCCCCCTCGCTCCTTTATCCTCTGCCCTTTATCAGCTCCACCCTCCACGACAGCATCTCTCCCTCCCCCTACGTGGCTTTCCGGAGCATCCGCCGACATGGGCACCGTTGCCTCCTCCCTTGCTTCCCCCTTCCCCTCCCAGGGAGGGTGTGGTGACACCCTTGCTCCGGCGCCCGGCGCCGACATCACCCCGCAGTGCCCCCTCGATGCCATGTCCGCGGCGCCGCAGCTTGTCCTCTGTGTCCCCGGCCCCACTGCTATCCCCTTCCAGGGTGGGAGAGCGAGGCAGCCATGCCCCGTCACACTTCCCAAACCACTAGCCTGGCCCCGCCCACTCTCCGCCCCCAGACATGAAACACGCTGACACCAGGACCCCTCTGCTGACACTAGACTCACCCACTCTGCTGGGTGGGAGCAAAACATCTGACCTTGAAAGACGATGGCCCATCATTCTCCACCCACTCCAGTTCCTAGTGATGCTGGGAGCTGGTGTCTTTTTCACTTTCTGTTTCCTAGTCATGTGGACTTTCCCCAGAAAGCCCGGGCCGTGTCAATACAATGGGCCATAAATGAACTAAGGGAGGCGTGGAAGGTTTATTTACTCTCTTCCAATAACCAGGTAATTTCCTCTTATCAGGCTTTGGCCTCCAGGCCAGGAATGTGTCCTGTAAATATGACAATTGCCCTGAGCTCCTGTGTAATGCTGCTGCACAGCTGAGAGTCGGTTCCCGGGCCTCACCCCTTCGTTACACTCACTCTGCACGGCCGCCACTCGCCTAGGGCTGAGCCCCAACGTAAGCGCTCTATGTCGATTCCTGCCCCGTTTTACAGCGGTGGTGTCGTCGGCCCGGTGGGTCGGCGTGGGTGTGAAATCAGCCGACAGGGCCTGTGCACCCCACCCTAGACATGCCTGCATCTCAGCTCTGGGAAAACGTTCCCTGTGTAAACAGCAGCCTCTCCCCTCACCATGGCTCACCCCAGAGACAGCTGCTTGGCAGCAGTGGGGGATTAGCAGAGTTGGGGTTGCAGGGTCCCTGTGCCGAGGCTCCAGCCAAGGTGCAAAATAAACCCCCTTCTCCGTTCCCAGACCCTCGGGAGGTTGGCTCAGGGGTGCGCAGGGAGCCAGGCTAACCCTGGTGCACCCGATGCCCCTGGGAGCGCCCCAGTTGTGTGCGACCAGGCACAACCCAGAGCAACTGGAGTATAACAACACACGCGGGGCTACGATTTCCGAGCCTGATTTATTCAGTGCACTTGCTGGTGCGCAGGGACAGACACTCGGCAGCGGACACCGGACATCACCCCGCAGCACAAAGGGCTGGGGGGTCAGTAGAAATGGGAATTCGGGCTTTGATGCCGCCATCATGGTGCCAGCATGAGCATTTCTTCCCTTCAGCCTGCCAGCATGGGGACACGGTTTCCCCATAACCTCCCAGCGAGGCTGGGGGACTGAGCTAAGGCCACCGTGGATGCCTGGCAGCAGGGGTAGGCAAGTATTTTTGCAGGAGGGGAGGGCACTTCATGAATTGTGGGTAGTGGTCACGAGCTGGCTCCTCCCCCAGAAAGGGCGTGGCCTGAAGATGAAGGGGTGGGGCATGAGGAAGGGGCGGGGCTTCAGTGGAGGGGGTGGTTCCCTCGAGCACTGTGTGCCCCTGGCAGGGCGGGCGCGGGCCAGATCCAGCGGCTTGGCGGGCTGAATGCGGCCCATGGACCGTATCTTGCTCCTCCCACCGGCCTTGTAGGAGGGTGTCCAGTGTTCAGGGCTGGAGCGTGCGGGACTGTGCTCATTGCATCCGGTCCCCGGCTAAGCAGCAATTGGAATCCTACCGGGACGGATCTTTGAGATTCCCGGGAGCCCCTAACTGATCCCCAGAACGCAGACAGGCTCGGGCTGTGAGGCGCGCGGGGCCTGGACAGGGCGGCGGCTCAGGAGAGCAGCTTCACCAGCAGCAGCCCCGCGAGGGCGGGTAGCCAGAGGCTGAGGGGGACTGTCCCCGCAGCCAGGCCGGCTCCGCGGCTGGGCACTGGCCCTGCAGGTCTGACGCTCGCCTTGGTGAAGGTTAAGACATGAATCCCTGAAATCAGGGTGACTCCAGGCTGGATGCCAACTGCAGACGGTGTGACGCAGCCTTGGGCCGCAAACGTGGATTCAGCCGAAGAACCTGTTGGAGAAATTCGGCCTGTTCATGGGCACAGGCACCTCCGGGTCCTTCGCAGCCCCCTCTCCTCTGTCCCCACCAGCCGGCGGCTCCCCCTCTGCTTCCCCTTCCCACCCGCCTGGGGTCTCCCTGCTCCGGGTGCATCAGGCCACGGTAGGGCAATCACCTGGCACCCTCTTGCCTCCCCCCCGTCCCACAGGAGCCTGGCGCCGGGGTTGGGAACGGAGCTGTGGCCGGGGCGGCTCCTTCCCCAGCGCGGCGCCACCGGGAAACACGCCGGCTCTCCCCGCCCCTGGCAGCCCCCCGCTTGGTTCAGTTATTTTATACCCACCCCAGAGCGCCGGGAGCCCTGGGCCACACTGAGAACAGGAGCTGCCTCACGGGGCAACAGCAGCTTAGCTCCACCCTATACATCAAGGGGGTGGGGACTTGTGGTTAGAGCAGTGGGGGAGGGGAGCCAGGACTCCTGGGTTCTCTCCCCAGCTCTGCATCCCTGACATCACAACCTTCCCCTGGTATGTGCCCCGCTGCCATCGCCCCCAGAGCAGCGTGGCATAGCTGGGGGGGAAGGGAGGGGAGAGCTGTGCTGGGAAGGGAAACATCACAATTCCTCTCTCCTTCCCTCCGGCCATAACCCCTCTTCGCTGCCCCACCCGCCCAGGGCCCAGCACAGACTCCGGGTCCCACCAGCTCTCGGGGGGCTTCCTGAGGCAGAAGGTTCCCCAGCTCCCTCCCGCCCTGCGGCCAGCTGGCAGGATTTACCTCTCTGTTGGGTTCCAGTGAAATCACCGCAGTACGTCTCCTCCCCGGTGCAAGGAATGATTTGGCTGGTGCAGCTCTGGGCACCAAAAGCCAGGCAGGCCGGGCACTGCAGCCCGTTCAAGGTGCTGTTCTCCTGGGGCGCTGGGAACCCAGAAACACTGTCACGGGGTGAGTTAAACCTCAGCGCCCGAGGGGTGCGCCTGCTGCCCTGCCTCACCCGTGGGTACGTGGCCCCACCCGGCCCGACAGCACCGCTCCGCCCTCTGTCCCACGGCAGCCAGAGCCTGTTAAAGAATCTGGCGGACGTGTTGCCCATAAAAGCCCCCTCCCCACCCGCCCGGGCCAGAGGTGCCAATTTCTCAGCCATGGGCGAGCGTCTCCCAGGGCTCTGACTCCGGTGACACCGCAGCCGTGAGCTGTCCCGGATCCCGGAGCAGGAAATCCGGGGGGTTGGGAAATGGCCAAGGAGGCTGGTTTCAATTCTTCGCACAAGAACCAACAGGGACAAACCGGCAGCACGGGACAGGCCTGGGGCTGGGAACCCGGCGCCCACCCCCAGGAGAGGCAGGTCCTGGAGCCGGTTCCCAGCAGGGGGGCTCGTCCCCTTTCGAGGCGATCGGACGGGCCGTTCCCAAGGTGCAGGGGCCCCAGGAGCGCTGGCCCCCCTCCCACGCTCAGCGCTCTCGAACGGCTCCTGGGAGACGCCCCTCCCGAGGGGCAGGACACCCGACCCCGCACTTACGTTCCACGGGGCCCGAGTTACATTTGTCCCCGTTCCTGCAGCGCACGGTGTTGCCTCTCAGATACAGGCCCTCCCCGACGGTGAGCGTGAGGGGCTCCTTGACGCCAGTGTTGTAGTCGGGCAGGCAGCCTTTGAGATAGCCCGTGATCGGCGTCTCGCCTGTGTCAGAGAAAACCAAGGGAGGGGCTGGGTGTGGCACCTTGCGCTGGAGCTGGGAGGTGATTTCACCTCAGCGTTTGGCTGCAGGGAGCCCGGCCCAGTCCCGGGGCCCTGTTCCAGCAGGAGGGGGTGCAGCTGGGGGCTCAGAGGAGCCGGGAGGCTGGTCGCAGGGTTAGAAACCTGCCTCGGAGCCAGAGACTCCAGGGCTGTGTCGATGCAGCTTGGCCCAGTGGGGTGACCAGAGACCTGTCTGCCAGCACCCACCCGGAGCAAATCTCTACTCGGGGGCTCCTGGGTGGAGTGGGGAGGGTCTGACCCCGCCAGGGAGCTGGGAGCGGCCGCCAGACAGACTCGGGCTGGGAATGAGACGAGTGTTTCTTACTGAAGGGAATTAGCCCCTGGGCCCATCCCCCCAGGCCCGGGGCGGGTTCTCCACCAGGGACCGTGTGGGAAGCCAGGCGGGATGGTTTCCTCCAGCTCTAGGGATGAGCGGGGGCAGGTCTCTGGCCTGTGCCGGGCAGGGTCGCACGAGATGCTCACGAGGGTCCCTGTGGCCCTGCAAGCCGGGAATCGGTGGCCGTGTGCAGTGCTGGGTTAACTGGGCTGGCCATGCCCTGGTGTGAGCATCCGCACTGCTGCATCCCAGGGGTTACAGCCACCCGGACAGGGCCAGGCCAGGGCTGCACGAACCCGGCACAACCCTGGGCCTTTGGGGGCCTGGCCTTGGCTCTTCACGCCGCACTGAGCTGCACCGGTCTCTGTGCTGAGTCTCTCTAGGCAGCGCTGCTTGAGCCGGTGGGGCTGACACTGGCTGTCCCTACCTCGGTATGAAGTAACCCTGGTTACAGCTGCATCCGCACTGCAGAGTGGGGGGGGGGGGGGGGGGAGGGGGCGGAGGGGAGGTTCTAGTCCAAGCTGAAGTGGCGCCAGGGTCTCAGCAGCACCCCAAACTACATGCACCAGCCTGGCCAAGCTCGTACCCACTGAGGTGAAGCAGCTCTGCCGAGCGGCCAGACCCTGAAGGGGTGGAAGTTCAATCAGCCCAGTGGATGAAATCCCGTCAGTAGCGCCCAGGGGCAGGATATCCTGGCCCCACTGCAGTCACTGGCGTCTTTGCAGCTGTCTGTTGCGTTCCAGGGAGCGCAGACTGGGGGGATGTGCTGGGGCTCCGGGGCTCCAGGGCTGGGCTGCATGGGGCTGGCTGTGGCGGGGAGGGTGGCCCAGGCTGGGGGTGAGATGGGCCGGGATCGGTGCAACGTCACCTACCTACTGTATTCACTTCTACCACGGAAATGCAGCCGCCTGTGTCTGTGTCCACGCTGCAGGTCCCTGTCGCGTCCTGGCAGTCGGCTGCCGAGCCCTGGCACTGCACACATGTGATTGCTGGGGGGAGAGACGTTTCCTTCTCACCGGGGGAGCCGTGTGCCCGCTGACCCCCCCGACCCCGCATCCCCCCTGCTCCCAGCAAGCGGAGGGGCTAAGGGGCCCATGGACATCGGAACCCTCTGCGATGGCTGTTTCAGCCACCGGACCAGCAGTACCCAGGAGAGGGCAGAAGGGGGCACCCAAGCTCTGCCCTCCAACTAAGCTCCACCCACCTAAGGTCGTTCCCATGCTGTACCAGAGAGCTGCTCCCCTTGCAGCGAGTGTTGGCTTAGCCCATAGCACCTCCTGGGGCTCCTGGCAGCCCCCCATTGCCCTACAAACTGCTGGGGTGCCCCCCATCCCCTCTGCCACAGGGCTGCCATGAAACGCCCAGCCTCATGCCCTGGGCTCTATGGGCCCCCCATCCCCTCTCCCGGGATCCCCCATTCTCAGGGCTCTGTGTGCACCCCCAACTTCCCATCCCAGAGCCCTCCATTTGCCCCCTGGCTCTGTGTGCCCCCGATGCACCCCTCCCCCATCCTCATTCTTCTCTCAATCCAGGAGACCAGCCGCTTGAGAGAGACTCCGATTTCCCGGTTCTAACGGTGATCTAATTCCGGATCCAGCCCAGCCCACGCCCGAGACCCTCGCCTGCCCACACCTGCCTGCAGCCCACGTCTGATCGGGGAGCTGGCTGTCACATTACTGGATTTTAAGGGGAGCGGCCAGATCACTGCTGCACCCATGGGGGGGTGTTTTCTCCAAAGTCTGTACAAAGGGGGCCATGTGATGGGTCACATGAAAGCTTCTGTTCTTCTGATTCTGTGCAGGCTAGTCATGTACCTGCATAATATCTGTATGTGGAGTTAGATACATGGACTCCGTAGGGATGCTGGAGAATTCTCTGTCTGAGGCTGAGCAATGGCAAGGAATGCTCAGCCAGTGGCTATGCTAATTAGGAGGTGACATGAAGCTCTAGGTGCCAATCCACACCTCAGGAACGTGACTGATACCTGCAAACCAGCCAGGGCCAAAGGGCTGCCAGCATGGGACGATGCAGGGATAGGTTGTTGGAGCATGTGACCTTCCCTGGCCAGGAAGATGACAGGGGAGGTATATAAGGGCCATGTGACACCTTCCATCTGATCTTCAGTTTAGCTCCTGATCCCAGGTGCAGCCTTGCAGGGAACAACAAGCCGGGAAGAACCATGGACCCATCCTGACATAGGATGTGCACCAGAGACTTTTAAGCCAGCAGTTATAACATCTCTGCTAAGAGCCTGCGTTGAGAACTGGGAGATTCGATGCATGTCATGTATTCTCCTTAACAAGCCTGAGAGTGAGGTTGTTTTTCTTTATTAATAAACTTTTAGATTGTATATTCTAAAGGACTGGCTCAGCGTGGTCTTGTGGGTAAGATCCAGAGCGTCAGTTGACTGAGAGCTGTGGCTGGTTTCCTGGGACCGGAAGAACCCATTCGGGGTAGGTGAGATCGGGTTCTATAATCCCTCACCTGAGTGTGAGGCCCAGGGCTGCTAGGGCACAGGAAAAGCTGGGGTGTCAGAGGGGTTTTTGCTCGTGAGGCTTCTGGCTGGCCAGATCGGCAACAGAAGCGCTTGGTGTGACTGGTTTGTGGCCTATTTGGGAAGGTCTCCAGCCTGGGGCTGTAAGGGGCCCCGAGTTTGAGCAATTCGCCCTGAGCTGTGCCCAGACCTGGCCCAGCCCATCACACTAGCGCCCATCCCTTAGAGGGACAGTGTAATGATGCCAAAAAACGGAGACCCCCACCCCACCCTGGAGAAGTTGCTGCCAGGATCGGCCGTGGATCAGTCTCAATTCGACTCCCAGACCCGGGATCTCGCCCTGCCCTTGCGTGCTGGGATGCAGGCTGGGTCCCCAGTGACGCTCCAGGCCCAGGCAGTGTCATTTCCTCCCCGTCGTGCTGCCCCAGCCGCACCGAGGGGCCTGCGCGAAACGGGCCTCCAGGGCAGTACCCAGTCAGGGTGTCCCTCGGGCCTGGGCTGCCCCAAACGCGGGGTGAAGCTAATGTGCATGGAAGTGGTGGAGGGTAAAAAATCCACCCCCTGAGCTCCAGAGCGAGGCTGACAGAACCCCGGAGTGGATGCGGCTGGGCCTTGGGGGACGTTCCCTTCAGCTTGGCCACCCTCGCTCGGGAGGTGACCCCTCCAGGGAGGGAAACTCCCTTCCACTGGGGCAGTCGGCTTCTGCACTACGGGCTCTGCCGGCCCCGCCCCAGTGCTGTGGCCAAGCCGCTACCATAACCGCCGTGTGACAGGCCCTTGTGCCCCAGAGCCAGTCCCAGCGCCCTGCATGTGCGGGAGGAGCCCTGGTCGGGGAGCCGAGGGGCGCGAGGGGTCCAAGTCCAGGAGGGGTTAAGTGGCTGCAGCCGCGCACGACTCACCTTCAGCACTGGCTGTCGCTAGGAGAGCAGGGAGGAGGCAGAGGAGAGAGGAAACCCCCATGGTGCTGGGAGGAGCCCGGGGCCGGGCTGGGAGCTGAATGGAGCCTTCTCACGGCTGGTGCAGCGAGCTCTGCCGGAAGGAAGCAGTGTAGAATGAAGAAAAAAATTAGGCTGGAAAGGGAACTACGGCCGAGGATCAGTGTAGGAAACCACCCAGCAACAAACACCTGCCGGCTTGGTTCCCTGGCAGTTCAACTATTGGGAAAAATCATGTTGGGTTGACCCAAACCTCTCGTCCACAGAAAGGCCAAAAATTGGTTCCGGTTCCTTTCCGAGCATTTGGAAGATTCACGTTGGTCACAGAATAAAAAAACGTTGCAAGGCAAAGACTCTTCAGGCTGGAAAAAGAGCAAACTGTCTCATTCTGCCCGTGTGACGCCAAATGCTGCCTTTTCTCAGGATTCTGTGATCTATTTTTTCCCTCCTGACGCATGGCGGTGAAATTGACACAAATTGATGACATGTGTCAATCAACCCAAACCTTCGTTTCAATGGAGAAAAGTTTGAGTGGAACATTTCTCCCATGCTCGACCAACACACACACACACATGCCACAGCCACAGACCTGCCCAAGCGTTGCAGCGGAGGAGCGCTGGGGACGGGCGTGCCTAGAGACAGTGCTTGTAAGAGTTGTGACTGATGGAATCAAAGTTACAAGCAAAGCCAAATTGACAAACGCAGCCCATGACGGACACAGGGCCATGACCTGCCCCTGCATCACGTCCTGCTACACCAAACAGCTTCCATGTAGAAGGAAACTGTTAAACAGCATGTCCGCCTCCAGCCACGGACCTATCGTCAGACTGCCAGGGCCCGGCAAGCCGAGGATCCGGCCTGCCATGTCTGGTAGCAGTAGGCTCTCCAAGCTAGCACACCACGGCAGGATGAGATCCAGAGGGGTGGAAGTTGAATTTAGACCTATCCACGACCCATGCTGACAGCAACTTCTCAAGTGGGGAGGAGGGAGTCTTTTGGATACACTTAATTAAAGAATGAACGGACACAAATCGGATCTCCGAAAAGGCAACACATGGAAACCTGCTGGGGAACGCTTTCACCTGCCCGGCACTCATCCATGGATCTCCAAGTCACCGTGTTGTTTCAGGCCAATTCCACAAGCCAAATACACATGGAAGCATTGGAACTTAACTTCATTTACAAGTTTGGGACCTAGCACACATGTCTGACTAAAGACATTGCTTGGATAGCACACTGCCTTCCCCATCCCAGTGACTTAACCAGCCAACCAATGGGTACTTAGGAACAATTTCCACCTTCGCTATCAGCTTCATGTAACACGAATACTCAAATTGACTGGTTTTTCCTTCCTTCTCCTTCTCCCCCTCCCCCATCCCCTATTTATGTTGGAACTGGACTGTTAATACTCCAGTCATCTGAAGAAGTGGGTTCTACCCACAAAAGCTCATGATCCCATTGACATGGTTTGTTCGTCCATACGTTGTACAACATTCCTTTCTTTTTTCTGTTCCTTTACTAACTATTAATCTTGCCTGGAACGTGGCACAATTGTAGGGCGTGAGTGCAGATGTCTGCGAGTGTGAAAGTATCACAAACGGCCACGTGGCCAAGAAGAAGTGGGGACCTTGAGGAGAACCAGAAAACACCCACTGCCTCTGAAGCAGACTCAGATGAGTAGCACGGACAGACTCTGGAGCTAGTCAGACACCCCAAGGGTGAGACACAAATGAGAGACAAGGGTGGGAAATCTGACAATCACCATCGAAGGAGAACTCTGGAAATCACAGATCAACATCTCCTAAGGATCAACACCCACCCACGCAAATGGGAACTGACATGGCTAAGAAGGGGAGCTCTGGCCAGTAAGAATGTGGGTTCTGTCCCACAAGCCAAGTCTCAGAGGAACCCTGATCCTCACTCAGCCTGGCCTAGCCAGCCAGACGGACTTGAGCCACAATGCACCATCCGCAGGACACGTGTGTGTGTGTGTGTGTACGTGTGTGTGTGTGTGTGTGTCTGTACGTCACATGCATCTGACGAAGTGGGTCTTTGCCCACGAAAGCTTATGCTCCTACACTTCAGTTAGTCTATAAGGTGCCACAGGACTCCTCGTTGCTTTTGCAGATTCAGACTAACACAGCAACCCCTCTGATACTGTACGTGTACGTGTGTGTGTGTGTGTGTGTGTCTGTACGTGTGTGTGTTTGTGTACGTTTGTGTGTGTGTACGTGTGTGTGTGTGTGTGTCTGTATGTATGTGTGTTTGTGTATGTGTGTGTGTGTGTGTGTGTGTCTTTACGAATGCTAGCAGCTTCAATATTCTATTCTTAAGAGATGTGAAATCTTGTTTTCTCCCCTAAAAAGATCCCGCATGCGTCTCATAAGCATCACATACTTACGTCCTCCTGACAACCCTGAGCTGGACGACCAGCCGCACCAGCTGGTGGAGCGGTCTCCCAGTGAGACGCAAGGCAGAGGGAAAGGAGGCTGTAAGAGAGGGCTAGTCCTGCAAAGAGGAACGAAGCGGAGCGTTTGAGGGGGAAAGCAGAGACGAGGGTTCTTAACCCAGCCCGCTGTGGGGGCTGGGTTTTAGGCCATCTCGTGTCACCCAGAGCCCAGCCCTCAAAGCCAAAAGCCGATTTCCGCACCCTTAGGCTTTCGAGGGTGCACACACTGGATTGGAGAACGGAACGACGACCCTCTCTGATGAGCGTGAAACCTCACGCCGGGCCCGCGTGAACATCTCTAAAAGGGGAACTTGTGGTTACAATTGAAAGAAATGCCACACGGCACCCACAGCCCCCTCCTTTGCTGAGAAAACAAGATGTTCCCCAGGCTATCTTAGGACCTCCAGATACCATCTAAAGTAATAACACATTCTCGGTGATTAAAGGTCTAGAGAACATGACCTATGAGGGAAGGCTGAAAGAATTGGGTTTGTTTAGTTTAGAAAAGAGAAGACTGAGGGGGGACATGAGAGCCGTTTTCAGGCATCTAAAAGGGTGTCATAAGGAGGAGGGAGAAAACTTGTTCATCTTGGCCTCTGAGGATAGAACAAGAAGCAATGGGCTTAAACTGCAGCAAGGGAGGTTTCGGCTGGACATTAGGAAAAAGTTGCTAACTGTCAGGGTGGTCAAACACTGGAATAAATTGCCAAGGGAGGTTGTGGTATCCCCATCTCTGGAGATATTTAAGAGCAGGTTGGATAAATGTCTATCAGGGATGGTCTAGACAGTATTTGGTCCTGCCATGAAGGCAGGGGGCTGGACTTGATGACTCTCGAGGTCCCTTCCAGTCCTAGTGTTCTATGATTCTCTGTCAGCACACAGGCTTTCGTGGTTTGGCCTCCGTTACTCAGAAGAGCTGGATTGAACTGTCATTCTTTAATACTATAGTATAGCTATGTACTATTACAAAACTGTATTTCAAAAATACCACCTCTCTTACCGCTCACTTCCACCCAATCTCCCCTGCTGCCAAAGCGAACTTCCTACAGGGCAAGATCCCTCTAGGGCCTTGCACTCCGGCTAGAATAGAATAAAACAGTGAAAGGGTTAGAAGAATTTATAGGCTTACACACTGCCCAGATACTCCAGTGGAGCTACAGCCCATTGACCCAGCTGGCATCTGCCCCATTGACTCCAATGGAGCTACGGCCCATTGACCCAGCTGTGATCTGCCCCATTGACTCCAATGGAGCTATGGTCCATTGACCCAGCTGTGATCTGCCCCATTGACTCCAATGGAGCTATGGCCCATTGACCCAGCTGGGATCTGCCCCATTGAC
Organism: Pelodiscus sinensis; assembly: GCF_052426305.1. Lineage (NCBI taxonomy): Eukaryota > Metazoa > Chordata > Testudines > Trionychidae > Pelodiscus > Pelodiscus sinensis. The sequence goes on from NC_143073.1 coordinate 25,713,758, forward strand.
TCCAATGGAGCTACGGCCCATTGACCCAGCTGTGATCTGCCCCATTGACTCCAATGGAGCTATGGTCCATTGACCCAGCTGGGATCTGCCCCATTGACTCCAATGGAGCTATGGCTCATTGACCCAGCTGGGATCTGCCCCATTGACTCCAATGGAGCTATGGCCCATTGACCCAGCTGGGATCTGACCCATTGACTCCAGTGGAGCTATGGCCCACTGACACAGCTGGGATCTGACCCATTGATTTCAATGGAGCTACGGCCCATTGACAGAGCTGGGATCTGCCCCATTAACACCACTGGAGCTATGGCCCATTGACCCAGATGGCATCTTCCACATTCACTCCAATGGAGCTACGGATCATTGACCCAGCTGGGTTTTTCACTCCCTCTGTCCTCCAGGTTTGCACTGTCCCTCCTGAAACAGGGCAACTGGCACTGTCCCGGTTGTGACAAGACCCAAGCTCCCCGCTGCTCTGGGGAGGGGCACTGAGGGTTTTCCACATGGTCTCCTTCCCCTGGGCAGCCCCGTGCCTTGCTGGCTTTTCTCTCCCGCGGTGGCACAGCGATCTGAGGGACCCACTGAGCCTCCAACGGGGGCGATTGGTCCCATTCCTGGATCAACACAGCGCAGTCAGATCCTGTCTGGTCTTGGGGGGCTCCAAACACGCCCAACCCCTGCTGACGTGTGTCGCTTCACAGGGGTCCAGAAAGAGCTTCCCTGCCATGGCGCTTCCCTGCCATGGCGCTGCCCAGCCACCCCGCGCCGTCAGCTCGCCCTGTTCTGAGCTCTGAGGAACTGCAGTAAGTTGCCTCGTCTGCAGCTTTCACTTCCCCTCCCTCACGCCCCTCGCAGCTCATCTCAGTGCCCCCAGCGCTGACTCATTGCAGAACTGGGAGGCCTCCGCTTTGCATTTGTGTCACCCCCCAAAATTCACACCCATTTCTGCTCCCTGGTCAGATGAGGGAAAGAGACACGGAGCTCGTCTGCAGCCAGCGGCGCTCGAGAGCTGGTGTCTCTCCCCTGCAGAAGTTGGTCCAGTAAAAGCTTTTCCTTCCTGTCACATGTCAGGGGGGTCTGGGCACTAAAGAGGGTAAAATCGAGGTGAATTGCTCAGAACCAGGCTACGTCCAGCCCCCGACGGGGGTCCTTCCCCATGAGGCATGAAACCAGCCACACCGAGCACCTTAGGATATGTCTACACTAGCCACCCTAGTTCGGACTAGGGTGGCTAGTGTAGACATACCCTTACCTACCACCCTACAGAGAGGGCCAAGGGAGGGGTCTGATGAGAGCTGCTGGTTCTGTGTCTGCTACTCATGCACGGGTGTGGTTATAATCCAATTTCCCACCTCCCCATAGACAACCCAGTGATCCTGTGCCCCACCCCATCCTCCCTTACACAGGGGAGAGATTCTAACCCATCTCCCCACCTCCAAACAGGGTCTCCCAGTGTCAAAGGAGCAGCCACAGTCCCAGGGCAATTGGTACCTCGTGTCTCACACACAGGAGCCCCCTGGGCCAGTCCGTTGGCATCGACCATGGAAACGTTTATTAACACGAGAACAAGAAGGTCGGGAGCAGGGTTGCTCGGGGAATCCTGGGGCAGGCTCTCAGCAGAGCTGGTACAACCTGGCAGCTGGAACGTCTCCGGGTACGTCCCATGTCAGGCTGGGTCAGCAAATCCTTCCCGCCCTCTGTCCCCACCAGGGCGTGTGTGGAGCGGCGGGAGGAGTGAAGGCAAGATGGAGGCTCCCTCAGGACCCTTTTATTCCCTTGCCCGTGCAGAGGGAAACCCCTGTTCCCTGGGGCCTCCCCAGCGGGAGCTGGTCCCATCCCCAGTGACCCCTCTCTTGCTTTCGTGCCAGTAGCCATGATGGGCTGGCGGGTCTGCAGGTTCCCAGCCGCACCCCTCAGGTGAGTGTGGGGCCCCTGGAGAGCCAGCGTCCATGCAGCACGGCTAACTAGCACAGCCGCTCCTTGGGCAACCATCCCTCAGCACAGGTGGGGCAGGCCTGCAGCCGTCTCCCAGACACAAACATTTCAATGCAAGCCCATCCCGAGGGGAAGTAGAGAGATAGGTTAGAACCTCACAGCTGTGTCAGGTGGGGCTGGGGGGAACAGGGAGCGCTGGGGTGTCTGAGGGGAGGTAGGGGATGGGTTATAATCTCTCCCCTGTGTAAGGAGGGAACTGGGGGGGCATAGGGAACACGGGTGTGTGAGGAGAAGTGGGGGGATGGGTTATAACCACACCCGTGCTTGAATAGCACCCACTGAACCAGCAGCTCTCATTAGACCCTTCCCTTGGGCCTCTGCACCGAATTCAGGGCACATGCACCAGTGGGGGCGGCAGCCAGCTGCCTGCTCACATCCAAACCCAGCCCCGTGAGAGCTTGTGCGACCCGCACAGCCAGCCCAGGGGATTTCCCTGCGTGACATCCCCTTCAGACGAGGGCAGCTCGCTAGCTCCCCCTTCTCCAGCAGGTCCCTGGGCAGGTGCCCGGACTGAGGTGGGTGGTAAATGCCCCCTGCCAGGGCTCAGCTCCAGCCAAGCTGTCCCCAACCAGCGAAGTTGGCATTGGCGGGGTCCCTGCGTCCATACCTTCAACACAACGCCATCACGCGCATGGGGAGGATGGGTCAGGCCAGGGATAACAGAGGTGAGAACGAGCAAATGTCATTAATAGGCCAGGATGAGGCATGAATAGGTGCAAACACGCCAGCCACGGGGTAAGCATGCCCAGACGTTGTGTGGTGAGGGAAGGGCGGGGGGACCTGGAAGGAGGGTTTGGGTCCATATGCAGGAACAGCTCCCTCTCTCTCTCTCAATGGTTCGTTCTCGCTCATGGCTTCAGGCCTTAGCTGAGGTAACTCAAAGAGAGCGTCTGTCGGTTTCCCGTCATCTGTGTCTCCCTCTCGCACTAATGAACCAGGCCTGGCACTCTCTTGGCAGGCCAAAGGTGAGGCCGGTCCTTGGTCGTGAGCCACGGGGAGATCTGGGCAGGGTGTCTCAGCCGAAGAGCCCAACAGCACGTAGCACCAGGGGAATTGTTAGAACAACAGGAGGGCCCGTATTGCTTGGAGTCTGCTTCATTAATGTGCCAGGAAAGCTCTCCACGACGCTCCCTTGGGACTGGACTATGGGAGCCCATCTGAGTCAATAATAACGACCTCCTAAAATCAGGCTGTGCGGGTACAGGCTGCCCCTGGGGCTGTATTTGTGGGTCTGGGCTCTGCACAGGCCCTTTCCTCTCTACCTCTGAGAGCATGAGAATTAGAACTTAGTGGAACATGGAGTCAATGGAAGACCCAGGCGTCCTAGTTCCCGGTCCCCCCTGCTCTAACCACTAGACCCCACTCCTCCACCCAAGCCAGGAATAGAACCCAGGACCTTCCCGGCAGCGACTGGAGGTTTGGGTCTCAGTCCAGCCAGCAGTGGGGCAGGGGCATGTGGCCCAGAAGTGGGTCCAGAACACTGGACGTGTGGGGCTGGCAGGGCCCTTGGTGCAGAGGTGTGGCCAAGCCAACACAAACCAGTCCTGATGGTGTTGGGATTGAAAGTTTTATTCTTTTTATATTTGTATTTTAGGTTTAGTAATGTAGTAATGTAAGTATATGATTTCTTGTTTAAAGTGTAGTGAGTTGAGTAAGTAATGAGAGCGAGTTTTGGTATTGCGTCTATGTTAACGAGATTAGAAGAATGTTGGCAGTTGAAGTTTTAATTGTTTGATGTACAATGTCTTTTGCTTTGCCCAGTATGAGACGCTTTGTTTATACTGTCGTATTACGTTTTTCTTTGCAACATTTTGTGCAGATTGTTTATGTGTGAACGTGTCATGGAAGTGTGGCGAGAAAGGTGCGAAGGTTATTGCTCAGAACCAGATGGCCAAAGAAGAAGGGGTGAGCGTGGGTGAAAATACTTGTCAGCATCAAAGAAACCATCAATAACCACCAGTTCATGGCCAGGATCAAGGATTGACAGATAGGCAGATGGATGGCCCTAGAGCAGAGCAGGTACCCCTGAAAAACTATTTCACTAGGAGGGTGGTGAAGCACTGGGATGGGTTCCCTAGGGAGGGGGTGGAGTCTCCATCCCTAGGGGTGTTTAAGTCTCGGCTTGACAAAGCCCTGGCCAGGTTGATTTAGCTGGGATTGGTCCTGCCTAGAGCAGGGGGCTGGATGTGATGATCTTCTGAGGTCTCTTCCAGCTCTATGGTTCTATGGAAAGATGATTGATGACAGGTTGAGCCTTTGGAGATGTTTTGGGAGTGATTGGGGAAGCAGGACTAAGGGAGAGGGGATTTGTGTGGCCATTTCAGGGTTTGTCAGTAGCAGAGCAAGAGTCTGGTTCACTCTGACTCTTGCTAACGCGAGAGCCAGGAGAGACACTGCGCTCGCCTGGCTGCCTCGCTCTCCAGGATAAGAATGGAATGCCGGAGAACCTTGGAGATAAGACAGCATCCGATGGGGACTGAGTGGGCAGGGAAGTAATTGTGTGACGTTATACGTCACAGGAAGGTATGTATATTGGGTTTTAATTGTTTTGTATCTGAAGATCTGCTTATGCTGTCTTCCCTTGCAATATTGCTCGAATAAATTGCCTCTGGCGACTTGTTGCTTCACACAATGCAGAGTGACGGCTTGTTTTCTTCCACACAATTGACATCAAAACGATAACACGCCCGTCACAGGATGACGAAGCGGAATCCAGAGACTTCCACAGAGAAACGGATTATAAAAGCAGGGTGCCTTGCTATGAAGCTTTGGGTTCGTCTTGCCACCAACTTGAGAGGAGCATTGGATCAGGACCGACAAAGGCCCTGTTCCCCCCTGTGTTTGATGTGGCTGGCCACTAGATACAGACTCTGGACCGGTAACTAAAATGTCATCTGGCGGGACTGTGTGTGGTGTCCAGGTGCGTGAGTGACTGAAAGGCATATGCAATACATGCAGCGTACGGCTTTTTCCCCTATAAAAGATCTCGTGTCCTTCATTGAAGCGTAACAATGGGGCTTTGTCCAGCCTGGTGTTAAACCCCCCAGTGACAGGATCCCAACCCTGAACGGCCTCGGGACTTAGAGTTTCCTGCATCCAACCTCCATCGCCCTGCAGCACCTGAGCCCTTTCCCGCTTCTCCCCCATCGGGGACCTGGCGAATAATCGCTCCCTGGCCGTTGTATAAGGACCTCTCACACATTTCAGGGCTGTTATCCAGTCTGCCACCCCCCACGTCTCTGACTGAGCTCGCCCAGGTGCTTCCACCTCCTCTCCTGGAGCAGGTCTCCTAAACCTCAGAGCCCTTCTCTCGCCTCTCGGGGCCTCTTTCCAGAATGCAGCGCCCCTAACTGGGCCCAGGGCTCCGTGGGCTGTAGCGGTGCCGAGCCGAGCCAGACAAGGACTTCCCTGGGCCTCTTAACACTCCCCACGATGGCATTCACCTCGTTTGCAATGGCTTCGCATTATTGACAGAAGCAACATTCCTTGCCAGGCCTGGCCCACCCCTCTGGAAAGGGTCCTCCTTCGAAGGCTTGGTGGGACATGGGAACCCCTCTCCATGGGATGCATAGATTTCACTTGCAGGCTCTGGACTGAATTTAGGAGTTTCTGGCTGTTCTTTGGGTACTGGAAATGGCTGCTGTAGTGGACGGTAAAATCATAAGGCAGGCACTGAGATACTACAGGGATAGCCAAGGTATAAAACCTTGGGATAGGGAGATTGGTGCCAATCACTCCAGTATCCCACTGCTGACACCAGTATCCCACTGCTGACGACAGTGCCACTGCTCTGCTGGGTGGGAGCAAAATGTCTGACCTTGAAAGATGATGTCCCAGCATTCTCCACCGGCTCCGGTTCCTAGTGATGCTGGGAGCTGGTGTATTTTTCACTTTCCATTTCCTAGTCATGTGGACTTTCCCCAGAATTGCTGAGCCTGGGCCGTGTCAATACAATGGGCCATAAATGAGCTAAGGGAGGCGTGGAAGGTTTATTTACTCTCTCACAATAACCAGGCAACTTCCTCTTACCAGGCTTTGGCCTCAAGGCCAGGAATGTCTCCTGTAAATGTCACAATTGCCCTGAGCTCCTGTGTAATGCTGCTGCTCAGCTGAGAGTCGGCTCCCGGGCCTCACCCCCTCGTTACACTCACTCTGCATGGCCACTGCTCCCCCAATCCCCAAGCAGTGCAGCTGCCCAGGGGCCGAGCCCCAATGTAAACGCTCTGAGTCGATTCCAGCCCCATTTTACAGCAGTGGTGTCGTCTGCCCAGTGGGTCGGCGCGGGTGTGAAATCAGACGACACGGCCTGAGCTGTCCCACCCCAGACATGGCTGCATCTCAGCTCTGGGAAAAGTTTCCTGTGTAAACGGCGCCCCCCCTCCCCCTCATGGCCCACCCCAGAGACAGCTGCTTGGCAGCCGTGGGGGATTAGCAGACTGGCAGTTGCAGGGTCCCTGTGCCGAGGCTCCAGCCAGGGTGGAAAATGAACCCCCCTTCTCCATTCCCAGACCCTCAGGAGCACAGCTCAGAGGTGCGCAGAGAGCCAGGCAAAACGCTGGGAGCGCCCCAATCGTGTGCGGCCGGGCCCGGCCCCGAGCAACCGGAGAGTAACAAGACATGTGGGGCTGCGATTTCCCAGCCTGATTTATTCGGTGCAGTTGCCAGTGCGCAGAGAGGCTCCTGCCAGCCGAGCGGTGCCAGGACAGATACTCGGCAGCAGGACCCGGACATCAGCCCCCAGCACAAAGGGCCCCTAGGGCTTGGTACAACAGGGAATTTGGGCTTTGATGCCATCACTGGTGGATCCAGCTTGAGCATTTCTTCCCTTCATCCGGCCAGCAGCAGGAACAGGAGTGTGGGGGGAGGGAGGTTTCCCCATAACCACCCAGCCAGGCCCAGGGACATGAGCTAACACCAGAGTGGGGCGGGGGTGGGGTCTGCAGGATCGCTTGTAGCAGGGGTGGGCAAGCATTTTTTGGAGGGGGGCACTTTATGAATTGTGGGTAGTGGTCATGGGCTGGCTCCTCCCCCAGAAAGGGCAGGGCCCCAGATCGAGGAGTGGGGCCTTGGACAGAAGGGGGGGTACTTCTAGGGGCCACACACCCTGGGACGGAGGAGGAGACTCTGCTTGCTGACCCGCCCCCCGAGACCCTCCTCGACTGTGCTCCATGCATTGATGAAGGATCGCAAACCCACAGGGGCCCCTACAGCAAAGGGGTCGGGTCCCCGGCTAAGCAGCTATTGGAATCCTACTGGGATGGCTCTTGGAACCTCAGCCCCTCCGCCCGTCGGTGATTTTGGGGAATCCATAAATAATCAATAGAATTAACATAAGAATCACAGGTCGGGCCACAGCGCGCAAGCGTCAGGAGCCACCGGGCCCGGGCAGGGTGGGGGGTCAGGACAGCAGCTTCACCAGCAGCAGCCCCGTGAGGCCCGGCAGGAAGAGGGCGAAGGGGACCTGCCCCGGAGCCGGGCTGGCGCCGCTGGTCGTAGCAGTGGTGGGCTTGGGGGTGGACTGGGGGCTGGGCTGGGTGGGGATGCTTTCTGCTTTTTTAATGATCCCCTCCGTGAACGTGAACATCCCCAATTGCTGTGGGAGGTTTTTTGTAATGGCATCTGCAGACGGAGTGGCGCAACCTAGGGCTGCAAATTTTGTGTCCGGAGAAGCTGCAGCTGTTGGAGAAAATCAACCTGTTATTGGGTTCTGGCAGCTCTGGATCCTCCTCCACCGCATCCCCTTTTCCCCCCAGCCAGCGGTTCCCACTCTGCCCCCCTTCCTACCTGCTCCGGCTGCACCAGGTCATGGCCAGGAAGGCACCAGTAACCCTCCTGCCTCCCCTGCACCCCACAGGAGCCTGGCGCCGGGGTTGGGAACGGAGCTGTGGCCAGGGCGGCTCCTTCCCCAGCGCGGCGCCACCGGGGAACACGCCGGCTTTCCCCACCCCCGACAGCCCCCCGCTTGGTTCAGTTATTTTATAACCACCGCAGAGCCCCGGGAGCCCTGGGCCACACTAAGAGCAGGAGCTGCCCACGGAGCAACAGCAGCTTAGCTCCACCTTACACATCAAGGGGGAAGGGACTAGTGGTTAAAGCAGTGGGGGAAGGGGAAGAGCCAGGACTCCAGGGTTCTCTCCCCAGCTCTGCATCACTGACATCACAACCCTTCCCCAGCAAGTACCCCGCTGCCATCGCCCCCGGAGCAGGGCGGCATCGCTGGGGGGGAGCTGGGCTGGGAGGGAAACATCCCAATTCCTCTCTGCTTCCCTCCAGCCAAAATCCCCTTCACTACTCCTCCCACCAAGGGCTCGGCCCAGCCGAGGGGCCTGGGAGGTTCTAGGAGCCCGTCCCAGGGTGCCTTGCAGTGATGCTGCTGTCCCGCTGCCCAGGGTCTGGGGCACTGCCCGGGGTAGAAGGTTCCCCAGCTCCCTCCCACCCCACGGCTCACTGGCAGGATTTACCTTTCTTGAAGGTCCCAATCAAATTGACGCAAAAAGTCTCCTCCCCTTTGCAAGGGGTGATTACGGGGATGCAGGTGCTGGCGCCCACAGCTTGGCAGGATGGGCACTGCAGCCCATTCGGGGAGTCTTTCACCTGGGGCACTGAGAATCGGGAGACACACGATTGCGGGGGAGTTAAACCTCATAGAACCCGTATTGTGCGCCCGCGGCCCTGGCTTGCCAAAGGCCCCCACCCTGGCCAGAGGGCGTTGATCTGTCCATCTGTCACCCAGCACCTTCTGCACCCCACCGCCGATGGGTTCCTGCCTTTCCGGGTGTTCCTGGGCCCCAGAGCCAGCGCCCTGCTGTGTTTGGAGAAATCAGACCCACCCTCCTGCCATCTGATCAGCCCAGCAGCCTCCGGGCCTGTCTCAGACCCAGCGCTGGATAATCTGTGCCCGGCTGTGTTATTTTCCTTGGCTCTGGGTGGCTGAAGTCCCCCTTCGCTTCCAAGTCCTGGGCTAGGTGTGTTGTTCATAAAAACCCTCATCTGCCTCTTCTTCCCGGTTAGCTGGTGTGGGGCCGACCCTGCCCTGGAATCCCCCCTTGAACCTTTTATCCCTGCCCATAGACTGGCAACCTGCCCGGCTCCTATTCCCATCTTGGCCTAAGAGCTGGTGCAGACGCCTTTGTACACCGGGTAGCCCCCAGCCCCCTCCCCACCTGCCCTGGGCCAGAGGTGCCAATTTCCCAGCCACGGCCGAGCGTCTCCCAAGGCTCCGACTCCGGTGACGCCGCAGCCGTGAGCTGTCCCGGATCCCGGAGCAGGAAATCCGGGGGGTTGGGAAATGGCCAAGGAGGCTGGTTTCAATTCTTCGCTCAAGAACCGACGGGGACAAACTGGCAGCACGGGACAGGCCTGGGGCTGGGAACCCGGCGCCCACCCCCAGGAGAGGCAGGTCCTGGAGCCGGTTCCCAGCAGGAGGAGGGGAAAAGAAAGGCCCCTGGTGTGAAGGGGGAGCCTGATAGGTTCAGGGAGCTTTAGATCTGAGCCTGTCCCAGCAGCTGCTCCTCAGATTTTGACCCCGACTATTCAACCCCCGCAAACCCCCTCCCCCACCTGCTTGGAGACTCGCCAGCCACAGGGATTTCCCTGGAGACAGAAATGACACAGGAGTACATGGAGTCTGGGGCAACCAAGGGGGAAACAGGAACAAAGACAAGGATGCCGGGGCTTGTCCACATGAAGAGTTTGACTGCAGTTGGGTCTAAAACTCTGCCGGGGGTGAAGATACCTTGAGCCAGACTAGCTGTCCCATGCACCCTGCTGAGGTGCATGAACCACTCATAAAACCACAGACCCCAGGGTGGGCAGAGCCCTCATGAGTCATTGAGTCAGCCCCCTGCCCAAGGCAGGACCAACCCAACTCAATCATCCCAGCCAGGGCTCGTCCAGCCGGGACTGAAACACCCCTAGGGACGGAGATTCCACCCGCACCCTAGGGAACCCAGCCCAGGGCTTCACCATCTGCCTAGGGAAATCGTTTGTCCTAATCATCAACCTAGACCTCCCCCACTGCAACTTGAGCCCCATTGCTCCTTGTTCTGCCATCTGCCCCCACTGAGAACAGCCTCTCTCCAGCCTCCTTGGAACCCGTTCATGGAGTTGCAGGCTGCTCTCAAATCCCAGATCAAGCCTCTCTTCTGAAGAACAAACAAGCCCCAATCCCTCAGCCTCTCCTCATAAGTCATGTGCTCCAGCCCCTGAATTATTTTGGTCGCCCTCCCCTGGACCCTCTCCAATGCGTCCACCTTCTTTCTATAGTGGGGGACCCAGAACTGGACACAATACTCCAGATGTGGCCTCCCCAGAGCCGAATAAAGGGGAATAATCACTTATCTAGATCTACTGGCAATGCTCCTCCTAATACCCCCCTAATATGCCATTCGCCTTCTCAGCTACAAGGGTGCCCTGTTGACTCATCTCCAGCTTCTCATCCACTGGAATCCCCAGGTCCTTTTCTGCAGAACTGCTACTTAGCCAGTCGGTCCCCAGCCAGTAACAATGCCTGGGATTCTTCCATCCCAAGGGCAGGACTCAGATTTCTTTTGGTCCAAACTTCCAATGTGTGCAGGTCACACTGGATTCTCTCCCTGCCCTCCAGTGTATCTACCTCTCCTTCATGTGCTTTGAGCTCATCCTCTTTGGAGGCAATCGAAGGACCCATTCCCATGGCTCCCCGGAGTGCTAGGCCCCCATCTTCCCACCCAACACTGTCGAACGGTTCCTGGGAACCAGCCTCTACCGAGGGGCAGGAAAACAGACCCTGCATTTACCTGTTAGGGGATCCTTGTTACATTGATCCGCGTTGCATTTTTTGGTGCTGATCCTCACATACCGGCCCGGCTCAGCAGTGAATGTGAGCTGTCCGTCTAGGCTGCTGGCAAAGTTAGTCATGCATCCTCTGGAGAAGCCCTTGACTGCTGTTGTCCCTTCTGTGTGAATGAAAGAGGGGAAAGAGCTGAGAGCCTGGGCGTGGAGAGGATTTGAGCTGGAGCAGGGAGATGATTTTACCTCAGCGCTTGCTACTGGAGGTGGCCCAGCTGGGGGCTCGGCGGAGCCAGGAGCTCGTATCCTCTGAGGTGAAAGTGTTTGGGGAGCAGTTGGCTGGGCACAAGGGTTCCCCTCCCCAGTCTCCTTTTCCACCCCCCTCAGAAAGTGCGTTTCTCCCCGGCGCAGCTTTGCTTCCTCCCATGCAGCCAGCCTGGGCGGGGCTGAAAGCCCAGTATGAAATCCCATCAATAGCGCCCAGGGTGCAAACTCTGGCCCTGACTGACGTCCACTGGTGTGTGCATAGACTCCTAGAACACTGAACGGGAAGGGACCTCGAGAGGCATCGAGTCCAGTCCCCGCCCTCACGGCAGGACCCAGCCCCACTTAGACCAGTGCTGGGCAAAATACGCCCTGGGGGAACGGATCTGGCCCACTAAGCCACTGGATCTGGCTTTGGTTCGAACTAACACGTCCCGACGACATCATGTTAATGAAACGCGGGATATTTAAATCCTCGCTTCATTAACTACTTCAGTTGCCTACATTTGCATCCCTAGTCTGAACTAGGGAGCAAATGTAGATGTACCCTTTTAGATACCTTAAAACTGATGTCATGTCCCCTCTCAGTCTTCTCCTTTCCAAACTAAACCAGCCCAATTCTTTCAGCCTTCCCTCATAGGTCATGTTCTCTAGACCTTTCATCATTCTCGTTGCTCTTCTCTGGACCCTCTCCAATTTCTCCACATCTTTCTTGAAATGTGGCACCCAGAACTGAACACAATACTCCAAGGCTACGTCTACACTGGCCCCTTTTCCAAAAGGGGCATGGTAATTTCAGAGATCGTAATAGGGAAATCCGCGGGGGATTTAAATATCCCCCGTGGCATTTAAATAAAAATGTCCGCCGCTTTTTTCCAGTTTTTAGAAAAGCCGGAAAAGAGCGTCTAGACTGGCCCCGATCCTCCGGAAAAAGCGCCCTTTTCTGGAGGATCTTATTCCTACTTTGAAGATCCTCCGGGAAAGGTCGCTTTTTCTGGAGGATCGGGGCCAGTGTAGACGCTCTTTTCCGGCTTTTCTAAAAGCCAAAAAAAAGCGGCGGACATTTTTATTTAAATGCCGCGGGGGATATTTAAATCCCCCGCGGATTTCCCTATTACGATCTCTGAAATTACCATGCCCCTTTCGGAAAAGGGGCCAGTGTAGACGAGCCCCAATTGAGGCCTAACCAGCACAGAGTATAGCAGAAGAATGACTTCTCGTGTCTTGCTCACAACAATCCTGTCAATGCAGCCCAGAACCATGTTTGCTTTTTTTGCAACAGTGTCAAACTGTTGACTCAGATTTAGCTTGTTACACTCTGACCCCTAGATCCCTTTCTTCAGGATCCTTCCTAGGCAGTCGCTTCCCATTCTGTGTGTGTGAAACTGATTGTTCCTTCCTAAGGAGAGCACTCTGCATTTCTCCTTATTAAACTTCATCCTATTGACCTCTGACCATTTCTCTAGTTTGTCCAGATCATTGTGAATTCTGAACCTGTCCTCTAAAGCACTTGCAGCCCCTCCCAACTTGGGATCATCTTACAACTGCATCTTTTTTTCCTGGTGCTTTGCAGCTGACTAATGGGGTCAGAGAGCATAAACTGGGGGGCTGTGCCATGTGCCTGGGCTGGGCTGTGAGGGGCTGGCCGTGGCGGGGAGGAGGGTGGCCCAAGCTGGGGTGAGATGGGCCAGGGTTGATACAACATCACCTACCTAGTGTGTTTTCTGCTGCCACGGTATTGCAGCCGCCATTGGCCTCTGCTGTGCACTCTTTCCCTGCCTCAGCCTGGCAGTTGTCTCCATTTATGAAGCATGTTTGACATGTTAGTCCTGGAGAAAGAAGAGTGAGTGTTTCCTTCGCTCTGTGGATGTCATGTGTGCGCTGACACATCCCTGAGCCCGCAACCCCCTGCTCCCAGCAAGCTGAGGGACTTAGGGGCTCATGACTTCCAGGACCCTCTGCAATGGGACAGTTTCAGCCACAGGACCAGCAGTACCCAGTAGAGGGCAGACTGGTGATGGCTGAAGGGGGCGGTGCTCCTCCTAAGCTCCACCCTCCAAATAAGCCCCGCCCACCTAAGAGGTCGTTCCCATGATGCAGATATTCCCAGTACTGGAGAGTGACTCTCCTCACACTGCCTGGGGCTCCTGGCAACCCCCCATTGCCATGAAACCACCCAGCCTCATGCCCTGTATGCCATGGGCTCCCCATCTGCCCAGCAGGATCCCGCATGCTCAGGACTGTGTGTGCCTTCTATTTCCTATGCCCCATCCCAGGGTCCTCCATTCTCCCCCTGGCTCCGTGTGCCCCCAGTGCATCCCTCCCCCATCCTCATCCTTCCTTCTGTCAGGGACCCCAGCTGCCCGGGGGGCGCTAGGCAGAACGGGGCTGGGGGGAAGGGTGTGAGGGGTGGAAGGTGCCAGTGGCTCCACCAATCGGTGCATTGATCTACACACAGGGTTGGGGGGGGGAGTGTAGCTAGGCTGGCCTGATGCCAACAGCTCTGTGTGTCCTCGACTTCCCTCTTCCTGTTATCTAAGTCCCCCCAAGTCCTCAGGGTTCAGCCTGGAGGTGTCTAGAGCATCCCCAGAACTGCTGAAGCAGGGATTGCAGTGCTCACATGCTCTCCTGGGGCAGAAATAGGGGAGTACCGGGGAGGGGAGAGCATCCAGGCTGTCTGAGCTGCCGCCCAGCCAGCAGAGGTGTCCAACAAGCAGGTGTGGGGGGCAGAAGCCAACTGCCTTGGCCCAGAGCCTTGTGGGTGTTGCTCACCAACGGGCAGGCTCTGATGGGCTGGCTCCCGGGGTCACACTTCGATTACAGGGCCTTGAGTCTCCAAGACATGAAGGGGGTTTCAGGGAAAGACACACCCCTGTGGGTGCACTCAGCCGTTCCCAGTCTGGGGAAAGGGAAGGGTGGAAATTGCTGGGCAACAAAAACCAGAACAAAAGGCCCCCTGGAGTGGATGCAGCTGGACCGAGGTGGGAACGTTCCCCTCGGCCTGGACACCCTGGCTCAGGAGGTGAGCCCCTTGGGGGAGGGAAACCCCCTTCCACTGGGGCAGGCGGCGTCTGCACTACGGGCTCTGCCAGCCCCGCTCCAGGCCCCGCTACCATAACCGCCGTGTGGACAGGCCCTTGCGCCCAGAGTTACTTCCAGTTTCCTTCACGTGTGGGAGGGGCCCTGGTCAGGGAGCCGAGGAGTGTGAGGGGTCCAAGTCCAGGAGGGGTTAAGCGGCTGCAGCCATGGACGACTTACCTTGGACACTGGCTGTGGCTAGGAGAACAGTGAGGAGGCAGAGGAGCCAGGAAACCCCCATGGTGCTGGGAGGAGCTGGGGGCTGGGCTGGGAGCTGAACGGAGCCTTCTCACGGCTGGTGCAGCGAGCTCTGCCGGAGGGGAGCAGGAGAGAGTCAGGACAAAATTAGGCTGGAAAGGGAATTCGAGCCGAGATTAGGGGTGGGGGAGAAGCACCAGACAGCAGAACCGCACAAACACCCGATGGTTTGGCTCCCTGGCAGTTCAAATATTGGGAAACATCACGTTGGGGTGACCCAAACCTCTCGTCCTCAGAAAGGCCAAAAAACAGCGCCAGCTCCTTTCTGAGCATTTGCAAGATTCACGTTGGTCACAGAATGAAAAGTCCCGCCCACATGGCAAGGCACAGAGAGGTCAGGTTGGGAAAAGAGCAAAGCGCCTCACTCTGGCCGTGTGACACCAAACGATGCCATTTCTCAGGGTTGTTTCTTGTATTTTTTCCCTGCTGAAGCGCGGTGGCGAAATTGACACAAATTGCTGACTCATAGACTCACAGACTCATAGACTTTAAGGTCAGAAGGGACCATTATGATCATCTGGTCCGACCCCCTGCACAGTGCAGGCCACAGAATCTCACCCACCCCTCCTAGAATAATCCTCTCACCTAGATCTCAGATATTGAAGCCTTCAAATACTTTGAAGACCCCAAGATGCAGAGAGTCCTCCAGCTGTGATCTGTGCCCCATGCTACAGAGGAAGGCAAAAAACCTCCAGGGCCTCTGCCAATCTACCCTGGAGGAAAATTCCTTCCCGACCCCAAATATGGCGATCAGCTAAACCCTGAGCATATGGGCAAGACTCACCAGCCAGACACCCAGAAAGTTCTCAATCAACCCAAACCCTCATTTTCAATGGAGAAAAGTGTCAGATGGAACATTTCCCCCTCTCTGGCTGCCCCCCTTGCCACAGGCCTGCCCAGGTGTGACAGAGGGGAAGGGCGCTCCTATAGATGGTCCTTGTAAGTCGTTATGGAAGGAATCAGAGTTACAAGCAAAGCCAAGATGACAAATGCAGTTTGTGACAGACACGGGGCCATGACCTGCCCCTGCATCACGTCCTGTTACATCAATGGAGCTGCAGCCCATTGACCCAGCTGGATCTGCCCCATTGACTCCAGTGGAGCTACGGCCCATTGACCCAGCTGGGATCTGCCCCATTGATTCCAGTGGAGCTACGGCCCATTAACCCAGCTGGGTTCTGCCCCATTGACTCCAGTGGAGCTACGGCCCATTGACCCAGCTGAGATCTGCCCCATTGACTCCAGTGGAGCTATGGCCCATTGACCCAGCTGAGATCTGCCCCATTGACTCCAGTGGAGCTACGGCCCATTGACCCAGCTGGGATCTGCCCCATTGACTCCAGTGGAGCTATGGCCCATTGACCCAGCTGAGATCTGCCCCATTGACTCCAGTGGAGCTACGGCCCATTGACCCAGCTGGGATCTGGCCCATTGACTCCAGTGGAGCTATGGCCCATTGACCCAGCTGGGATCTGCCCCATTGACTCCGGTGGAGCTACGGCCCATTGACCCAGCCGGACCCCTCGACAGTCCAAATCAATTACATCAACCAGTTCATTTCTGCTCCTGATTCCTGGGACCCTGACTCTCACTCACAGTGAAGATCAATGAATGCCGGCTACTTCGCTGCTTTTTGTGCTTTAAAAACCATTTGATTTCACTCTGGGCCCATCCCACGTGCAAGGCTCCCTGTGCTCTGCAGCCAATCATCACCACTGGTGAGCAATCGTGCAACCCGCCTTGGGAACACTTACCGTGGGCGCCGCACGGCTCCACGCACCGCAGAGTCCTTGAGGCGAGGCTGCAGCCAGGGCCCCTTCCCTCTCTATATATCGCCCAACGCCAGCGCCTGAGTCAGCACGGAACGGGGAACAAAGGTGAATGATTGACTGAGGGGACAGGACCCTCCACGGGGCCCCTCCCTCTTCCAATACAATTGAGATTAACCCTCCGCCAACCCACCCGCCTGCGTTTTATGGGACTTCTCCTGTCCCCGCCTGCTGGATCCGGCAGCAGAGATAAGGGGCGATACTCCGCTGGAGGAGCGACTGTTTGCACGCGAGAGGCCTCTCTCCAGAGCCCGAGTGGCTGTAAATACTAGAACAATGGTACACTCCCACAGCTGGGAATCCGGCTCCGGCAATTGACCCAGGGGGGTGGGGTGGGATGCTCAGAACGAAACTCCAGCTGGCCTTGAAGTTGGCTTCTTACGAGCGCTCCCCTCCCATTCCCAGAACGGCTACATTCCTTCGCCTTCCACTGCGTCAGCAGGCCATGGGGCAGATTTTATTTGCCCCCCGCCCTTCCCCCAGGGAGGTTCCATCCCGCTGGCTCTCGGGGGATGTCACAGCCGGAGACGTGAGCGGAGAAGGGCGCTCTGGCCGTGGGGGGATTCCAGGCCAGTGCTGCCAGTAGAGACGAGCTGGGGGCAGGGCTGGGGGCTGGCTGGTGCCCAGTGGGATGGAAAACTGGGGTGTTATTTCCAACCCTCAATCTCCTGGCTCAGGTGTTGCTAGGACGCGGGGTCTGTCTGTGGCTGGAGCTGCAGCCTTGTTCGCCAGGCTCTCGAGTGAACTCACATGAGTCAGATCGGGTCCACGCTTCTGCCGGCACAGCTGGGAGGGTCCGGGCACGTGATTGGCTGGCTCACCACCAGATGGAGACCAGCAAACCACCCCTTGACCCATAGGCCCAAAGAACAGGGGGGCTCACGCAGGACCGGGAGGGGATATGGACTCTTGGTGCGACGCTCTGACTTGGGGCCTGCCATTGACGGGGGAGGTCGGGCGATCACAGAACAGCCTCCCGAGCAAGGGAAGGATTCAAACTCTGCCTCACACCTGCCAATCCCAGCGGCTCGGCCTGCACAGCTCAGCATGGGGATGGCCCATGGAGGGGCCAATCCCAGCCTGTCGGACCCATGTGGGGGGCAAATAGCTCCTCCTCCACCCAGCCAAGGAGGGCCTGGCCCAAGCCCCCGGCTGGAAACTGGGTCTGGCCAAGGCCACCCTGGAAATCATGGTTGGGTGTTGAACCAGGAGGGGAATTAGCCTCCGGAACGACCTCCCCAGGGTCCTGGTGGATTCTCCAGCCGGGCCCGCGCCGACGGCCGGACGAGGGCCTGCGGCTCAGACTTGCGCTCGGCAGCACGCGGGGGAGGGTCCCTGACACGGGAGGTCAGACAGGATGGCCCCGCGGGCTCTGTCTGGCCTGGGAACCAGCCCCCCTGGGATCCCAGCTTGGAGTGTGGCCTGGTGCTCTGCTCTGACCCCAGTCCTCGCCAAGCCCCAGCTCTCCCGAGCGGCTCCGCACTGCTGTCATGTCTGGCAGGCCTGGCACCCGCTGCCTTGGCTCTGGGCTCAGCCCTGGCTCCCTGTCGGCATGACTAGGCTGAGCACCCCAGCGCTTGCTCCTCTCCCCAGCCCTCACGGCTACTGTCCCCTTAACTCTGCCCTCCGTGGCCTCAGACAGCCCCCGCTCACCCAGAGCATGGGCCCTCCAGTTCTTGACTCCCTCATTGGCCCGCTTCCCTGTCAATCAGACTGAGCTGGGGGGCTGGCCTTGCCCCAGTGGTCCTGGGGCCTGTCAGTCTGATGACCCTCTCTGGCCCGTCCCCTTTCCTTTCCAGTTTTCACACTTGCTCAGTGGGCTCCCTACCAAGAGCCATTACTGGCAAGGTCCCTCTGGCCCCGCAGGGGGGCTGGGGTTGGGGGCACCGGCCACGAGGTGGGCAAAGGTCTCCAACCAAAGCTGCCCCAGGCTCTGTCATGTCCCACCCCAGCCCTGCGTGGCATCATGGCCCCGCCTTGGACGGTGAATCACCCCACGACAGACAGCAGTGGCCTGGCTAAATCCAGGGTCCCGATACCCAGCCCCCAGCTCCCCCCGCACTGTAACCACTAGACGCCCCCTCCCAGCGCTGGGGCTGAAACCCCAGAGCCCTGGCTCCCAGGAGGGAGAGGTGGGCTGGGTTCTCCATCCTTAAATCACGGCACCTTTCCAAAGGCGGTGGCTCACCCCCTCCCCATCCCTCCCCCATGGGCTGTGTGCGGAACTCCCCCGGGCTGTTATGTGGCACAGGATGCCTAGGAGGTCATAGGGGACTGACTCACCCGTCCCCTCTGGCCTTAGGGGCTAAGAAATGAAATGAAGCTCTAGGGAGCAGCCGGGTTAGTCTGTGACAGGATAAACTCAACCCACAACCCACGGGCTGGTAGCACCGTGCAGACTAACAACACACGTCAACCGGATCATGAGCTTGGGTGGCCAAGCCCCCGTCTTCAGGGGACCGGAGTCTGAAATGAAATCGGCGTTCAGCATCCAGCCCCCGCTCAGCTTCGGCTCTGACACCCGACCGGTGTCTCCTGCATCAGCTGGATCCCTTGGGTGGGACCTCGGAGAGGCAGAGCGGGCAGGCGAGCGAAGGGTTAAATCCGAGCGGGGCCCGCGGGAAGGAGCGGCACCTGGTTCCCATCGCTCCAGCCCCTTTTCGGGGAAATTGTTGTCCGCTGGGTTATCAGAAATGGGAATCAGAAAGTGATTTCACTTTCCATATGATGCTGCTTGTAGCTGAGGGATCTGGGGCTGGGCCGGGAGAGGAAAGGAAGAAGCCCCGTCCCTGTGCTGCCCAGACAACAACCCCCCAGCTCCCCACCCCAGCCCCTGTGCCCAGCCAACCCCTGATTCCCTGTGCCAGCCAGCCCCCTGCCCCATCCCCTGAGCCCAGCTGCCCCCGAGCCCCAATGCCCAGCCAGCCCCCGTCCCATCCCCTGTGCCCAGCCAACCTGATTCCCTGTGTCAGCCAGCCCCCTGCCCCATCCCCCATGTCAGCTGCCCCCCCGATCCCCTGTGCCCATCCCCCCGCCCCATCCTCTGCACCATCCAGTTGCCTCCCTGATCCCCCGTGCCAGCTACCCCACCACCACAAATGCACAGCTCTGTGCGCAGCACCACAACTGCCCACTCCCCCCCTACAGAGCCCCCCACCCTAGTGCCCCAAGACCGGGAGCTCTTCCCTGCCCCCTCCTCACCCTCACCCTCACTGACGCCCCAGCAAACCCCGAGTGAGGACCCCATGGAATGGAGGGGGGATGGGAGGGGCTCTCAGAAAGTCCTCCCCTCCCCCTTCTGGGGGTTAGAAACCGGCTCCCTTCCGGCCCCAGCAGAGCCTGCCAAGGCTCCTCTCATCTGTAGAGCTCAGGTTTGGGGCAGGCAAGGGGGTGGGGGGAGCCTATTGCCACTGATGTGGGAGGAGAGGTTAGCATGGCACAAGTCCCCTCGGGGAACCCCCCCCCCCCCGTGTGCTGATCTGCCACCAATGCCCCCCTTCCTGCTCCCTGGGGCTCTCCCGTCCTGCTGAGCCAGCTCCTCTGCTCTCCCTAACCAGTGCTGGGGTCCCTGTGCCCCCGCAGAGCAACGCAGACACTGAACCAGCCCAGCCCTGGGGGGACTCAGCTCTCAGGGCCCCCCCCCCAGGGGACTCACAAATCCACCTTGCTCCATGTGAGCAAACGCAGGGGCAGCCCAACGCGCCGGACGAGGGTCTGGGGACACCACGGAAAAGTCGCCCTTTCCCGAAGTGCATCGGGAGGGCAGAGAGATGCACAGGGGTCGCTCCCGGCCCCGGGTCACGAGGATCGGCGCGGGGCCGGAGAGTCAGCGCAAGCGGCGCCAGGAAGTACGAACAGTCGGATTTCGATGGTTGCACCAAAGCGTCAGGTCACAGCAAGTTCCTAAATTAACACGCAAACGCTTGACTGAATTGGGAGTTAATTAAACCCTCCGCTCGTCTGAATCCACGAAGGACCTCGGTGCCTGCACAGTCTGACCCGAAGCAGCTGTTCTTATTCCAAGTCAATCGCCACGTTCCCCGCTGTTTCCAGGTTCTTCGCACCCTCTCGGGATGGGCCGGGCAGCCTCATAGGCCGGGGGCTTCTTATTGCTCAAATAGACGTTCCCCCGGGACGGAATCCCCCACCCCCTGGGAACACCCAGACTCAGGATGGATTCCAGTACCACGTGGCATGGGCCCAGGCCTTCCTCGGACCAATCACGGGCTTGGGTGTCCGGGACACACACGCCCCTTCGCAAGGCGTTGGTCTGAGTGCCGAGCCGTTACGCTCTGGCGTCTCGTTAGCACACGTAGAATTTGAAACTGATCCGCACTTTGTATTTCTAACAGGCCGTGCAAGACTAACGCACGCGCGAAAACGGGACACACGCCGTCCCCAAGTGTATCGGTAAAACTGGGCCTCGGAGGGGTCGCCGGAGGAGTCTGACCCCCCTCTCCTGGTCCCAGTACACTGCTCCGTCTCAGTCCTGCGCTATTTGCCCTTGGCTGGGTTTGAACTCTGCCCCTCAGCTACAAAGGGCCTTGGGGCCAGCGTGCTGGGCTCAGCCTGGGCTATGAAAACAGTCCACTCCAGCTCCCAGGAAAAGGGGGGCTGAACCCCCTGTTTGGAGCTCTACACCCCCCTTTGTTGTCTCTGGCAAGGTCGCTGTCGCTGTCTTAGCTTGTCTGGTTCTTCTCCTCTCTGCTCCAGTCTCTCACTCTGCAGCCTCCCCTGGCTTCCTGTTAAAAGCCTCAGGTGCAATCAGCTGGCTCTGACTGATTTACAGCAGCCCTATCGCCTCCGCTCCTGATTAACCGGGGCTGCTCCTGCCTTTCAGTGCTGCCTTTCTCCCTCGCGTTTGTAGTCCTCCCGCCTGACCCTTTAAAAACAACAGCGCAGTCCTGGGTTCCCGCAGGGTCCATCCCCACAGCACAGTTATTTTGGGATTCCCAGAAGAGCTACTCCGCGTCTTTTGAACACGCCCGTTCTTTTGAAATATAGCAGGCCCGCTCTTTCGCCCTCCCTGTAAACCTCACCCGGGCTACGTCTAGACTGTAAGCCTCTTTCGAAAGAGGCTTTTTCGGAAGATACTTTCAAAAAAGCCTCTTTCGAAAAAGAGCATCTAGACTGCAAGCAGTACTTTCGAAAAAGCAAGTCGCTTTTTCGAAAGAAAGCACGGAGAGAGTCTGGATGCTCTCTCTCGAAAAAGCCCTGTTTGCATTCAAGAACGCCTTTTTTCGAAAGAGCACTTTTGAAAAAAAGTGTTCTTCCTCGTGAAATGAGGTTTTCCGCCGTCAAAAGAAAAGCCGCGTTCTTTCGATTTAATTTCGGAAGAACACAGCTGTAGTCTAGACGCAGGTGAAGTTTTTTCGAAAAAAGGCTACTTTTTTCGAAACCACTCTTGAGTCTGGACACAGCCCCGGTGAGGAGCAAGGGATCTTTCGAAATAGCACCGTGGTTTGAAATTTGGCGCGGTGCGGACGGCGCCAGATGACGAACTAAGCTATTTCGAAATAGACTCGAAATGAGCTACGCGATGGGCGTAGGGCAAATTGCGTCTCTTATTTCGAGTGCTGTGTGGACGCACCCGAAAGATTAACAAACACATCGAGGATCACGAGTTTTCCTGGGCACAGCCCACTTCCCCAGAACTGCTGGAGTGGGAAGAACAGAAACCAGGATATTTGCATGAAGCCTGTTACGCATCTCCCTGTTCGTAAGTCGATTTCCATAGAGCACAGTGGGGCCTTTGAGAACCCTCCCCCCTCTAGAGGGATGGACTGGACTTTGGTCCAAGCCAAAGGCAGCGTGGTCAGCTGTTCTCTTTGGCTTTCTAGGCACCGTCGCCCAGCATCACCAAACCTGGGGGTGTCATTCCTTGTGTGTCCAGAGTTGTGGGTTCCTGTCCCCCAGGTGCCTGAAAACATGTCGGGGTGCAGCAGTTCCCCCCGAATGCAGACAGCAACATCTCCTAAATGGAAGGGGTCTTGGCAGCTAGCCCCCTGGCGGATAGCTTGCTCCTTGCTCAAATCCCCTTGGACTATAGACATTTCTGCCCCCGTACCCCTCCAGACAGGCCGTTCGCTCTGCCAGGCTTCGTGTGCTCACAGCCTGGACTGGAATTTGCCCGCGTCACAAGCCCTTCTGCCTGAGTTCCAGCTCCTCTCTTAAGGACCTAAGTTTCCCCCAGCCCGGCTGTGTCTACACTGGGAGGACTGGCCACACAAGTGCTGCGGACGGACAGACGGACGTTCAAAAGTTGCCAAAAGAGAAAGCTGGACAAACCAGTTCTTCTGCTTCCCTTTGCTGGCCACGCTGCTGGCACCCTGTGGGCAGACAGAGCACAGCTCGGAGGGGAAGCACCCCGGTCCTCGGGATTCCCCCCTCGTCCGTCCAGCCCTGCCGCGGCCGCCTGCCTGCAGCAGGGTTCCTGGCCGGGCGGAAGAGGCGCACTCCCACGATTTGCTTTGTTTGTTCCCCACACGGAGCAGCTCATGCAGCTGCCATATCCACGAGCCAATTTGCATAAAGAAGGGGGGGCCCCCGGGGCAGCCCGGTCACAGTGTCGCCCTGGTGGGGCCTGTCGGCCTTGCAGGTGCCAGGGCGGGGTGGCCGGGCC
Source organism: Pelodiscus sinensis (assembly GCF_052426305.1). Taxonomy (NCBI): domain Eukaryota; kingdom Metazoa; phylum Chordata; order Testudines; family Trionychidae; genus Pelodiscus; species Pelodiscus sinensis. Next base: position 25,736,573 of record NC_143073.1, read on the forward strand.
CAGTCTGAGCCGTGCGGCTGACCCCGCATCCCAGGTGGCCACGCCAGGCGCTGAAATCGGCACCCAAACTCCCAAGGCCACGATTCTGATTGGCACGCCAGCAAGCGGGACGGCGAAGGGTGCTGTTGGTCTGGACCGGCAGAGGTACGTGTGGGTAAATAGACTAGAATAGGAGAGTGCATCCGTCTGTCCATCTGTCCATTTGTTCAAGAACTCCTCCTGAACCGTAGGAGCTGAACTGGGGGGCCTTATCTGCTCCCCTGGGTGAGCAGTGGGGGGGGACTCCATCTGCAGGGGCCAGTGTCTTCCTGCTGCTGCTGCCACCAGGGGTCGCTCTGCTGCGTTGCTGTTCCCTGCCGCTCGCTGCCCCTTGTGGTGAGTCTGCAGGATGGCGCCCCCTCGCTGGGCCCCTCCCTTGCCATGTTGTGGGAAACCATCGGATTTCAGGCACGTCCCATTGTCCGGCTGCAGCCAAACACTGACTTTGGTTTAAGTTAGGGTGACAGGAAGTTGCATACTGGGTGCCCCCAATTTCCCCCATGCCAGGGGCTCTGTGTCCCTGACTTCTCCCATGCCAGGAGCTCTGGGTGCCCCCGACTCCCTCCCTGTGCCAGGGGCTCTGGGTGCCCCCAATTCCCCCCATGCCAGGGGCTCTGGGTGCCCCCAATTCCCCCCATGCCAGGGGCTCTGTGTCCCCGACTCCCCCCATGCCAGGGGCTCTGTGTCCCCGACTCCCCCCATGCTAGGAGCGCTGAGTGCCCCGACTCCCCCCATGCCAGGGCTCTGGGTGCCCCTGACTCCCCCCATGCCAGGAGCGCTGAGTGCCCCGACTCCCCCCATGCCAGGGCTCTGAGTGCCCCGACTCTCCCTATGCCAGGAGCTCTGGGTGCCCCCGACTCCCCCCATGCCAGGGGCTCTGGGTGCCCCCGACTCCCTCCATGCCTGGGGCTCTGTGCCCCGACTCCCCCCATGCCAGGGCTCTGAGTGCCCCCGACTCCCCCCATGCCAGGGACTCTGTGCCCCGGACTCCCCCCATGCCAGGGACTCTGTGCCCCCAACTCCCCCCATGCCAGGGACTCTGTGCCCCCGACTCCCCCCATGCCAGGGGCTCTAAGTGCCCCGACCCCCCCCATGCTAGGAGCTCTGAGTGCCCCCGACTCCCCCCATGCCAGGGGCTCTAAGTGCCCCGACCCCCCCCATGCCAGGGCTCTGAGTGCCCCCGACTCCCCCCATGCCAGGGGCTCTAAGTGCCCCGACCCCCCCCATGCCAGGGCTCTGAGTGCCCCCGACTTCCCCCATGCCAGGGGCTCTGAGTGCTCCCATTCACCCTCCCCCTGCACGTTGGGACACACAAAGCCCTGGGAAATGCCCCATACAAGGCTTGCCCCAGGCCCCAGCTGCTGTTTCTAGCCATGGAGCAGCCCCCTTGCTCCTTGCCGCAGGAGCCCGGCTCTGCTGCATGGAGCCACTTGCCGACGCGAGGCGGAGCTGGCGTTTCCCTACCGTGTGCAGCGACACAGGCCCTGCATCAACCCATCGAGTCCTGGCACCTCGCCAGCTGGGACTCCCGCGACAGGGGCCCTGCCCTGCCCAGCCGGCTCCGGATGCCAACGGCGGGCGGCCCCCCAGTCAGCATCTGGCAGGCGTCTGTGTCGATTGCCTCACGGAGACGGGCAGGCGCAGCCGGCTGCTTCACTTTCCGGCATGCCCGGTGCCAGGCCTCACCGCTGCAGAACTGGGGGCGTCCGGAACAAACCGCTGCGACGTCAGCAGACGCATCGGCCGTGGGAGCAACCGGCTTCCGAACCGGCAGCCACATCCCAGCCGGCCCAAGGTGACATGGGCTGCGCTCGGATCTTTGCGCACCTCTGCCCTTTCGGCGCACGGCTGCAATGGAGACCACAGGCTGCTAGCGCCGACCGCCTCCAACGCCGCCGTGTGTTCCTGAGCTCTGCAAACAGACGGGAGTTCTGCATTCCCACTAGGCATGCCCAGACACGACAACCACACGCCTTTTCTGAGCCCTTTCCAGGCATAAATAACTAAAAAGCCAAGTCCCCAGTTAACTCCTGCCCAACCCATACTGAGGACACACACACCCTGCCCTCTCCTCCCCACCATGGTGTTATTCAGGCTACAGGGAGCTTTTTGAGGTGCCTCAGTGGGTCCTGGCAGAGGGCTGAGAGCAGCCATGCACCTTCCGGCCAGCGACATCGCCAGGTGGGCCCTGGGGAGACAGGGAAGCGTTAACATCCTAGGGCAGAGCAGGGCCGACCTCACCCAGCCCTGGACCCTCGCACTGAGGAAAGAGGAATTCCAGTTGGCACTGGGCAGAGAAGAGCTGGTGGAGCAACGAGGAGACAAGGGGGCTGAGGGGCACTAAACGAGCTCGGACTTGTTAGCCTGAAGTGCAGACTGAGAGGGGCTTTGCCTGGTCTGGGGGAGAAGGGCAATTGAAGCACAAGAGCAATTCTGGCCTGAAAACACACCAGCCGGGCGTGGAATGAAGCCGTGAATGAGAAGCGGGGTTCTGAGAGACCCGGATGGGGAGGGAAGGTCCCTGGAGGAAGAGACGCGCTCTCAAGGGTGACAGGGCCCTGCCTCAGGGACGGGGAAGGCAGCCAGTGTTCCTGAGGTAAACACAAGGCTCGCACAGGCGGCAGGAGCCAGGCACAATGAAGTGGGCCTTGCAGGCAGAAGGCCCATTGTTATAATGGCCTAGAAACCACTCACAGGCCTTGGGGGACCGGCCAACCCTGCCTACAGACAGACCTGAGGCAAATCCTTTCCAGCAGCCACACGTCACAGCTCGGCCACACCCGCCCAGGGTCCCACCCCTGCAACAAACCGCGGTGCCAAAGCTGCCCTCACATCGCCACCAGCCACCTCACCCCAGGCCCTACCCACATCAGCTACCACATCAGGGGATCCTACAACGGCACGTCCCCCACTGTGATCTGTGCCAGCCACGCCCCCCTGCCACATGTATTGGCCAAACCAGACAGTCTCTGGGCCAAAGGATGAATGGACACAATCAGACTCAGGAATGGGAACACACAGAGACCCGCAGGGGGACATTTTAACCCGCCTTGGCACCCAGTCATGGATTTACAAGGAGCCGTTCTTCTACAAAGACATTTCAGAAACCAACCGTGGAGCTGGCCTGACCCTCTCTTTCAGGACCTGAACAAAGATGGGCCATTATATTTAACACCCCGAGGACATCAAAAGCTAAGCATAGGGCACCTCTAGCCCACTCCATTAGTCTCGTTAGCACCCGCCTTCCCATGGACAGGTACGTTTCCCCCTTTCCCTTTTTCTCTCATAAATTGGGAGTCTCCCCCTTTTCTCTCCACTCTGCACCTTCTGATGAAGTGGGTTGTGCCCACCAAAGCTCAGCACATTCTCCCTACAGTGTTGTTAGTCTCTCAAGTGCTGCACGGCTGCTCGTTGTGGTTTTAGAAACCCCTGCGTCTGTCGAGTCCTCAGTGTTCGGGGTCTAGCTGAGTTATGAAGCTAAGCACGCCGGCTGGTGTTTGGATGGCACCAGGCAGGTTTCTGGCCAGGACAGGAATAGTGAAGTCAGGTCACCAGGTGACAAGTGCTCACCCATGGGTGACAGGGGTGGCATTTAGGGAGCTGGAGGGGTGCTCCTGCCCTCCCCCCCGTATTGCACACAGGAGGTGTGCTCCCCAGAAGGTCTCTTCAGCATGGTGCAGAATAAGAGTTCAGAGGAGAGGTGCTTGTCCTAGATGGAGCCCTGGGGGCAGGGAGCGAGCACTGTTTATAGAGGCAGAGGCATTAAGCTAGGGAAGGGCTGATGATTCAATTAAGGAAGGGGAACTCCTTAGATGAGCCTGTCAAACAGGAATCCCGCTACTGAGGAAGGAACTATGGAAGCGAGCCTCTCAGCCAAGCGGGGCCAGCAATGGTAGAGTGAGGTTCCCACTCAACTTGGGGTCCATCACCATGGTGTCTGGGCACCTCACATCCCAGCCCCTCAGTGAGGCAGAGTCAGGCTGTTATCCCCATGATCCTTGGGGGACACTGAGGCACACACTAAGGGCCAGGCTTTCAAAGGGATTTTGGCACCTCTGTCACGCTTAGAAGCACACAAGATTTTTTTTAGGGAAAAAGGCAACGTGCTGCATTTCTTGAGCACCCTCCCCCCTCGTCCTGCCAAGGGTGGACACAAGAAAGGAGCCGGGTTCTGTCAGTTGTGATTCTGGTACTCTGAGGCTGTTGGCAGGACGAACCCTAAGTTTCTTGGCCAGACACCCGTCTTCTACAGGAGTTCCTTCCCAGACAGGCCTAGGAGTTGTAATCAGTCATTTTGCAACCTGTGTTTGTGTGGAAGTTGTTTACGCTGTTGTTTAAAATCGGCCTGCTGACGACTTTCCTGGGTGTTGCTCCGCCGTGGTTTCGGGATGTGTTTTCTTCACACATTGGGAGTGCTTGACTCACTTCACGGTTATCAATCTGCCCTACATCTATCACCGAATACAATGGGCATGGTCGATAGTTCCTTGGCACCCTCCACATCTCCAGCCCCGCTTATGACCCTCTGGATGCTGTCCTTCAGGCTAATTTCTTTTCAAACACTCACGTCCTTCACGCACACAAAGAAGAAGTCCATCGGTGCTTTCACACAAGCAGAGACTAGGTAGTTGCTTTTGTAAAAAACAGATTTGCTCCCTCTGTATATTTCAGAGATTTGTGCTTCTGTCTGTGAGTCCATCCATATATCTGTGTCTGGAGTCCACTTATTCAAGAACTCCTCCTAAATGAAAAGCAGTAGGACCGACCCATTTCGTATGCAGGTTCCTCTTATTCTAACTTAAAGCAAGGCCAGGGCTGGGTTGTGCCAGGAAAATGGGATGTGCCTGGAATGGCATTGTTTCCTATAACATGGAATGGGAGGGGGCTGATCAGAGGGACTGCTATACTGCAGAGTGACCACAAGGGGGTGGCCACATGAGAAAACCAGTGACCTGCTGGATCCAAGGCTCATTATCTTGTGGGCCACTAGCCCAAGTAAGTGGCTCCCCTCCCCAAACTCCTCCCCTCCAGCCCTCAGCCACAGCACCAGATCGGGGGCAGAGAGAAAACCCCACCAGTCACACCATTGCGGCTCCTCCTGGGAGCACTGCCAGGGTGTGGGCAGCACAGCTCAACCCCCCAGGAGACACACACTGCCTCCCAGCACCACTGGACTACCCAGTGCAGCCCCCAGAGTCAAGAGTGGCCAGAATTTTAGCTGACAGCTGGCAACTCTTGCATCTGTCTCCTGGAGCTGGAAGGTTACAGTTCCTGGGGTATGACCTACGTCCTTTTGCTCACTGGTACAGAGACTGGCTGGGCTGGCTGGTGTCCAAGGCGTGGGACATCACTGGCCCATGGGCGACTGGGCAACAAAAGGGCAAGTGACTTTTAATGTTGAAAAACGCAAAATGACAACGCACATTGGGAGACTTCATCCCAACTAATGACGGAGAGTGTAAATCAGCTGTTACTACTCAACAGAGGGATCTTGGAGCAAACGGAATGTTAGGAATTATTAAAATAGGATGGAGAAGAAGCCAGAGAACATCCTATTGCCTCTATGTAAGTCCATGGAATACTGCATCCAGATGTGATTGCCTCATCTCAAAAAAATAGAGAAGATATTTTGGTATTAGAAAGGGTTCAGAAAAGAGCAACAAAAAGACGATGGCTTTGGAACAGCTGCCATATGGGGAGAGATTGAAAAGCCGGGGATTTTTCAGCTTAGAAAAGAGGAGACTAAGGGGGTTATGATAGACATCTATAAAATCATAACTGGTGTGGAGAAAGTGAATATGGACAAGTTATTTACTTGTTCCCATAACATAAGAACTAGGGGTCGCCAAATGAAATTAACAGGTAGCAGGTTTTAAACAAAGAAAGGGGAGTTTTTCTTCACTCAGCACACAGTCAACCTGTGGAACTCCTTGCCAGAGGATGTTGTGAAGACCAGGACTTTAACAAGTTAAAAAAAGAACTAGATAAACACATGGGGGTTAAGTCCATGAATGGCTGTTGGCCAGGATGGGCAGGGAGGGTGTATCTGGCCTCTGTTGGTCAGAGGCTGGGAATGGGTGATGGGGGGATCACTGGATGGTTCCCTGTTTGGTTCCCTCTCTCAGGGGCACCTGGCATTAGCAACTGTGGGCAGACAGGACACTGCGCTGGATGGACCTTTGCTCTGACCCTAGATGGCCGTGCTTATGTTCATGATGGCATCTGTCACATTGGTAAGTGTGCAGGCCGGAGGGTGCGGCTGACGCACTCCGGGTTGGGAATCATAGAATCATAGAATAATAGGACTGGAAGGGACCTCGAGAGGTCATCGAGTCCAGCCCCCCGCCCTCAAGGCAGGACCAAGCTCCGTCTACACCATCCCTGACAGATGTCTATCTAACCTGTTCTTAAATATCTCCAGAGAGGGAGATTCCACCACCTCCCTGGGCAATTTATTCCAATATTTGACCACCCTGACAGTTAGGAATTTTTTCCTAATGTCCAATCTAAACCTCCCCTGCTGCACTTTAAGCCCATTACTCCTTGTCCTGTCCTCAGAAACCAAGAGGAACAAATTTTCTCCTTCCTCCTTGTGACACCCTTTTAGATATTTGAAAACCGCTATCATGTCCCCCCTTAATCTTCTTTTTTCCAAACTAAACAAGCCCAGTTCATGAAGCCTGGCTTCATAGGTCATGTTCTCTAGACCTTTAATCATTCTTGTCGCTCTTCTCTGTACCCTTTCCAATTTCTCCACATCTTTCTTGAAATGTGGCGCCCAGAACTGGACACAGTACTCCAGCTGAGGCCTAACTAGTGCAGAGTAGAGCGGCAGAATGACTTCACGAGTTTTGCTTACAACACACCTGTTGATACAACCTAGAATCATATTTGCTTTTTTTGCAACAGCATCACACTATTGACTCATATTCAACTTGTGGTCCACTATGACCCCTAGATCCCTTTCCGCCATGCTCCTTCCTAGACAGTCGCTTCCCATCTTGTATGTATGGAACTGATTATTCCTTCCTAAGTGGAGCACTTTGCATTTCTCTTTATTAAACCTCATCCTGTTTACCTCTGACCATTTCTCTAACTTGCTAAGGTCATTTTGAATTATGTCCCTATCCTCCAAAGAAGTCGCAACCCCACCCAGTTTGGTATCATCTGCAAACTTAATAAGCGTACTCTCTATCCCAATATCTACATCATTGTAGATGATGTCTCACTGGAGTTTCATACAGGAAGTGGGTTCCCAAGTGGAGCTTCCAGGGATTAGTGGGGAATGGGAGCTCTGCAGAGAGGTACCTGTCCCAGTTTCTGTCCCCAGCATCATTGTTTACCCATAAAGGAAATTGATGAAGATAAGAGATGATGAGTAAATTAAGGATCTGGGAGCATTTAGAGGAACATGCCAAACCGGTCTGAAGAGATTGGGAGAGGCACGCTCCCGACACAAAGCAGCTTTCCCCTTTTCGTTATTCACACCGTCTCATTAATTATCGGATTCATGCCACACCCACCCTGACGGAATCGGCCTCATTCAGCCCTCTGCATAGAAGCCAGCAGATAAAATGGTGTCCTTGGCCTCTGTTTTTCAGAGGCTGGAGAGAGATGGCAGAAGACAAATTGCTTGGTGTCTTCGGTCCACCCTCTCTGGGGCACCTGGTGCTGGCCACTGTCGGTAGACAGGATACTGGGCTAGAAGGACCTTTGGTCTGACCCAGTACGGCCGTTCTTATGTTCTTATGTTCTTAAGTGACACACACGCATCTCGGCTCGCGTGCGAGAGACCGACCACGCATCTTTTTCCACTCAGCGCATCAGACACGGGGGTTCCAGCCCACGGAAGCTGGGGTCGAAATCCCTGTGCTAGCCCATGTCTACACTGCGAGATAAGCTTGAGTTAACTTCGGTCAACCTTTTTAGCCCCCGAGTTAGTCCAGTAGAAGGCGCATGCCTCTGCTCTGCCCAGGAATTTGGCGCCGTTCGGAAAAGCACGTCCCCATTGTGATGGAGACTTGGAGAGCGCTGCACTGTGGACAGTGATCCCGAAGTACCTGTGCCCCTTTGCATTCTGGGTTATGCATCCAGTGCATGCTGGGACCCAAACTGGGCAGCGGGTGGTTCTGGGTACTGGGACGAAGCTCCTACTTGAGCCACCCTTGCAGAGGGATGGCTTGGCTCAGAGGCTCCCAGCAGCCCTCAGTTTCGACACCACCCCAGGGCATCGGTTTCCTGCACATTGAGCTCCTCTGATCATCACCCGGCATGAGGCGACTGACGGCAGGGACGCCCTGTGCAGTGCAGAGTGGTGGTCGCATGGGCTCCAGGGCCTGTCAAGGGACGGGTCTGCTGCCTGTTAACCAGCTTAGACCTCAGCGAAAGCAACATTCCCGTTGGTTGGGACAGCCCGCTGGGCGCTCCATAACATTTGTGGCAGCAGGAGGGAAATGTCTCTGCCCAGAGGGAATGCCGAGGCACCGCGCCTGGCCAGCCACACACCAGGGCAGCCGGGAGAGCCCAGCGGAGGGCAGGGCCAATCAGAGAGGCATTGTGTGGCTGGTTGGGGCTAAGCCCCTGGGTCCTGCGCTTCCTGGCAGGGTTGGGGTTTTTTGTGGGCCTCAGAGGCTCGTGGTGTCCCTATCACTGCCACAAAGGCGAGGGCACCCTGCTATCAGAGCCCCTTTCATCACAGGCAAGTCCAGGGCATGGGAGGTCCATCCCTCCGCTAATCCACAGGGACTCCCCTGTTTCTTGCTGGCAGGAGGGCTGGGGGGCACCCGGTCCCCACCCACTTGCTCTGGGTTCTGGCCCAGGGCCCCATGGGGGGAGGGGGTAGACCTGAGTGGTTCATGAGGCTTGACCCTTGCCCCCTCCCTGGGCTACTTCCCCAACTCCTCCTGAGGACCCCCTCCCGACGCCTTGGGTCAGGCTTCATTGCCGGCTGCCTAGGGTCAGCCTCTTGGGCTGGGCTGCTCTGTTCTCCTTCGCCTGTCCTCTGGCCTGTCCCTCCACTCCTTCCCCGCCCCCAGCCTTGCCCGAGGAAGGGTTTTTATGGTGCACCCATCAGCCTTAACTGGCCCCGGGTGTTCTAATTAGCCTTCCCTTCAGGCTGATGGCCGAGGGGCTTCAGGTGTTGAACTGGCTGGGCCCCAGTCTCCGGCAGCCTATAACGGGAACATAAAACCGCAGAGCCAGCTCCCCGCGTATCCGCCATCCACCCGGCTTCTGCTGCCCAGTCTGACAGACAGTTTTATGAATGGCCAGTTGTGAGAGTCATGCACGTTGTGCTCAGTGCGCCGCCCCTGCATTCAGGGTGCTGGCCTGTAGCCTCCCTCCCCCCCCCCTCAATACAAGCAATAAGGAGACGGTTGTGCACCAAGCCTGCATGTTAATGAAGGAAACACAGATCAGTGACAGAAAAGGCCTGCCCTGTAACCTGGTGACATCTGTGCTGTGCTGTATTCTGGAGAGGCAATAAACTCCCTCCTTTCTACCGGCTGGTGGAGTCTGTTCATGCCATTTCGGGGGTGCAGGAGGCAGGGGACCCCAACACGCCGTCACAGTGACAGAAAAGGAGTCCCTCTGGGTGCTTCGGGTGGGGGGTGTCTCCGTGTTGTGATGACAGCCTTTGGTTTTGGGACACACTCCTGGGAGTTGAGTATGAAGCTAATCCTCGACTCCCCCTGCATTCTACAGTCAGAGGGGGCGCCTGTCCAGGAAGAAGTCGTGGAGTACCACCCTGTGGCCTATCCCATCTGCCACCCACAGCAATACCCTCTCCTGGTGCCACACGTCCCTTTCCTCCTTTCCTGATGCTCTGCCGGTGTCTCCTCCGGCAGCGTATGCTTCCACTTGCTTATTCACCCCCTGTCCAAGTCGGTGTGTTTGCATCTGCAGATTGGTGCCAGGCAGGCAGCTGGCAGGACTGTATGTCAGTTCATGTGACGGGACAGGGGTTGTGGTGATCAGCAGGTAGGGGCTGAGGGAAAAATGGGCGGACTCAGAGTTTCTACTACTCATCACTCCCTGTAAATCCCTCTTGTGAGTGTGCTTAGGTGTTGCCAGCTGCTTGGTTGCACATGTGTGTTCCCTGTGTGCTGACCCAGCCCTGCCCCGACAGCTGACCTGGCTCCCCATACATGAACTGCCCAATGACCAGAAGATCCATTAAGGGATGAAGGCAGCAGGTGGCACAGCAGGGCCCTGGTCCCTGGGTATTGCCCTAGGACGTTTCTTTCTCTCTTACATGCCAAAGGGCTGGAGGTCCCACTGGGCTAGGACAGCGCTGACGTGCAGCCATCACCAGGGGGCAATGACCCCAGCCTGAGCCTGTCTCTGGAGAGCGTCATGTAGGAAACATGCTCTGATGGGTTAACATGCTCTGAGAGGAGCCCAGTCACGTTCCCAGAGCCCAGGCTGGAAATTGCCACCCGTCCTGTGACTCCCCCTCCCTTATGGCCTGTGACGGCCCAGCCAGGCTGCTGCCCAGGGACTCTGCCCTAAGGGCTGCACCGGCCTTCCCAGCAGTGGCCTCCCCCAGCCCTGCAGCCATCTCTTGCCCCAAATGTGGGAGGCCTGTTAACCCTTGGGGGGCATCCGCACAGCAGCCAAGAGGGGCCAGGCCCAGCTCAGGGAGAGGTGCTCGCACTGGCACCACTCGAGCTCTGGAGAGGGCTGTGGCCTTGTGCCAGGAGAGATACATGTCAGGCCTCCCTGGGTGACACCCCCTGTGCTCGGTGTCCCAGGTCTCTAGCCCAGAACAAGCCCTTAATGTTTGTGCCACCTTCCTGCTGAGAGCGCGGCAGAGAGGCCCCGGGCGGTAACATTGACCCTTCGGCACAGCGTGGGCTGGGAATGGTGGGTGGGCACCGTGGCTGGGGTCACACGCCTGGCGGGAAGGAAGAGGTGTATTGACTGGGACAGGCCTGCTGTGGGCCCAAAGGCTGCAGCATTATGCAAACGCACCAGGGAATTGAATGAAACTTGCCCTGCGTTCGGTCGTTTCCCAGCTCAGTGTTTGCGCGGGCAACCTCCAGCCTCGCCTGGGAGGGGAGATTTTTAATAGTCATCTGTGCAGAGACAGACACAGGGATCGTGGGAAAAACACACCCAGAAAGACAGACACACTCCTCTGTAGCTAATGTGTCTGGCTCTGCCCCAGTCTCACACAGACAAGGCAGGCAACGGGCAACGGAGACATAACACATCGGGGGCTTTTGTTTCCACTCCTGGTTTATTCAATGAATTTGCCAAAGCCCAGAGAAGTTCCAGCCGGCTGTGAGGTACCAGCATAGACACACACCCAGGGGCTAGGCACCCCTCACCACATGGTGATACAGCTCCTCCTTTGCATCGCCACTGTACCACGGAGGAGTCTTTGTGGAAGCAGCTCAGATTTCAACCTTCATTTGCAGACATCATGAGCTGAGTGGCTCAAAAAGCACAGGGGGTCAGGAGATCAGGTTCACCAGCAGCAGCATGGTCAGGCTCGGCAGGGAGAGGGCAAATGAGAATTTCCCCAGAGACGGGCTGGCCCCACAGATGTGGTCATTTGTATCAGGAGTGGGTGTAGGAGACCTGGTGGTTGTCTTGGTGGTGGTGGTGATGGTTCCAGTGGTAGTGGGAGTGGTTGTCTCGGTGGTGGTGGTGGTGGTTCCAGTGGTGGTGGGAGTGGTTGTCTCGGTGGTAGTTTCAGTGGTGGTGGGAGTGGTTGTCTCGGTGGTGGTGATGGTGGTGTCAGTGGTGGTGGGAGTGGTTGTCTCGGTGGTGGTGATGGTGGTGTCAGTAGTGGTGGGAGTGGTTGTTTCGGTGGTGGTGATGGTGGTGTCAGTAGTGGTGGGAGTGGTTGTCTCGGTGGTGGTGATGGTGGTGTCAGTGGTGGTGGGAGTGGTTGTCTCGGTGGTGGTGATGGTGGTGTCAGTGGTGGTGGGAGTGGTTGTCTCGGTGGTGGTGATGGTGGTGTCAGTGGTGGTGGGAGTGGTTGTCTCGGTGGTGGTGATGGTGGTGTCAGTGGTGGTGGGAGTGGTTGTCTCGGTGGTGGTGATGGTGGTGTCAGTGGTGGTGGGAGTGGTTGTCTCGGTGGTGGTGATGGTGGTGTCAGTGGTGGTGGGAGTGGTTGTCTCGGTGGTGGTGATGGTGGTGTCAGTGGTGGTGGGAGTGGTTGTCTCGGTGGTGGTGATGGTGGTGTCAGTGCTGGTGGGAGTGGTTGTTTCGGTGGTGGTGGTGGTGGTGTCAGTAGTGGTGGGAGTGGTTGTCTCGGTGGTGGTGATGGTGGTGTCAGTGGTGGTGGGAGTGGTTGTCTCGGTGGTGGTGATGGTGGTGTCAGTGGTGGTGGGAGTGGTTGTCTCGGTGGTGGTGATGGTGGTGTCAGTGGTGGTGGGAGTGGTTGTCTCGGTGGTGGTGGTGGTGGTGTCAGTAGTGGTGGTAGTTTCAGTAGTGGTGGGAGTGGTTGTCTCGGTGGTGGTGATGGTGGTGTCAGTGGTGGTGGGAGTGGTTGTCTCGGTGGTGGTGATGGTGGTGTCAGTGGTGGTGGGAGTGGTTGTCTCGGTGGTGGTGATGGTGGTGTCAGTGGTGGTGGGAGTGGTTGTCTCGGTGGTGGTGATGGTGGTGTCAGTGGTGGTGGGAGTGGTTGTCTCGGTGGTGGTGATGGTGGTGTCAGTGGTGGGAGTGGTTGTCTCGGTGGTGGTGATGGTGGTGTCAGTGGTGGTGGGAGTGGTTGTTTCAGTGGTGATGGTGGTGTCAGTGGTGGTGGGAGTGGTTGTCTCAGTGGTGGTGATGGTGGTGTCAGTGGTGGTGGGAGTGGTTGTCTCGGTGGTGGTGATGGTGGTGTCAGTGGTGGTGGGAGTGGTTGTTTCGGTGGTGATGGTGGTGTCAGTGGTGGTGGGAGTGGTTGTCTCGGTGGTGGTGGTGGTGGTGTCAGTGGTGGTGGGAGTGGTTGTCTCGGTGGTGGTGATGGTGGTGTCAGTGGTGGTGGGAGTGGTTGTTTCGGTGGTGATGGTGGTGTCAGTGGTGGTGGGAGTGGTTGTCTCGGTGGTGGTGGTGGTGGTGTCAGTGGTGGTGGGAGTGGTTGTCTCGGTGGTGGTAGTGGTGGTGTCAGTGGTGGTGGTAGTTTCAGTGGTGGTGGGAGTGGTTGTCTCGGTGGTGGTGATGGTGGTGTCAGTGGTGGTGGGAGTGGTTGTCTCGGTGGTGGTGGTGTCAGTGGTGGTGAGAGTGGTTGTCTCGGTGGTGGTGGTGTCAGTGGTGGTGGGAGTGGTTGTGTCAGGAGTGGTAGGTGTGGTTGTGATGGTGGTGGTTGTTGTATCAGGGGTTGGTGTGGTTGTCTCTGTGCTAGTTTGGGTGGTGGGGGATGTAGAAGGGGCAGGAGTGGTTGTTTGGGGAGGTGCGGGAGTAACGGTCCCATACACAAATGTAATGGTGCTGTCTGTAGTCGTCAGGGTGGTTACAGGTTTAATGTCCTGCGCAGACATTGATGCGCAGCCCATTGCTTTAAATAGGGAAGGAGATGAACCTGTTGGAGAAATTCAGCCTGGTGTTAGTGGCGAATCGCTCCGGGTCCTTCTCTGCCCCCTTCCCTCTGTCCCCACCAGCTGACAGTTCCCCCTCTGCTCCCCTTCCCTCCTGCCTGGGCATCTCTCTGTTCCGGCTGTACCAGGCCACAGCAGGTACCCGGGCACTGGGGTTGGGAACGGAGCTGTGGCCAGGGCGGCACCTTCCACAGCACATGGCACCACATGGGAACAGTCCAGCTCTCCCTGTCATCACCTCCCCCCACCTATTGAATTCTGATCATCTGGCAGAATTAAAACTCTAGTAAAGAATCAAATTGTCAGACACATGGAGGAACTTAATTTGTTTGGGGAAAGTCAGCCTGGTTTCTGGAAAGGGAAATCATTAAAATAAAAACGGCCACCACGCTGTACTGGCAATCAGCTGATCCAGGACAGCGTGGCAGTCTAGACACGGATTGGTCGACAAGGGAAGCCTTTACCGACCGCTCCCTTATGCCTCTTGAAATGAGGTTTACAGGAGCAGTCAACAAAGGCTTCCCTTGTTGACCAATCTGCATGAAGACTACTGTGTTGGATCAGCTGATCGTCCGTACAGCGTGGCGGCCATTTTTATTTTAATGAAGCGGGGATTATTTAAATCCCCACTTCACTGACTATGTCGAGTAAACTACTTTACATGGCGCCGTCAACAGAGCCATGTAGTCTAGACACACTCTCAATGTGCAGTGGCAGTCAAAAAAGCAAGCAGAATATGAGGAATAATTAAAAAAGGGATAGTGAATAAGATGAGAATATCTTATTGCCTTATATAAAACCACAGTACATCCACATTTTGAATACTGCGTACAGATCTGGTCGCCTCATCTCAAAAATATATATTGGCACTGGAAGAGATTCACCAAAGGGCAACAAAAATGATGAGGAGTTTGGAAAAGGTCTCACATGAAGAGAGATTAAAAAGACTGAGACTTTCCAGCTTATAAAAGAGTAGACGAAGGGGGGATATGATAGAGATCTACAAAATCAAGACTGATATGAAAAAAGTGAATAAGATAAGAACTCGTGGTGTATCTAGACTACAGGGTTTTGTTGACAAAAGTAGGCTTTTGTCAACAAAACTATACCTGCATCTACACTGCTGCTGAGTTCTGTCGACATAACGTTGACAGAACACGGCAGTTTTGTCGACGGCTGTAAACCTCATTCTACAAGGAATAACGCCTTTTGTCAACAGAGTTCTGTCACCAGAAGGCGTTATTGCATCTACACTGTCCTTTGCGTCTACACTGTCATGTCGACAAAGCAGCTTGCTTTGTCGACAGAATTGGATGCAGTCTAGACACTCTTTGTCGACAGACGCTTTGACGACAGTATCTGTCGACAAAGCCTCTGTCGACAAAATCCTGTAGTCTAGATGTACCCTAGGGATCACCAATGAAATGAATAGGAAGCAGGTTTAAAACAAACAATAGGAAGTTTTTCTTCACTCAGTGCACAGACAACCTGTGGAACTCCTTGCCAGAGGACGTGGTGAAAGCTAGAATCAAAAAGAGCTAGATAGATTCATGGAGGTTAGATCCATGAATGGCTACTAGCCAGGCTGGGTAGGGTTGGTGTCCCCAGCCTCTGTGTGCCAAAAGCTGGGAATGGGCGACAGGGGAGGGATCACATGATGATTCTGTTCTGTTACTCCCTCTGGGGTACCCGGCATTGTTCACTGTGGGCAGACACTGGGCTAGATGGGCCTTTGGTGTGTCCCAGTCTGGCCGTTCTTATGTTCTTATATCCTGGCAGCCCCCTCACCCCTCTGTTCAGTTATTTTATAACCACCCCAGAGTGCCGGGAGCCCTGGGCCACACTGAGAGCAGGAGCTGCCCACGGAGCAACAGCAGCTTAGCTCCACCTTAGACATCAAGGGGGTGGGGACTAGTGGTTAG
This sequence comes from Pelodiscus sinensis, assembly GCF_052426305.1. Taxonomy (NCBI): domain Eukaryota; kingdom Metazoa; phylum Chordata; order Testudines; family Trionychidae; genus Pelodiscus; species Pelodiscus sinensis. The sequence continues at coordinate 25,752,063 of NC_143073.1, forward strand.
AGCAGTGTGTGGGGGGGAGCTAGGACTCTTGATTTCTTTCTTCAGCTCTGCATCCCTGACATCACAACCCTCCCCCTGGCAAGTACCCCGCTGCCATCACCCCTGGAGTAGGGCAGCATCGCTGGGGGGAAGCTGGGCTAGGAGGGAAAATCACACTTGGTGGCCCCACCCACCCAGGCCTTGGCACAGACTCCGGGTCCCACCAACTCTCTGGGGAGCTCCAGGGGCAGGATATTCCTGGGGCACCCCCCACCCTGCAATTGGCTGGCAGAATTTACCTTGGGTCAGCAAGACTAAGTAATCCAGGCAATAGGTCTCCTGCCCTGTGCAGGGGGTGATTTCACTGTTGCAGGTATCGGAGTTCAGAGCAAAGCAGGTTGGGCACTGCAGCCCGTTCGGGGTGGTGTCCGGGATCACTGAGAACAAAGACAGAGAGACGGTTACCGGGTGGGTGAAACCTCGTCCCAGCTGGGGGCTGGGCCGTGCCTCGCCCAGCATGTGCAGGCCCCTCCCTGCAGCCGGGGGCATTTCTCCGCCTGTCTGGGACACGACAGTCGGCGACGGCCGCACTGGCTCAGTTCTGGATCCCGGCGAGTGTGAAGGGGGAGCCGATAGGGGCCAGGAAGTTCAGATTTGAGCCTGTCCCGGTGGCTGCTCCCTCCTTCGCATGCAGCCCCACCCGTCTGATGGCAAACGGGCCCCGACTGTTCTACCCCCGCCCAGAGACCCGCCCACTACAGGGATTTCACTAAAGACAGGAATGCCATGTGAGGAAATGGATTTTGGGCCAATAAATGGGAGAAACGGGAACAAATATAATTGTGCCGGGGCTTGTCCAAATGAACAATCCGACTGTAGCAAGGGGGGTGGGGTGTGCGGAGCTGCTGGGTGTGACTCTGCCCTGTGCCGGTCCAATGGCCTCTCTGTTCATATGCACCCTGCAGATCATCCGGAATGGTTTATTGCTGTGCTTTGAGTGAATGCCCTTCCAAAGCGCTCCTCCCGCCGACCCGTGTGCATCGGCTGGGGCACATACAGAGCTAGATTCACACCCAGCTCGCACCCCCTAACTGTGGCCGCGCCCTACAATGGGGACATTTCAAACAGACCCACAACGTACCTTGAGGTGTGGCCGAGTTGCACAAATCTGTGTTGCATTGTAGGACGTTGATCCTCACGTACTGGCCATTCCCCACAGTGAAAGAGAAGGGGCCTTTTATGTCACTGTTATAGTCGCTGAGACATTGCTTGGAGTAAAACGTCTGCTTTATCTCGCCTTTGTCAAAGACAGAAAAGCAAATAAAAAAATGGGAGGCTGGGAGGGACCCTCCGATGGGGGCTGGGAGGGGATTTTACTTCCTTGTGCAGCTCCTGGCATCTCGTGTCTGATTCTGGGCTCACAATTCAGGAGGGTGAAGAGGAGCCCAGGCCTAAACTGCCCCCCAGCTTGTGTCACCCAGGCTGAGGTTAGAGGGTGTGTGTGGGGGGAGTCGGGGCAGTGAGGGGCTAGGGTCACATCTAAGCTCACAACCACATTAATCTCAGGGAAGGCGCAGCTTGCATTTGGGTGGGAGTCTGTGACGGTGCTGGGAAAGTGTCCTGAGTGCGCTCAGAGGCAGGCGGGCGGGTGGGCGTGGCGGGGAATGAATAGGGAGGCAGGTCGGCAGACAGGTGACTGGATAATGAACGCCCACGGCACAGCTGGTGAGGTGCTACCATCATTCTTACAGGGCACATGGAAGGGGCCATTCAATCTTGTACATTCAATGGAAGGATGAGTAAAACTGGGGCTTTCTCAAAGGACACACTGCGGGAACTGAAGGGAACTGGTGGAATCCACTGGCCTGCGGTGCTGGGGGGTTGAGCAGGGAGAAGGTTTGTTTGGCATCTCCGAGTCCAAAGGGGGGAAGAACTTGACATTTCCATTTACATGCCGGAGTGTGCTGTGCCGGGTGCCGGGGCTCCGGGAGGGGTGGTGTTGGGGCTGGTCCTGGTGCCGAGGGAGGGGACAGAGGCAGGGTAAGATGTGCCTGGGGTGAAGACAATGTCACCTACCCAGGGAAATGTCTTCCACCACGGAGAGGCAGCCGCCCGTCGCCGGGTCGTCTTGGCAGGTCCCTTGAACCACATCGCAGGTCTCCGTTGGGCCCAAGCACACATTGCATGTCAGGGTCCCTGCCGGAGAAAGAAGAGCGAGTGTTTCCTTCGTCCTGTGGGCTGGCAGTGCCAGCTTGGACACGTCTCTTTGCCCCAGTCTCCCCTGCTCCAAACAAGCCAAGGTGTTAAGGGGCCCAATTGTCTCCAGGCCCCTCTGCAATGGCTCGATTTCAATGACAGGCCGGCAGCAGTAGCCGGTCCATGGGGTGTTGGGCTCAGGAAAGGTCCTGGACAACTGGGAAAAGGCAGACGTGGAGCCCATCTATTAGAAAGGGAAAGAGCAGGACTCAGGGGCCGACAGACCCGTCATCTGGGCAGCTTCACCTCAGTCCTCATGGAATCCACTTGGAAACACTTGGAGGAGAGGAAGGTGACCAGGAACAGCCAACGTGGATTCCCAAAGGGTAAATCCTGCCTGACCCGTCTGGTTGCCTTCTATGCTGCGGTAACTTGCTCTGGGGACATGGGAAAGTGACTGTTCCCCTTTGTTCGGCTCTGGGGAGGCCACATCTGTAACTTTGCATCCAGTTCTGGGCCCCCCACTACAGGAAGGATGTGGACGCATTGGAGAGGGTCCAGCGCAGGGCGACCAAAATGATTTGGGGGCTGGAGCACATGACCTATGAGGAGAGGCTGGGGGATTGGGGCTTGTTCAGTCTGCAGAACAAGCAGAAGAGCAGAGTGAGGGGGGATTTGAGAGCAGCCTGATGCTCCCTGCAGCGGGTCCCAAAGAGGCTGGCGAGAGGCTGTTCACAGTGGGGGGAGGTGGCAGAACAAGGAGCAATGGGCTCAAGTTGCAGTGGGGGAGGTCTAGGTGGGATATTAGGACAAACACTTTCCCTAGGCGGGTGGGGAAGCGCTGGGCTGGGTTCCCCATGGAGGGGGTTGAATCTTCATCCCTAGAGGCATTTAAGTCCCAGCTGGACAAAGCCCTGGCTGGGATGATGGAGTTGGGGTTGGTCCTGCTTTTTTGGGTCCCTGCCAGTCCTAGGATTCTACGGTGCTCCCCACATGCTGGGGTTGCCATGTGCCCCCATCTCTCTTCCCAGGGTATCCCACTCTCCCCCCATGTCCAGGGCACTGTGTGCCCCCAGCTCATCCTCCAATCCCCATCATTCTTCTTTGGATCTCAGAGACCAGCTGCACACGGTGCAACACGTTAACCTCCACGGGGTGCTGGGCAGAGCTGGGCTGGGGGGAGGGTGAGATGGGCTGGAAGGTGCCAACGGCTCCACCAAGCAGTGTAATGAGCTACACACAGGTCCAGTGTAGGTGAAAGTGCAGCTGGGCTGGCCTGATGCCAACGGCTCTTTGTGTCCCCAACTCCCCCTTCCTGTTCTCTGAGGCCCCCAAATCCGCAGGGTTCAGCCTGAAGGTGTCTAGAGCATCCCCGGAGCTGATGAAGCAGGGATCGCCGTGATCAGAAGCTCTCCTGGGGCACAGGAAAAGGGGAGTGCCAGGGAGGGGAGAGTGGCCAGGCTGTCTGGGCTGCTGGCGGGCCAGCGGAGGGGTCTGACAAGCAGGTTTGGGGGGCAGAACCCCGCTGCCTTGGCCCAGAGCTTTGTGGTTGTTGCTCCTCAATGGGCAGGCTCTGATGGACTGGCCCCCAGGGTCACACCCTGATTACAGGGCCTTGATTCTCTGGGTCATGAAGGGGGTTAAGGGTAAAGACACATCCGTGTGAGTGCACCCAGCCATTCCCACTTGGGGGTGGGGGGAGAGGGAATTGGCAGGTAAACTAAACAAAACAAAAGGCCTCCTGGGGTAGATGCAGCTGGACCGTTCCCCTCAGTTTGGCCACCCTGGCTCGGGAGGTGACCCCTCCAGAGAGGAAAACCCCCTTCCACTGGGGCAGGCGGCGTCTGCACTACGGGCTCTGCCGGCCCCGCTCCAGCACTGCAGCTGTGGACGACTCACCTTGGGCACTGGCTGTCGCTAGGAGAGCAGGGAGGAGGCAGAGGAGCGAGGAAACCCCCATGGTGCTGGGAGGAGGCCGGGGCCGGGCTGGGAGCTGAACGGAGCCTTCTCACAGGTAGCGCAGCGAGCTCTGCCGGAGGGGAGCAGGGGAGAGATGAGGCCAAAATGAGAACGGAAAGGGAATTCCAGCCGAGATTTGGGAAAGGGAAGGTGGTAGGAAGAAGCACCAGGAAACAGAGCTGCACAAATACCAATTATTGGTTCCCCGGCAGTTCTAAAAAATGTTGACAAAAATATTCTGGTTTGATCCAATTTCTAGTAACTGAAATGCCAAAAAATATGGTTTGGTACATTTTCAAGTACTTAAAAAATCTAAAATTGCTTTAACTATAATTCTTACAGTCAACATAGAAAGGCAAAACCACCCTGACATTGAAAAAAAATCAAAATGTCCAATTCTGAAAATGTCACATTTTTTCAAGATTATTTTTCCTTTTTTTTTTCCCAGCTAAAATAACGTGGCAAAATTGAGACCAGTTTACACAATGTTTGAGTCTCTCCAAACCTGCATTTTTTACTGGAGAAAAGTTTTGGTTGAAGAATTTCTCCCTGCTCTATTATGCCACACACATTCCCAGAAAAAACAAAACTGGGATTTTGTGGTGCAGCCCTGAGTCGCACTATTTTTAAATTGTACTCCCACTCTCTCCTGCATTGTTTCTTGTATTTCTTTCATTCACAACAGCAAAGATCTTATATTACGCTAATTATACAAGACAGACATATTCCCTCAAGCTACTTTAAAAAAATAGTTTGGTTAATATATCATCCATATGCACAGAAGTCAGACACAATTTTTCTCACTCAAAATAAGAAATAAATCTTGCTTTAACCATGTAAAAAGTCATTTCACTGCTCTTATACCACACCCCAAATCTCTTCCTACTCCCTCCCTAAATTCTAGTATATAGACCTTAAGGCTGTCTCTACACTACAAAAAAAAGTCAGCAAAAGATACGCAAATTGAGAACTGCAATTTGTGTACCTCTTTCTGCTTTCCTTATAGAAGAGGATTTTCTGAAATTTGGCACATCTATAAGATGCCACATTATGGAAAAACTTCCTCTTTCGGCTCATCTCTTCTTCCTGGCTATGTCTAGACTGCAAGCCTCTTTCGAAAGAGGTTCTTTCGAAAGATACTTTCGAAAGAACCTCTTTCGAAAGAGAGCGTTTAGACTGCACGTTGAACTTTCGAAAAAGCGGCTTGCTTTTTCGAAAGAAAGCATCCAGTGAGTCTGGATGCTCTCTTTCGAAGAAGCCCTATTTACATTGAAGAACGCCTTCTTTCGAAAGAGGAACTTTCAAAAGAAGGCGTTCTTCCTCGTGAAATGAGGTTTACCGCCATCGAAAGAAAAGCCGCGTTCTTTCGATTTAATTTCGAAAGAACGCGGCTTGAGTCTGGACGCAGGGGAAATTTTTTCGGAAAAAGGCTACTTTTCCCGAAAAAACCCCTGAGTCTGGACACAGCCCCTCATACAACGAGGTTTACAGGGATGGTGAAAGAACTCATCCGCTGTTCTGAAAAGAGCTGCCGTGGAGACATAGCCTTATTTAGGAAAACACTTCCTCTCACACTGACATTTCTGACAAGCTGCTGTCATGTGCTTTGCCCTGTGGCCCCACAGTCTCTTCTTCTTGCCCACCCAGCCACCCCCACAGCAAAGCACCTTTTCCCGCTCCTACGATTGTAGCAGCGAGGCCGGTGGTACCAGCAGGATTGCAGTCCCGCTGCAAAGCTCTACCCTGTGCCAGTTTTCCCCTCCCCCATCCGTATTGGCTCCAGATCTGCGCTATCCCTTCTGAGACGGGGCGACCGGCACTGCCCACCCCGGGGCCAGAGCATCCTGCTGGTCCGGAGAGGGCACCACAGTATTTCCATGTAGCTCTCCATCCCCTCTGGCAACCGAACGTCCTTCTTGGCTTTTCTCCTCTACAGCCGAGAGCCGAGGTGAGCACGGCTCCTCCTCCGGGGACACTCGGTTGAGTTAGAACCGGCCAAGTCTTGGGTGCTTCAGACTCTCCATCCCCCACCGCGCATTACTTTGCATTTATCCAAACTGATCTGCCATCCCGTTGCCCACAAGCCCACCTCGACCAGGTCTCTCTGGAGTTCCCGACTCACCTCGGTGTCTGTCACCTCTGCAGATGTCACCCCCTAACCTGGGAGCCAGCTCTTATCAACATAAATACCCATGTAGGGGCCCTGCCCTTCCCCGGGTGTCACCGGCTCAGCCCTCATTTCCACCATGGGCACCCAGCCAGCTATTTGCCAGAAACATGGAATGGCGCCTGTGAAGTAATTAGCACCGCGTGTGAATGCACCGAGGGCAGCAGAGGAGAGGTGCACAGTCAGAGCCGGGTGATTCAGCCGGGAAGAGGTGGACGCTGGATGTATCCCCCTGCAAAACAGGGAGGTGGGCGGGGGGCAAATTGATGAAGATAAGACAGGGCTGATGAGTAAATTAAGGATCAAGGGAGGGCTTAGAGGAACCTGCCAAACCGGTCTGAAGAGATTGGGAGAGGCGCGCTCCCGACACAAAGCAATTTTCTCCTTTTTGTTATTCACACCGTCTCATCAGTTATCGGACTCGTGCCACACCCGCCCTGACGGAATCGGCCTCATCCAGCCCTCTGCACAGTAGTGACACACACGCATCTCGGCTCGCTTACGAGAGATCCACCACGCGGCCGTTTCCACTCGGCACATCAGACACGGGGATTCCAGCCCACGAACGCTGGGTTCAAATCCCTGTGTCAGTCCATGTCTACACTGCAAGATAATCTTGAGTTAACTTCAGTCAACCTTTTTAGCCCCCGAGTCAGTCCAGTAAAAGGCGCATGCCCCTGCTGTGCCCAGGAATTTGGTGCCGTTCGGAGAAGCACGTCCCCATTGTGGTGGAGACTTGGAGAGCGCTGCACTGTGGACAGTGATCCCGAAGTACCTGTGCCCCTTTGCATTCTGGGTTATGCTTCCAGTGCATGCTGGGACCCAAACTGGGCAGCTGGTGGTTATGGTTGTGGGTACTGGGACGAAGCTCCTACTCGAACCCGGTGGGTCCCATGCTTGCAGAGGGATGGCTTGGCTCAGAGGCTCCCAGCAGCCCTCAGTTTCGACACCACCCCAGGGCATCGGTTTCCTGCGCATTGAGCTCCTCTGATCGTTGCCCGGCATGAGGCGACTGACGTCAGGGACGCCCTGTGCAGTGCAGAGTGGTGGTCGCGTGGGCTCCAGGGCCCGTCAAGGGACGGGTCTGCTGCCTGTTAACCAGCTTAGACCTCAGCGAAAGCAACATTCCCATTGGTTGGGACAGCCCGCTGGGCGCTCCATAACATTTGTGGCAGCAGGAGGGAAATGTCTCTGCCCAGAGGGAATGCCGAGGCACCGCGCCTGGCCAGCCACACACCAGGGCAGCCGGGAGAGCCCAGCGGAGGGCAGTGCCAATCAGAGAGGTGTTGTGTGGCTGGTTGGGGCTAAGCCCCTGGGTCCTGCGCTTCCTGGCAGGGTTGGGTTTTTTGTGGGCCTCAGAGGCTCGTGGTGTCCCTATCACTGCCACAAAGGCGAGGGCACCCTGCTATCAGAGCCCCTTTCATCACAGGCAAGTCCAGGGCATGGGAGGTCCATCCCTCCGCTAATCCACAGGGACTCCCTTGTTTCTTGCTGGCAGGAGGGCTGGGGGGCACCCGGTCCCCACCCACTTGCTCTGGGTTCTGGCCCAGGGCCCCATGGGGGGAGGAGGTAGACCTGAGTGGTTCATGAGGCTTGGCCCTTGCCCCCTCCCTGGGCCACTTCCCCAACTGCTCCTGAGGACCCCCTCCTTGGGTCAGGCTTCATTGCCGGCTGCCTAGGGTCAGCCTCTTGGGCTGGGCTGCTCTGTTCTCCTTCGCCTGTCCTCTGGCCTGTCCCTCCACTCCTTCCCCGCCCCCAGCCTTGCCCGAGGGAGGGTTTTTATGGTGTGACCATCAGCCTTAACTGGCCCCGGGTGTTCTAATTAGCCTTCCCTTCAGGCTGATGGCCGAGGGACTTCAGGTGTTGAACTGGCTGGGCCTCAGTCTCCGGCAGCCTATAACGGGAACATAAAACCATAGAGCCAGCTCCCCGTGTATCTGCCAGCCACCCGGCTTCTGCTGCCCCGTCTGACAGACAGTTTTATGAATGGCCAGTTGTGAGAGTCATGCACATTGCGCTCAGTGCACCGCCCCTGCATTCAGGGTGCTGGCCTGTAGCCCCCCTCTCCCCCCCTCAATACAAGCAATACGGAGACGGTTGTGCTCCAAGCCTGCATGTTAATTAAGGAAACACAGATCAGTGACAGAAAAGGAGTCCCGCCGGGCGCTTCAGGTGGGGGGTGTCTCCGTGTTGTGAGTAGGACAGCCTTTGGTTTTGGGGACACACCCCTGAGAGTTGAGTATGAGGCTACCCTCAGTTCCCCTCGCATTCTAGAGTCAGAGGGGGCGCCTGTCCGGGAAGGAGTCCTGGAGTACCGCCCTGTGGCTTATCCCGTGGCTGAGGTCACACACATGCCCGGCAAGAAGGAAGAGGTGTATTGATCGGGAAAGGCCTGCTGCGGGCCCAAAGGCTGCAGCGCTATGCAAACGCACCAGGGAATTGAATGAAACTTGCCCTGCGTTCGGTCGTTTCCCAGCTCAGTGTTTGCGCAGGCAACCTCCAGCCTCGCCTGGGAGGGGAGATTTTTAATTCAGTCCCTCTGTGCAGCGACAGACACAGAGGTCATGAAAAAAAGGCACCCAGCAAGACAGACACGCTCCTCTGTGGCTATTGCGTCTGGCCGTGCTCTAGGTCTCACGCAGATACAGCCGGTAATGGGCAACCGGGACATAACACACCAGGGGCTTCTATTTCCAATCTTGGTTTATTCAGTGAATTTGCCAAAGCCCAGAGCGATTCCAACCAGTGGTGAGGTACCAGATCAGACACACACCCATGTGCTGGGCACCCCTCACCACATGGGGATACAGCGTCCCCTTGGCATCACCACTGCACCACGGAGGGGCCGTAGTGGAAGCAGCTCAGATTTCAGTCCTTCATTTGCAGACATCAGGAGCTGAGTGGTTCAAAAATCACAGGGGGTCAGGAGAGCAGGTTCACCAGCAGTAGCATGGTAAGGCCTGGCAGGGAGAGGGCAAAGGAGAGTTTCCCCAGAGCCGGGCTAGCTCCACAGATGTGGTTGTTTGTATCAGGAGTGGGTGTAGGAGATGCAGTGCATGTACCAGGTAAGCAGGGGTCACTTGTAGTGGTAATGGAAGTGGTGGTTGCAGTGGGAGTCGGAGGGGTGGTAGTAGGCATGATGGTGGTTGTATCGGTGGTGGGGGGTTCAGTGGAGGTGATGACGGTGGTTGTATCGGTGGTGGGGGTGGGGGGTTCAGTGGAGGTGATGACGGTGGTGGTATCGGTGGTGGGGGTGGGGGGTTCAGTGGAGGTGATGACGGTGGTTGTATCGGTGGTGGGGGTGGGGGGTTCAGTGGAGGTGATGACGGTGGTTGTATCAGTGGTGAGGGTGGGGGGCTCAGTGGAGGTGATGACGGTGGTTGTATCGGTGGTGGGGGGTTCAGTGGAGGTGATGACGGTGGTTGTATCGGTGGTGGGGGTGGGGGGTTCAGTGGAGGTGATGACGGTGGTTGTATCGGTGGTGGGGGTGGGGGGTTCAGTGGAGGTGATGACGGTGGTTGTATCAGTGGTGAGGGTGGGGGGTTCAGTAGAGGTGATGACGGTGGTTGTATCGGTGGTGGGGGTGGGGGGCTCAGTGGAGGTGATGACGGTGGTTGTATCGGTGGTGGGGGGTTCAGTGGAGGTGATGATGGTGGTTGTATCGGTGGTGAGGGTGGGGGGTTCAGTAGAGGTGATGATGGTGGTTGTATCGGTGGTGGGGGGTTCAGTAGAGGTGATGACGGTGGTTGTATCGGTGGTGGGGGTGGGGGGTTCAGTGGAGGTGATGACGGTGGTTGTATCGGTGGTGGGCGTGGGGGGTTCAGTGGAGGTGATGACGGTGGTTGTATCGGTGGTGGGGGGTTCAGTGGAGGTGATGATGGTGGTTGTATCGGTGGTGAGGGTGGGGGGTTCAGTAGAGGTGATGATGGTGGTTGTATCGGTGGTGGGGGGTTCAGTAGAGGTGATGACGGTGGTTGTATCGGTGGTGGGGGTGGGGGGTTCAGTGGAGGTGATGACGGTGGTTGTATCGGTGGTGGGCGTGGGGGGTTCAGTGGAGGTGATGATGGTGGTTGTATCGGTGGTGAGGGTGGGGGGTTCAGTGGAGGTGATGATGGTGGTTGTATTGGTGGTGGGGGTGGGGGGTTCAGTAGAGGTGATGATGGTGGTTGTATCGGTGGTGGGGGTGGGGGGTTCAGTGGAGGTGATGACGGTGGTTGTATCGGTGGTGGGGGGTTCAGGGGAGGTGATGACGGTGGTTGTATTGGTGGTGGGGTGTTCAGTAGAGGTGATGACGGTGGTTGTATCAGTGGTGGGGGGTTCAGTGGAGGTGATGACAGTGGTTGTATCGGTGGTGGGGGTGGGGGGTTCAGTAGAGGTGATGACGGTGGTTGTATCGGTGGTGGGGGTGGGGGGTTCAGTGGAGGTGATGACGGTGGTTGTATCGGTGGTGGGGGTGGGGGGTTCAGTGGAGGTGATGACGGTGGTTGTATCAGTGGTGGGGGGTTCAGTGGAGGTGATGACAGTGGTTGTATCGGTGGTGGGGGTGGGGGGTTCAGTAGAGGTGATGACGGTGGTTGTATCGGTGGTGGGGGTGGGGGGTTCAGTGGAGGTGATGACGGTGGTTGTATCGGTGGTGGGGGTGGGGGGTTCAGTGGAGGTGATGACGGTGGTTGTATCGGTGGTGGGGGTGGGGGGTTCAGTGGAGGTGATGACGGTGGTTGTATCGGTGGTGGGGGGTTCAGTGGAGGTGATGACGGTGGTTGTATCGGTGGTGGGGGTGGGGGGTTCAGTGGAGGTGATGACGGTGGTTGTATCGGTGGTGGGGGTGGGGGGTTCAGTGGAGGTGATGACGGTGGTTGTATCGGTGGTGGGAGTGGGGGGTTCAGTGGAGGTGATGACGGTGGTTGTATCGGTGGTGGGGGTGGGGGGTTCAGTGGAGGTGATGACGGTGGTTGTATCAGTGGTGGTGGTGATTGTATCGGGAGTTGTGGTTGTGATGGTGGTGGTTGGTGTATCAGGGGTTGGTGTGGTGGGGGATGTGGAATGGGTAGTAGTGGATACTTGGGGACGTGCAGGAACAACTTTCCCAAGCAGAAATACAAAGGTGCTGCCTGTAGTCCTTAGGGTGGTTTTAAGTTCAATCTCCTGTGCAGATGTTGTCGCGCAGCCCATTGCTTTAAATAAGGAAAGTGATGAACCTGTTGGAGAAATTCAGCCTGGTGTTAGTGGCGAGTCGCTCCGGGTCCTTCTCTGACCCCTCCCCTCTGTCGCCACCAGCCGGCGGTTCCCCCTCTGCTTCCCTCCTGAGGGTTTCCCTCTTCCAGCTGCACCAGGCCATGGCAGGGCAGGCGCCTGGTGCCCTCTTGCCTCCCCCACACTCCACAGGAGCCAGGGCACTGGGGTTGGGAACGGAGCTTTGGCCACGGCTACTCCTTCCACAGTACTTGGTACCACCAGGGAACAGTCCAGCTCTCCCTGTCATCACCTCCCCCCGCCTATTCAATTCTGACCATCTGGCATAATTAAAACTCTAGTAAAGAATAAAATTGTCACACACATGGATGAACATAATTTGTTGGGGGAAAGTCACCATGGTTTCTGGAAGGGGAAATCCTGCCTTACTAATCTTGAGGGGGACAACAAACATACGGACAAGGGGGATTCAGTGGATCTAGTGCACTTAGATTTCCAGAAAGCCTTAGACAAGGTCCCTCTCCAAAGGCTCCTAAGTAAAATAAGTTGTCATGGGATAAGAGGAAAGGTCGTCTCATGGATTGAGAACTGGTTAAAAGACAGGAAACAAAGAGTAGGAATAAATGGTCAGTTTTCAGAGTGGAGAGAGGTAATTAGTGGGGTCCCCCAAGGGTCTGTCCTGGGACCCATCCTAATCAACTTATTTATAAATGATCTAGAGAAAGGAGTAAACTGGGAGGTGGCAAAATTTGCAGATGATTCAAACTGCTCAAGATAGTTAAGACCAAAGCAGACTGTGAAGAGCTTCAAAAAGATCTCACCAAACTAAGTGATTGGGCAACAAAATGACAGATCACATTTAATGTTGATAAATGTAAAGTAATGCACATTGGAAAAAATAATCCCCGTGATATATACGATATGATGGAGACTAATTAGCTCCAACTGCTCAAGAGAGAGATCTTGGAGTCATTGTGGAGAGTTCTCTGAAAACATTCACTCAGGGCGTGTCTAGACTACATGGCTCCATCGACGGAACCATGTAAAGTAGTTTACCCTACATAATCAATGAAGCAGGGATTTAAATAATCCCCGCCTCATTAAAATAAAAATGGCCACCATGCTGTGCTGACAATTAGCTGATCCGGCGCAGTGCAGCAGTCTAGACATGGATCAGTTGACAAGGGAAGCCTTTACCGACTGCTCCCTTATGCCTCGTGAAATGGGGTTTACAGGAGTGGTCAACAAAGACTTCCTTGTCAACCAATCCGTGTCTAGACTGCCACGCTGTGTCAGATCAGCTGATTGTCGGCACAGCGTGACGGCCATTTTTATTTTAATGAAGCAGGGATTATTTAAATCCCCGCTTCATTGATTATGGTGAGTAAACTAGTTTACATGGCTCTGTCAACAGCCATTTAGTCTAGACACACCCTCAACGTGCAGTGGCAGTCAAAAAAAGCAAGCAGAATTTGAGGAATAATTTAAAAAGGGATAGTGAATAAGATGAGATTGTCTTATTGCCTTATATAAAACCATGGTACGTCCACATCTTGAACACTGCATACAGATGTGGTCACCTCATCTCAAAAATATATATTGTCACTGGAAAAGATTCACCAAAGGGCAACAAAAATGATGAGGTGTTTGGAAAGGGTCTCACATGAAGAGAGATTAAAAAGACTGAGACTTTTCCGCTTATAAAAGAGTAGACAAAGGGGGGATATGATAGAGATCTATAAAATCAAGACTGATATGAAAAAAAGTGAATAAGGAAAAGTTATTTACTTATTCCCACAATATAAGAACTGGGGGTCACCACATGAATGAAATAGGAAGCAATTTAAAACAAACAAAAGGAAGTTTTTATTCATCCCACGAGGCATACCGGGAAGGTTGGCAAATGCCTCTGATGTCCAGACTACAGCGCTGTGCCGCCAAACAGCTGATCCGCACAGCGCGGCAGCCATTTTAATTTAAACGAAGTGGCGATTATTTAACTCACCGCTTCATTTTCCTATGTCTAGAAACCTAATCTACATGGCTCCGTCAATGGAGCCATGTCGTCTAGACATACCGTCAGTGCACAATCAACCTGTGGAACTCCTTGCCAGAGGACGTGGTGAAAGCTAGAACTTTAACAGGGTTCTAAAAAGAGCTAGATAGATGCATGGAGGTTAGACCCCTGAATGGCTATTAGCCAGGGTGGGTAGGGTTGCAGTCCCCAGCCTCTGTGTGCCAGAAACTTGGAATGGGCAACAGGGGAGGGATCACATGGTGATTCTGTTCTGTTCACTCCCTCTGGGCACCTGGCCACTGTGGGCAGACAGGACCCTGGGCTGGATGCGCCTTTGGTGTGACCCAGTCTGGTCATTCTTATGTTCTTATGTCCCAGCAGCCCCCATCCCCTCTGTTCAATTATTTTATAACCTCCCCAGAGCACCGGGAGCCCTGGGCCACACTGAGAGCAGGAGCTGCCTCATGGAGCAACAGAAGCTTAGCTCCACCTAAAACGTCAAAGGTGTGCGGACTAGTGGTTAGAGCAGTGCGGGGGTGGAAGCCAGGACTCCTGGGTTCTCTCCCCAGATCTGCATCCCTGACATCACATCCCTCCCCCTGGCAAGTACCCCATTGCCATCGCCCCCGGAGCAGGGCGGCATCGCTGGGCCAAGGGAGCTGGGTTGGGAGGGAAACGTCCCAATTCCTCTCTCCTTCTCTCTGGCCAAAAACCCTCTTGGTGGCCCCACTCACCCAGGGCCCAGCACAGACTCTGGGTCCCACCAGCTCTCTGGGAATCTCCAGGGGCAGGATATTCCTGGGGCACCCCCCACCCTGTGATCGGCTGGCAGAATTTACCTTTGGTCAGCAAGCCTAAGTAATCCAGGCAATAGGTCTCCTGCCCTGTGCAGGGGGTGATTTCGCTGTTGCAGGCAGTGGAGGCCAGAGCAAAGCAGGTTGGGCACTGCAGCCCGTTCGGGGTGGTGTCCGGGGACACTGAGAACAAAGACAGAGAGATGGTTATCGGGTGGGTGAAACCTCGTCCCAGCTGGGGGCTGGGCCCTGCCTCGCCCAGCATGTGCAGGCCCCTCCCTGCAGCCGGGGGCATTTCTCCGTCTGTCTGGGACACAACAGTCGGCGACGGCCGCACTGGCTCAGTTCTGGATCCCGGCGAGTGTGAAGGGGGAGCCGATAGGGGCCGGGAACTTTAGATTTGAGCCTGTCCCAGTAGCTGCTCCCTCCTTTGCATGCAACCCCCACCCATCTGATGCCAATCGGCACCAACAGTTCTACCGCCACTCGGAGACCCGCCAGCTACAGGGATTTCACTAGAGATAGGAATGACACAGGAGGAAATGGAGTTTGGATCAATAAATGGGAGAAACGGGAACAAATATAATTGTGCCGGGGCTTGTCCAAATGAACAATCCTACTGTAGCAAGGGGGATGAATCTGCCCTGTGCCAGTCCGATGGACTCTCTGTCCATGTGCACCCTGCGGATCATCCAGAATGCTTTATCGCTGTGCTTTGAGTGAATGCCCTTCCAAAGCGCTCCTCCCGCCGACCCGTGTGCATCGGCTGGGGCACATGCAGAGCTAGATTCACACCCAGCTCACACCCCCTAACTGTTTGTGTGGCCGTGCCCTACAATGGGGACAATTCAAACAGACCCACAACGTACCTTGAAGTGTGTCTGAGTTGCACAAATTTGCATCGTTGCATTGTTGGACATTGATCCTCACATACTGGTTGTCCCCCACGGTGAAAGACAAGGGGTCTCGTATGTCACTCTTATAGGATCTGAGACATTGCTTGGAGTAAAATGTCTGCTTTATCTCGCCTTTCTCACAGACAGAAAAACAAATAAAAAAACAGGAGGCTGGGAGGGACCCTCGTGTGGGGGCAGGGAGGGGATTTTACCTCCTTGTGCAGCTGCTGGGATCCCGTGTTTGATTCTGGGGCCACAATTCAGGAAGGTGAAGTGCAACCAAGGCCTAAACTGCCCCCCAGATTGCATCGCCCAGGCTGAGGTTAGAGGGTGTGTGTGGGGAGATGGGGCAGTGAGGGGCTAGGGTCACACCTCAGCTCACAACCACATTAATCTCAGGGAAGGCGCAGCATGAATTTGGGTGGGAGTCTGTGACGGTGCTGGGAAAGTGTCCTAAATGAGATCAGAGGCAGACGAGTGGGTGGGCGTGGCGGGGAATGAATAGGGAGGCAGGTCGGCAGACAGGTGACTGGATAATGAACGCCCACGGCACAGCTGGTGAGGTGCTACCATCATTCTTACAGGGCACATGGAAGGGGCCAGTCAATCTTGTACATTCAATGGAAGGATGAGTAAAACTGGGGCTTTCTCAAAGGACACACTGCGGGAACTGAAGGGAACTGGTGGAATCCACTGGCCTGCGGTGCTGGGGGGTTGAGCAGGGAGAAGGTTTGTTTGGCATCTCCGAGTCCAAAGTGGGGAAGGACTTTACATTTCCATTTACATGCCTAGAACAGGCAAAAGTCATGTGAGGAAGGGCCCCAGGCCTGATCAGGTGATACAGGGCGTCGGACGGGCTTTGGGAGCGGCCGGCAGGGCCCAAGGGATCCCATCCCCAATCTCCTTTTCCACCCCCCTCAGAAAGTGCATTTCTCCCCAGTACAGCTTCTCTTGCTGCCGCACAGCCGGCCTGTGAGGAGTTCAAAGCCCAATGGATGAAATCCCATCAGTAGCGCCCGGGGGGTGACATTGGGCCCCTGAAGTCAATGGGAGCTTTGCAACTGACCCGCAGGTCCAGGCCTCCAGACTGCCCGGCCTGCCAGTCGCTGTGTCAGAGACTGGAATGTTGCCAGAATCAACCCAGCACTGCACCAGGCCGGAGTGTGCTGTGCCGAGTGCCGGGGCTCCGGGAGGGGCGGTGTTGGGCTGGCTCTGGTCCCGAGGGAGGGGACAGAGGCAGGGTAAGATGTGCCTGGGGTGAAGACAATGTCACCTACCCAGGGAAATGTCTTCCACCACGGAGAGGCAGCCGCCCGTCGCCGGGTCGTCTTGGCAGGTCCCTTTAACCAAATCGCAGGTCTCCGTTGGGCCCGCGCACACGTTGCATGTCAGGGTCCCCGCTGGAGAAAGAAGAGCGAGTGTTTCCTCCGTCATGTGGGCCGGCAGCACCAGCTCGGACACGTCCCTTTGCCCGGGTCTCCCCTGCTCCAAACAAACCAAGGCGTTAAGGGGCCCAATTGTCTCCGGGCCCCTCGGCAATGGCTCGATTTCAATGACAGGCCTGCAGCAGTAGCCGGTCCATGGGGTGTTGGGCTCAGGAAAGGTCCTGGACAACTGGGAAAAGGCAGACGTGGAGCCCATCTATTAGAAAGGGAAAGAACAGGGGTACGTCTACACTACAGCGCTAGTTCGAACTAACTTAGTTCGAATTAGTTAATTCGAACTAAGCTAGTTCGAACTAACGCGTCTAGAACTAAAAACTAGTTCGAACTAGCGTTTTGCTAGTTCGAACTAGCGCGTCCACACTGATTGGACGCAGGGGGGCATTTAAGGGCAGCTGAAACCGGTTCTGGCAGGGCATCAGGTCAGCAGTTGCTTTGTGTGGCTGCTGTCTGAGGCTATCTGAGGCTCGTGCTTAAAGGGACCACCCTGGACAGCCGGTTCTCAGCTTTTCCTGCTTGCTTGCCAACCTCGCCGAGGGACAGCAAAGCGTCGGTCTCTGTGCCCGTCTGTGTCGGTGCTTCCCTTCGGGGGGGACCGCCGCAGGTGGCAACATGGAGCCACGGCTCGCCCTGCACCTTCTGGTGCACTTTCTGGACTTGCTGCTGCAAGCCTGCCAGCAATGGCTCGAGGCTGCCTGGCACCACCTGGGGAACGTCAGCCCCCTGCCTCTCCGCCTGGCCGCCCTGGGGGCCATGGAGGAGCCGCGGCGGCGCCCCGGCACCGGCGTGCCCCGCCGCATCTGGCGTCTGGACACCAGCAGCGACTGGTGGGACCGCATCGTCCTGGAGCGCTGGGACGACCGACAGTGGACCCAGAACTTTAGGATGAGGAGGGACACCTTCCTGGAGCTCTGCGAGTGGCTCGCCCCTGCCCTGCAAAGAAGGGACACTCGCATGAGGCCCGCCATCCCCCTCCAGAAGCGGGTGGCCATCGCCCTCTGGAAGCTCTCCACGCCGGACAGCTACCGATCCGTCGGGAACCAGTTCGGCGTGGGGAGATCCACTGTCGGAGCAGTGCTCATGCAGGTACGGCGCTCGTCGGCCACCAAGCCGGGGGGGTGGGGGGCTGCGAGGAGGGGATGGGCCGCCCCAGGGACAAAGGGGGGGGCGGGAGGAGGCGAAGGCACCCCGCACCGGAGGGGTCGGGCTGTCCCGGCCGTACTACACGCCGCCAGGGGGGTTGCTTCCGGGAGTGGGGCGCGGGGCACTGCCAGGGCACGCACGCTCCCAGCCACCCGGGCGCCCCACTGATTGACGCTTTGCTGTGTCTCTCTCCGCAGGTGGTCAAGGCCATCAACCGGGTGCTGCTCCGCAGGGTGGTCCGCCTCGCCGACCTGGATGCCGTCATCCGGGGATTCGGCGCCCTCGGCTTCCCCAACTGCGGGGGGGCCATCGACGGGACGCACATCCCCATCCGTGCCCCGGAACACCAGGCGTCCCGGTACGTGAACCGCAAGGGGTACTTCTCCGTCATCCTGCAGGCCGTGTGTGACCACCGTGGACAGTTCACGGACATAAATGTGGGCTGGTCCGGCAAAGCACACGACGCACGGGTGTACCGGAACTCCTCCGTGTGCCAGCGGCTGCAGGACGGGACCTTCTTCCCCGACCGCCACATCAGGGTCGGGGACGTGGACATGCCCGTCTGCCTGGTGGGGGATGCCGCCTACCCACTGCAGCCGTGGCTCATGAAGCCCTACACGGGGCACCTCAATCCCTCCCGCCAGGCCTTCAATAACAGGCTGAGCAGGGCCCGCATCGTGGTGGAGGGGGCCTTCGGGCGACTGAAAGCCCGCTTTCGATGCCTCCTCACCCGTCTGGACCTGGCCGAGCACAACATCCCTCCCGTGGTGGCGGCATGTTGTGTGCTCCACAATTTGTGTGAGCGGAAGGGGGAGGCTTTCCTGCCAGCCTGGATGGCTGAGGCTGACCGCATGGCTGGACACTATGGTCAGCCCCGCACCGCCGCTGTCCGGGAAGCCCAGCGGGGGGCCATCCGGATCCGGGAAGCCCTGCGGGAGAGCTTCCAGGTGGAGGAGGAGGAGGACTGACCTCTCCCTGCATGCCCCACCGGGGCCTTCTTCCACCCTACCCCCCTTCCCCTTTCCCCTCCCTACCTACTGTCAAATAAAGACACCTGTTTTTCAAACAAAAACGTCTGTTTATTTCACAGAACTGGGTGGTAGAAGGGAGGAATGAAGGTGGGAGAAGGGAGGGGGAATCCTGGGACGAGGGAGCTGGAAGGGGAGGGGAGGGAAGGGAGGAAGGGAAAGGAAAGCTCAGGGGTGGGAGTCCGGCTGCCTCTCCCGTCTCGCCACACTGCGGGTCCGGGGGCGTCGGTGGGGAATGGTTGTGGAGGGGGGGGCAGAGAGGACAGGGGGTGTGGAGGAAGCAGGAGCGGAAGCAGGAGCGGAAGCAGGAGGAGCAGGGGGAGCAGGGGGAGCAAGAGGGGGAGCAAGAGGGGGAGAAAGAGGGGGAGCAGGGGGAGGAGGAAATGGAAAGCGGTCCAGCAGGCTCTGGAGGTGGCCTCGCAGGGCACGGCCCTGCTCCTCCAGGGACTCCAGACTCCTCTGGCGCAGCCTGAGGTCCTCCTGGACCCAGTGGTCCTGGAGACGGAGCTGTCGGTCCAGGAACCGGAGATGCCGCCTCTGGTAGTCCTCCTGGTTCCTGGCTGTCCTGCTTGCCCGGGCGCGGGCGGCTGCTGCAGGCGGTGTGGTGCACCCTGCAGGCCCCGGTGCTGCAGCTGTGGTGCAAGAAGACCAGCGGTCAATTACCCCAGGGGCCCAGGTGTGTGAAACCCAGCTCCCCTCTGCAAGGCCAGGGCCCCTGCAGGATCCCCAGCTGCTGCTCCGTGGTGGGCAAGGCCCAGGCGCACGGTCCCGGGGCTCCCTCTCGCCCCAGCCCCCCGTACACATAAGGGGAACACGAGGGTACTCACAGGTGGACGCCTCCCCGGCCTCTGATGATGCAGGCGAGCGGGTCTGTGGCGTGCCTCGGGGGTCCCGGGTCCTGGGAAGGCTGGCGGCAGGCTCCTGGCTCTCAGAGCCCTCTTCCTCCTCCTCGGTGTCCAGGAGCGGTCCCTCTGCCCCGGGGTCAATCACGTCCCGGGGGGCAGGGACGGCATGAGGCCCCAGGATGCGGTCCAGGGCATGGAAGTGGGGGCAGGCCTCCGGGTCAGCCCCTGGCAGGCAAGCCCGGGAGTAGGACTGCCGCAAGTCCTTAATTTTGCAGCGCACCTGCTCCCGGCTGCGCTGGTGGCCCCTGGCGGCCAGACTGGCAGCCATGCGTCCGTAGACGGCCGCGTTCCGGTGGCTAGTGCAGAGATCGTGGACATTGGAGGCTTCCCCCCAAACCTCGATGAGGTCCACGATCTCCGCACTTGACCAGGCGGGCGCCCGCCTTTTGCGCCCCCGGGCAGGCTCCCGGGAGCCGCCAGGCTGGTCGTGGGGAGCAGTGGAGGGCTGGGAGCCCTCGGATGGCTGGCTCATAGTGTGGCAGGTGCAGGCTGTGCAGGCACGGGTGCTTGCAGCCTTGCAACTGGCACAAAGTGAGTAGCCAGCCCGTGGCCCTTTAAGGGCTCCGGGGCCGGGAGGGGGGCAATAGAGTTTCCCTGGTGTTGGCCAGAGTGGCCACCAGGGAAACCTGGGAAGCCTTAGCCTCCCACTAGTTCGAACTAAAGGGCTACACAGCCCTTAGTTCGAACTAGCTAGTTCGAACTAGGCGTTAGTCCTCGTAAAATGAGGTTTACCTAGTTCGAACTAAGCGCTCCGTTAGTTCGAATTAAGTTCGAACTAACGGAGCGCTAGTGTAGCGCCTAGGAAAGTTAGTTCGAACTAACGGACGTTAGTTCGAACTAACTTTCTAGTGTAGACATACCCCAGGACTCAGGGGCCGACAGACCCGTCATCTGGGCAGCTTCACCTCAGTCCTCAAGGAATCCACTTGGAAACACTTGGAGGAGAGGAAGGTGACCAGGAACAGCCAACGTGGATTCCCCAAGGGCAAGTCCTGCCTGACCAGCCTGGTTGCCTTCTATGCTGCGGTAACTGGCTCTGGGGATATGGGGAAGTGACTGTTCCCCTTTGTTCGGCTCTGGGGAGGCCACATCTGTAACTTTGCATCCAGTTCTGGGCCCTAGGCGAGTGGGGATGCGCTGGGCTGGGTTCCCCTGGAAGGGGGTGGAATCTCCATCCCTACAGGTGTTTAAGTCCCAGCTGGACAAAGCCCTGGCTGGGATGATGGAGTTGGGGTTGGTCCTGCTTTTTTGGGTCCCTGCCAGTCCTAGGATTCTACGGTGCTCCCCACATGCTGGGGTTGCCATGTGCCCCCGTCCCTCTTCCCAGGGTATCCCACTCTCCCCCCATGTCCAGGGCACTGTGTGCCCCCAGCTCATCCTCCAATCCCCATCATTCTTCTTTGGATCTCAGAGACCAGCTGCACACGGTGCAACACGTTAACCTCCACGGGATGCTGGGCAGAGCTGGGCTGGGGGGAGGGTGAGATGGGCTGGAAGGTGCCAACGGCTCCACCAAGCAGTGTGATGAGCTACACACAGGTCCAGTGTAGGTGAAAGTGCAGCTGGGCTGGCCTGATGCCAACAGCTCTTTGTGTCCCCAACTCCCCCTTCCTGTTCTCTGAGGCCCCCAAATCTGCGGTTCAGCCTGGAGGTGTCTAGAGCATCCCCGGAGCTGCTGGAGCAGGAATCGCCATTATCAGAAGCTCTCCTGGGGCACAGAAATAGGGGGGTGCCAGGGAGGGGAGGGCGGCCAGGCTGTCTGGGCTGCCGGCGGGCCAGCGGAGGGGTCTGACAAGCAGGTTTGGGGGTCAGTAGCCAGCTGCCTTGGCCCAGAGCCTTGTGGTCATTGATCCCCAATGGGCAGGCTCTGATGAACTGGCCCCCAGGGTCACACCCCCAATTACAGGGCCCTGAGCCTCTCCTTCTGCAGAGGAGCCCTGAGTTGGACTATTTTTAAATTTCACTCCTGCTCTCTTCTGCATTGTTTCTGGTATTTCTTTAATTCACGCCAGCAAAGACCTTAGATCTCATTAGTCCTGCACAAAAGACATATTCCCTCAGGCTACTTCTTAAAAATAGTTTTGTAAATATATCATACATATACACAGAAGTCAGACACAATTTTTTATCTTTTTCTGCTTTTCTTTTAGAAGAGGCTTTTCCGAAATTTGGCTCATCTACATGATGCCGCATTGCGGACAAACTCTTTCAGCCCATCCCTTCTTCCTCATACAACGAGGTTTACAGGAATGGTGAAAGAACTCATCCGCTTTTCTGAAAAGAGCTGCAGCGTAGACATAGCCTTATTTAGGAAAACACTTGCTTTCTCTCGCTGCCATTTCTGACAAGCTGCTGTCATGTGCTTTGCCCCGTGGCCCCACAGTCTCTTCTTCTTGCCCACCCAGCCACCCCCACAGCAAAGCACCTTTTCCCACTCCCACGACTGTAGCAGGGAGGCCGGTGGTACCAGCAGGATTGCAGTCCAGCAACAGGGCTGTGCCCTGGGCCGGTTTTCCCTTCCCCCATCCTCATTGGCTCCAGATCTGCACTATCCCTTCTGAGACGGGGCAACCGGCACTTCCCACCCCAGGGCCAGAGCATCCTGCTGGTCCGGAGAGGGCACCGCAGTATTTCCATGTAGTTCTCCTTCCCCTCTGGCAATCGAACGTCTTTCTTGGCTTTTCTCCTCTACAGCGGAGAGCCGAGGTGAGCACGGCTCCTCCTCTGGGGACACTCGGTTGAGTTAGAACCGGCCGAGTCTTGGGTGCTTCAAACTCTCCATCCCCCACCGCGCATTACTTTGCATTTATCCGAACTGATCTGCCATCCCGTTGCCCACAAGCCCACCTCGACCAGGTCTCTCTGGAGTTCCCGACTCACCTCGGTGTCTGTCACCTCTGCAGATGTCACCCCCTCACCTGGGAGCCAGCTCTTATCAACTGATAAATACCCATGTAGGGGCCCTGCCCCTCCCCAGGTGTCACTGGCTCAGCCCTCATTTCCACCATGGGCACCCAACCAGCTATTTGCCAGAAACATGGAATGGCGCCTGTGAAGGGTGAACAGGTAATTAGCACCGCCCTGTGTGTGAATGCAGCGAGGGCAGCAGAAGGAGAGGAGCACAGCCAGAGCCGGGTGACTCAGCTGGGAAGGGATGGATGCCGGATGTATCCCCCTGCAAATCAGGGAGGTGGGCGGGTGGCTCAGGGTTGGGGAATCCAGCCAGCCTGGCCTGGGCAGGTGGGGAGTGGCCAGAATGATAACGTGAGGGATGGAGGAAAGGAGAGAGGGGTCACAGAGACCCACTGATGAGCTGAAAACATATCACAGCCCCCCAGCCTGGCTTTGGGGCGCCCCTACACCCTGCACTGCTGAGCCAGGCCCTCTGGCCTCTTCCAGCCCTGGCAGAGTTGGAATCACAGCGAAGTGACACAGACGCTCACGGGCTCGGCTCAGGGTTGGCTGAGTTACAGGAACTCGTCCCAGCTCCCGGGTGAACAGCCCCATGGACCAGAACTCCAGACAAATCCACCCCACTCTGTATAAAGTTGACACACAGCAAGCTCATAACATGCTCCACCCTTATCCCTGAATCAGAGACATGCTCAGTCCTCGTCCCCCTCAAGGAACAATTACTTACACTGGCTTTATTAATAAAGAAAAGTGTTTGTATTAGGTACTGAAGTTTGTAATTATGTGGTTGCAAGTGGTAACAGACAGATCAAAGAAAGTTACTAAGCAAAATAAAACACATTGGCCAGATAAGAGTCAAACCCTCAGAAACTTGTTCCATAGAAATCCATCCCCTAACTGTCGTCCTGATCATCTTGTCTCACAAACCACGAAGCCTCCCAACTTGGGCCTGATCCTCCCCCATTCAATCTTGGATGTTTCCCGCAGGCAGCTTGGGTGCTAATCTGGGGTCTCTGGGTGTCTTGCGGCCGCCCCCATTGGCCAGTTTCCCACCTACAGAGAGATTTTGCCCGAGGCGGGATCCCTTTGTGCTCAGCTCAACCTTTGTCCCATTTCCAGGGGAACGTCCAAGCCCCATAAGGGGCTCCGGAAGCAGGTGCCTGGCCCCATGTCCCAGCAGGACCCAGCCCAGTTCAGGCTCACAGGGGAAGTGAGACTATGCACAGAGCAGTGTCCCCAGATACCGGCCGCTGTCTCCCTTCTGTAGCGCTACTGGGCCCGCTTCGCAACGTTAGGTCAGTACACGCCATGTGTGTTCCATATTGCTAATGTCAAACATGGGAATGATACGGGAATGACACGGGCAGCCAGCTAAGAGAAGACGTTGCATGATATGTTTTGCATAAAGCTTCCGAGTTAGGCATATTCATATTCAGAAGCCTCTTTTCATAAAGCCTAGGGAGGCGGGACTCCTCCCCCAGTGAGATCCCAGCTAGACAGCTGGGCCATGTCCAATGCGAAGGCAGCATTCCTCACATCTTTACTGCACTCTGCTTACACATCCACTGAGGGCCATTATCCCGGTGATGCCATTCACAGGAGTGTTTACCGACTTCTAGGTCTCTGTCGCCCGTGTGCCGGAAAACATTTTGGGTGCAGCCTTGCCCCAGAAGCAGAGAGTGTAGAGTTCCTGGCTCCTTCCCACCTGTGCTGCAGCCAAAGGGGCAGGGATCTTAGGGCCACCAGCCAATCCCAGCTCTGCAGTGTCCCTGGCAGAATGTTCTTCTTGTTACTCAGGTGCTCCCGACGACAGAAATCTCAGCCCCCGTGTCCCTCGCCCTGGAGTTCTACAGAAGAGCAGCCAGGCTGGGTCAGAGCAAAGCTCCATCCAGACCAGTGTCCCGGCTGCCCAGTGGCCAATGCCAGGTGCCCCAGAGGGGGAGAACAGAATAGGTTCCTGGCCGTTCATTCGGGCAGCAGGCAGATGTTCCCTGCTTGGCTGTGCAGTGACCTGCCCCAACCAAGTGTGCAGAGCGGCTACTGCCTGGGGACCCCCGTGCTCTGGGGAGCAGCATTTCCACGAGTTACCTGCTGCCGGTTCCGTTCAGACCTGGGTATTTGCTCCCCCTGCTCAGTGGGACCCAGTGACAGCCCATCTGGGCTCCTCTGGCTGTGCAGGGGCTGCGGGGCCGGGAACAGGGGAGTGAATTGGGGGAGGAGAAGGCCTGGCCACCTCCCACCTTCCTTCCCAGGGCACTGCGGGGCCTTTGCCTCCCACCCATCTGACACCCCCTGCCTGTGATTTACCCCAGCCGGGGGTGCGATTGTTCAAAATGATCAGCACAGGCAGCAGGAGCTTCTGCTCCTTCCCTTTGTTTATCCCACAAACAGTTTCACAAGGTCTGTAGCCACATTCAGGAGCTGTTCCTGAGCAACCTGCTTGCAGGTCCCTCAAGGCCTGCCATGCCTGTCCCCTGACTCACTCATCTACCAGATCTGCCAGCTGGATCACCTGAGCCGCTTTGCCGCACCCAGCCACCGTGGGCTCCTCAGGAATCCAAGGAGATGGGGCCCAGTCTGCAAAAGGGGATGGGATGTTTCACCATGGCTGCAGATTCCTCATAAGTTTGGAAGAAATGCTTCCTTGTGTGGATTTGTGGGGAGCTGGATCCTGCTGTGTTGGGCTGTTGCCTCTTTCAGGCCCAGGCAGCCAGTTCAGGCTTTTGAGCTGCCCTCTGGGCCTCCAATTCCTTCCTTCCGTCCTTCTGTCCTTCCGTCCTTCCTTCCGTCCGTCCTTCCTATCTACCTACCTACCTACCTACCTACCTAGTGTCAGGGCTGTTTCCTGAGCAGCAAAATGGCATCTTGCAGGATCTAGTTTGCATCAAGCATCTTCCAGTTATACATATCGTGGCCAAGGTCCGTCCATGCCCCATGGGCCCTGCACTATTTAGGTGGTTATTATGTGCTGCAGAGGCTCGCTGGGACCCTCCACATTGCCCTGTGCGTTGTGCAAGAGGTCAGGGTTATAGCATACTGAGCCATTTTCATCACGGGCAAAGTCAAGGCTTGGGGAGACCTCTCTATAACTCTAGACCTCCTTTTCTCAGAATCAGGTCTCTCTGCAGAGCAGGGACACTAGGCAGTGGCAAATGCTCTGATTTCCCCTCTAGTCCCAAGACAGCAGCCTTTTCACTGGGCCACTGTCCCAAACGCTCCCTTAGAACCTTCCCTCTGGCAAGTGAATGAACCTTTCCTCTCTCAGGAACACACTTCTCCTCTGTCTGTCCCTCTTCTCCTTCCCCCTTTCTTACCTGGGGGACACCTTTTAAAGCAGCACCACAGGCTTTCATTGGTTGTGGGTATCAGATTAGCCTGTTCCTTCTGGCCAGTTATTGACCATCCCCAGGTGTCTGCCTGCCTTAATTACAGGGGAGCAGACTCTGGGAGCTTATTCAGAAAACTATTTATCCCGCACGCTGCATGCCTGCCCTCTGTTAGAGTGCAGCAGCCAGCTGGTCTGCGTCTGTCACAATATTCATATTCATAAGCCAATTTCCATGAAGCGTAAGGGGGATAGCCCATGACAGGGGACATTCCCTGTGCTGCTCTTTGGTCCTGATCTTTCTAGGGGGCTGAGCTGTGACCACACCCATTTCCCAATGCCACATGGGACAGGTAGGGCCTGGCCCTGGAGAGTCCCTGAGACAGAGGGAAGGAGAGCAAGGCCGTGTCCAGACTCAGGGGTTTTTTCGGGAAAAGTAGCCTTTTCCTGAAAAAACTTCCCCTGCGTCCAGACTCAAGCCGCGTTCTTTCGAAATTATTTCGAAAGAACGCGGCTTTTCTTTCGATGGCGGTAAACCTCATTTCACGAGGAAGAATGCCTTCTTTCGAAAGTTCCTCTTTCGAAAGAAGGCGTTCTTCAATGTAAAGAGGCCGTCTTCGAAAGAGAGCATCCAGACTCGCTGGGTGCTCTCTTTCGAAAAAGCGGATTTCTCTTTTGAAAGATCCGCCTGCAGTCTAGACGCGATCTTTCGAAAGAGGCTCTTTCGAAAGATGCTTTCGAAAGAGCCTCTTTCGAAAGAAGCCTGCAGTCTAGACATAGCCCAAGAGACACACAAAGATGAATAATGCTAATGGTCTGTTAACTCTGTACCTGGTCTTCCATTGATGGGCTGGAAATAGAGTTTTCCCACCATGAATACACAATAAACCTTCAGTCCTTATTCCTCATTTCACAGGCAGAAATGAATCTGAAATCCTCATGCAAACAAAGAGAATATACACATTCAGGGAGTTACAAGCTTTCCAGACATAGGTTACACAAAAAGTTTTGCATAAAACCCATTCAAGTTAGGCATATTCATAAGCATATTTTTTACAAAGAGTATTAGGAGACATACCGGCATTGCTCAGTACTTTTAACTGAAGTATTTTGGAGAGGGGAAATCAATGAAAAATATTCATGCTGCGAGTGAGAGATTGGAGGTGTGATGGACAGGAGACATGCTGTCTTTTTCTGGGCATCCCAGCATTCAGTGATTAAAGGGTTAAACTCAGGAAACGAGGAGGTGTTGGCAGGGAGCCAGAATAGCACATGATGAAAGGTGTTGAGATCTAAATTGAAAGGAACCCAGATTGCTCTTTTCCCTTGTGTGAGTTTAAACCTTGAACTGAAAGGGAGGGGAGAGAGATATATTGAACTGAGTAGGAATACCATGCCTATAAAAAAGTCCCAGCATAGAAATGGACTGGACCCTGAAGTAGGTTTTGTGAGTAGATAGGAAATGTTTATTTAGATGTGATCAGATTATTGTCTTTGGTTTGTGGTTTGGTTAAACTTCTCTATGCTGAGCACATGTGCCTTTTTCCTCCCCCCCCCCCCCCCGGCCGCATTGTAACTTTAAAGCTGAGTCCCAGGGATACAATCCTCCATGTTTAATCTGTTCCCTTCTCAGTTGCTTTATTACACCTAGCAACCTAATATGCTTTACCAAGCATATCCTTTTGTTTTGTTAATAAAATTGCTTTTTTTAAGGCAGTGATTTCATTCTTGTGTCCTGGAAGGTAATGGGGGGTCTGTGTGTGCCTGCCTAGGAGAGATCAGCTATCAGCAATTACATCTTATTTTCTTTTTTTCAAGTAACAGAGCTTGGGGTACCCCTCCGGAAAAAGTTCCTGAGGACTTTCTTTCTGGGTACAAGAAGACAAGATTTGTTTGTTTGTTTGTTGGTGGCAGCTACCTCCCCAGGGCAGGGAATCTGTGACCTTCGGGAGCTTTTAACCCTATAGAGACAAGGTATTTTAAGGTCACTTGGGGACTCCCACATTCTGCACTCAGAGTTCCGGAGAGAGGATCGACTCTGACAGGGAGGGCCAGGAAAGGCAGGGATGGGTGGCTTAGAGCAGTGGGTTGGGAGGTAGGGAGCAGCTCAAGGAAGTAGGTGAAGGGTTCAAGGCAGGAGGCGGAAGATGTGGGGGCTCAGAGTAGCGGGCAAGGGTGCAGGGGACTGGGGCAGTGCTCAATTGCAGAAAGCTCCCCAAATTGTCCCCACGGCCTACAGGCTGTCAGGGGGAACCTGGTCCCAGAGGCTGCTGCCCCCTCCAGTAGCTCCCCCCCTTGTGACTGTTTGCACTCAGCACCCACCTCGGGCCCTGGCTCTAGCCTGTGTCTCCAGAACATGCAGCTGGCTGGGATATTCCCCAGGCCTTGTCAGGAAAGCAGGAGCCGGGTTGGGACAGGCTGCATTGCCAGGACTCCACCCCTCTGCTGATTTACACCAGTGACCCTCCAGCCCCAGTACCTGCTTGCCCCCATTCACACCCAGTGCACTGGGATGGGGGGAGGGGTCTTCCAACTGCTGTCCTGGCCCCTCCCCAGCTCCCATCCCCCTCCTCACCCACTAACTACCCCCCGGTCCCTTGCTGGACTCACACAGCCCCCAGCATGAGGTCAGGGTGCTCACAGACTGGCAGTAGGGGAGAAGCCATTGGGGGGATGGTCTCCATCAGTCCCGTTTGAGCCAGGCAAAGTGGCTGCCCCCTTTAGCTCCACTGGCCCCTTCTCACTCCAGGTGGGAGGTTGGGGGGCTGCTCAGCTGCCCTGCTGGGAGGGGGAGAGGGAACCTCCTTCCACCCAGGTAGTGCAGCTTTTTCAGCCTCTCTTTGGGATGCTGCACTAAAGAGGGGTTGCTCAAAGACCCGTTCACTGCATCTGGGGGGGACAGAGCACAGATGTTACTGGGAAAAGCAAAGGAAAGGCCCAACTCCAGCCAGCCCCCCAAAAATCCCTTCTCAGGCCCTGGAAGATGCAACCTGCCTGCAGTGAATCAGCATGTCAGGTGAGCATTGCACCAGCCCATACCGACATGCCCTCGCACTCACGCCCTCACCAGTTCCACCAAGCTAACTGCTCTACTGCTGCTGCCTGCAGGTGGGAGCTGCCCCAGGCCTAAGCACACACCTTCAGCTTCTGCAACAAGCTCCCTCCCACCCCCTGGGTTCCAACCCCATGTAAGGCCAGGCACGGCTCTTTGCTGCCATCCGGTGGGAGAGGCACCCAGGTGCGGGCACAGGCCTTCCCAGCTGCTGCGGGGGCAGGGAACAGAGTGATCCAGGGAGCCCCCACTGCTCCTCTCTCACTCCTGGGGGGAGGCTCAGCCCCAGCTCTGAGACTCTCTAGCAGTATTGAGGCGGGGACCCTGAATTCTTTCCCCAGCTGTTGCAGGGCAGTGGGGTCTAGTGGTTACAGTAAGTGGAGCTGGAGGCCAGGACTTCCGGAGTCTCTCCCCAAGTTCTCGTTCCCCCATCCCTTACCATTTACCTCCAGCCAGGCCTGACACCCCACTCCTCCCCGGCCTCCAGTTCCATTCTGGCCCAGAGGCCCAGCTCCCCCCTCACCTGGTTCTGGTCCAGCCAGTTGATGACCTCATTGCACTTGTCCTCGGGTGCCAGCTTGTCCCTCAGCTTCTCGTCCTCGGCCGTGCTCTTCATGTTGAGGGCCAGCGACTCCAGCGAGTTCTTGGCCGCGATCGTCTCCCGCTGCACCTTGTCCTCCGCCTTGTACTGCGCCGCCTCCTGCACCATGCGCTGCCTGGTGGGGAAGAGCTCATCACGGGGGCCCTGGATGCCTGGAATCTCCTGTTGGCTCAATGAGGGGGTCTAGTGGATGTGAGGGACTGGGAGTCATGACTCCTGGGTTCTCTCCCTGGCTCTGGGGTCTATTGGTTAGAGCAGGTTTGGGGGCTGGATGCCTGGGTTCTTACCCTTGTGATTTTGTTCTCCTTCCCCATGCTCTTGTCCACGGCCGAGATTCTGAGGGTGCCGTGGGCATCAATGTCGAAGGTCACCTCAATCTGGGGCACCCCGCGGGGGGCAGGCGGGATGCCTGTCAGCTCAAACATGCCCAGCAGGTTGTTGTCTTTGGACATGGCGCGCTCACCCTCGAAGACCTGCAGGGGGAGCCAGCAGTTAGGAGGGAACCAGTCAAACCCGGCTGTAGGTGGGTAGGGGGTCCCTTGACCTTCTCTTGGAGTCGATCTAGAGATCTTATGGGGCCTGTCACCTGATTTGCTGATCCAGCCTTTTAGCCCACCAACCGGCCCTCTGGGGCAACCCCCCCCCATCCTGTTCTGGACCAGAAGCTAATGCACAGAGTTGGCATAACAAACCCCCTCCCCAGCAGAGCAACACAGATGCTGAGCCAGCTCAGCTCAGCTCTGAGGCCTTGACAGCACCCAGGGACACAATGTCCAATAAGGACCAAAACCCCGAATAAATCCCTCCGACTCGGTGTGACACTATTGGGTTGTGATGTGCATGCACAGATCATTTTTGCAACCTCTGTTTTCTGTTTGCACCAAAATTTGTTCGGGGGGGGGGGCAGGTCTATGAAAAGCTGATGATTCTCAGATGGCTCTGTGCATGCTTTTCCCATGCAGGTATCAATCTGAAGTGATGAGCATCAGCTCTGTACTTGTATTTCCCATGTTTGCTTCAGGGAGACATCAGCGGGTGGAAGGTTGCTAGCCAGGTGACCAGCGGCACTTGACTGACAATGCACCTTGAGTGGTGCCGATTCACATCTGAGCAGCTTTGCTGGGAATGTTCAGACCAGCATGGGAGCCATGGCTGCTACCTAAAAAGGACTGGTCCTGCCTGGTCAGGTGACTTGCCCATGTGACAGGCTCCACCTTGGGACAGACTTTCTCACAGTGAGAACAATGGGATTCCCTCCATGTGGGCAAGGGTATAAGGAGGGCACTGAGGGCTCCTCCACTTTGTCTTCAATCCTATCTTCACCTCTGAAAGGTCTGTGCTCTGAACTGTAGCCTAGAAGGACTGATGGCCCATCCTTACAGAAGACGTAGTCCAGGAACATAATCTAAGGCAGCAGATTCTGCCATCTCTGCTGCAAGCCTGTGCCAAGCACGTTGCAACGGGTGCGTGTAATTTGATTCCGTAAGAATTCTAATTCTTGTGGTTTCCTTCTGTCCTTTTATTAATGAACCTTTCGATTTTCGTTTCTAATGGATTTCGCTGTGAGGACAAAATTTCTGCAGCAGGGCTTATTGAGAGAATTCAGTCCTGGCTGCCCTGGCAGTGAGAGGGGACAGGTCCCCATCCCTTCACCAGACAAATAATTCCAGGCCAAGTTCCAGAAGCCGAGGGACCGGGCTGGCCTCAGTGCAGATCAGCCCCTGTGGGGGAGGCTGTTAGGAGAGGTTCCTGTGGGACAGGGGATTCCTGGACCAGGAATGGGCCTCTCCAAGGGAAGCGGAGTTGTGGGGGGTCCGGCAGCAGATGGTGGTTCCCCAAAAGTACTGCCACAGGCTGCTGAAGCTGGCCCATGACATCCCATTCCCAGGACACCAGAGATCCAGTGCACCAGGCAGAGGCTGCTCCAAAACTTTTACTGGCCTGAAGTCTATGATGCTGCCCAGCAGTACTGCCAGTCCTGCGACTCCTGCAAAAGGGTGGGGAAGGCCTGGGATGAGGAGAATTTGGTACTAATCATACATAGGGGCAGGGAGATGATCCCATGGTGGATCTATTCTCTGGGACCAGAGTTCAGCTCCTTGCTGAAATCTACTTTTCTCATCCCTTTGGGGCTCTAGGAGTTTCTGTTCCTGCCTTTCAGCCTGAAGAGGGCGCCAGCCACCTTCCAGTGCCTGCTGGACCAGTGGCTGCAGGGGATAGAGAGTTTAGCCCTGGCTTGCATTGAGGATATTTGTGTGTTTAGCCAGACCTAGGAGGACCACGTGTCCCAGGCCAGCCAAGTGCTGGGCAGCTGCGGGCGGCCGGGCTGACTGTAAAGGCTGAGAAGTACAAAGTGGGGATGGCAGAGGTGTCTTATTTGGGCCATGAGGTGGGACAAAAGATTCCCACCCTGCAGGAAAGTGTATTCAAGCACTGGCAAGCCATCAGCCCTTGCAAAGCTGGTTGGGTGCCCCCCTGCCACCCCAGGATCACATGCAGCCCCTTATACAAGTGGCATGGTCGCAGCAATGATGCAGATCACCATTTGCCTGCTTTGCCTTCTGGTGGGACTGCCTCAGCCCCTTTGTTTTCAGGCAGCCCTGCAAGGCGGCCCTGGTGTATCGTTTCCCCTGCATGGCCTTTGCGAGCTTGGCAAAAATGTCCCTGTCGAGGGGCAGAGGTGGAAAGTAGCTCAGTAGAAATACTTCGTTACACTGCTCACGTCCGTCTTTTCGGTATTTGTACTTTACTCAAGTTATTTATTTTTGTGATACTTCGAATTTTATCCAAGTAGGTTTTGTAGAAAATACTTTGTACTCCACCACCACTTCCAGAAGCACTTAGTTACTTGCTCTTTTCAGCACCCCACTGACACGTGTGCATTCTATTTGCTACAGCACAGCCACATGCGCATGGGTGCCATTTTCAGGGGCTAAGTCTCAAGTTTGAACCCCTAAAGCTTCAGGACCTGGCTCCAAAAGCAGCTTCAACTGCAGGAGAGTTTGAGCGCTTGCAGCCTTGCCTTAGGGGCGGGGAGTCTGTTAAAAAGCGAGGGAGGCAGGGTGATTAAGAATAACAAAGGACTGGTCATTCGAGTCATTAAGGGATCGTTAGATCATCGTGAAAACATTAAAAGTTGGGTGGCAGGAGGAGTCACAATAAGGGT
The DNA here is from genome assembly GCF_052426305.1 of Pelodiscus sinensis. Lineage (NCBI taxonomy): Eukaryota > Metazoa > Chordata > Testudines > Trionychidae > Pelodiscus > Pelodiscus sinensis. Next base: position 25,784,839 of record NC_143073.1, read on the forward strand.
TGTGCTGCTGGGATTTGTATTTGGACCAGTACTATTAAACTTTTAAATGTCCTTGAAAAGAAGATGAGATGTCAAAATGTGCAGATACTACAAAATTACTTGACATAATTAAGTCCAAAGCTGACTGCAAAGAGTTACAAAGGAATCTCACGACACTAGGTAACTGGGCAACACAATAACAGAATAAATTCGGTGTTAATAAGTGTAACGTATTGAACCTGGAAAAATAGAATCCTGACTATGCACACTAAACTGATGAGATCTAAAATAGCTGTTCCCACTCAAGGCAGAGATCTTGGAATCTCTGTGGACAGTTCCCTGAAAACATCTGCTCAATGTGCAGTGCAGTCTAAAAACTAAAAAACTAACAGACTATGGGGAACCATTAGGAAAGGACTAGATAGGACAGAAAATATCACATTGCAGGCAGAGGTGAGCTGGCCCTGATGCTCATCCCCCTAATTGCAGGAAAGGACCCCACAGCAGCTCTTTGCCTCAATGAAGTCCTCTTGCATTAATGAAACTGAAAGGCAGCTTGACGACTATTTAGCCTGCTCAGCAGCCACCATGGATCTGTTGCGGTCCTTCCCTACAATCAGGGAGTTGTGGGTCAAGGCCTACGCACCTCTGCCTGCCTCACCTGCCTGTGAGGGACTCTTCCATGTTGCTGGACTCATAGTTTGTCCAGCAAGGCTGGATTCTGATCTTTTTGAAATTCAGCTACTGAACAAACCTTTGAAATATAAATATATAGTATGTGTGTTTATAGGATACAATACACACACACATTTATACATATATACTCATACATACACACACTTATAAGTATATATATACTAGCCAATTAGCCCATCATAAGACGGGATTTTCAGGTCTTTCCTCCATGTCGGTCTTCTCTCCTGAGCCTCCGGTCTCTCGCTCCGTCTCTCTCTCTCTCTCTCTCTCCTCCTCCTACTGCCTCCCCTCCCCCACAGCTCTCCTCCGTCTCCTGCCTCTCTCTCTGTCTCTCTTTTTCTCTTCTCTTCCCCCTCCTGCCTCTCACTCGGGGGACCACGGAGCCCAAATGGTCGCTTGCGCCACTTGCTCCCACGTGGCAGCCCGGCTGAGCGGTGTGGCAGTCAGCTGAACACCACGGCGGGAGGCAGAGGGGCGGGGTGGTGACATTCACGGCCAGGGGACGGGGCCTGGAGCCACTTTTACACCGCACATCACCACCCCACCCCTCTTTTCCTCCCGCTGTGGTGCTCAGCTGACTTCTGCGCCGTTCAGCCAGGCCGCCACGAGGGAACAAGCGTCCGTTTGGACTCCCCCATGGTGACCCAGATGAGTGGCGCAGAAATCAGCCGAGCGCCCTGGCGGGAGGCGAATGGGGACGGGGCGGTGACGTACACGGCCAGGCTCCGCCCCCTGGCCATGTACGTCACCGCCCCGTCCCTCTTCCCTTCCCGCCATGGTGCTCGGCTGACTTCTGCACCGCTCATCCGGGCTGACGAGGGGGAGCAAGCGGCCATTTGGGCCCCACACTCCCCATGCAGCACAAGCCTCCCAGAGGGAACAGCCAGCATTTCAGGCAACAGCTCCCCCCAAGAGGGAACAGCCAGCATTTTGGCATTACAGACTCACAGACACTGGGCTACTATATATATGATATGCATATATATACATACATATTACGTGTGTGTGTGGGTGTCTATAAAAAGTGTATGTGAAAAATAATGATGCCCTATGATCAGGTGGGTGTTTAACCATAGATGTCCATACGACGGCTACTTTTTACTTCTGGATACCTGAGTACAATTAAGATGCGATACTTTCATACTTTTACTCAAGTAGTTTTCCAGAAGGTCACTTTGACTTTTACTTAATTACATTTTTTTTCAAAGTAGCTGTACTTCTACTCAAGTCACTTTTTGGGGTACTTTTACCACCACTGTCGAGGGATGGCCTTCTCTGGGGGAGCCCCCCCTCAACCTTAATCCCCCTTGCAGCCTACCCGCCAGAGTCCCTCCATGCATCCCCTCTGAAGGGCATTATATGGCCCAGAGGCCAAAGTGCACACACAGGCCCTTGTAGCAGGGTTAATACAGCCTGGTGTCCAGAATCCATTCCTCAATCCTCGCTCACTAGGGGTAACATGGCCCTCAGGTCTAGTTCACAAGCTCACAGACCCAGTTCACTCCCACGAGCCAGCTACGGAGGGGGCAGAGGGACCCAGGCCCTCCCACTCCCCAGGGTTCTAGCCCAGGGCCTATAGGCAGTGGCTGGGGACGCGCCCTCGCTCAGTGGGGAATCCTGCAGCAACACACTGAGCGTGCCAGGGCGACTCCCCACCCTGGGCTACTACCTACCGGAGTCTGGCGGACGTCTCCTGCATCGTCTCCCGGCGATCCAATGACCCTGCGGGTAGCACCTCCGGCTGCTGGAAAGTCTGGGTGCTCCTTCTCTACGGGGTGTGACGTAGTGGGGGTAATTGCTGGGCTGTGGTGACCCCTGCTGTCTGGAGCAAGACCCAGCAGGGAAAACCTGGCTAGGCAGAGATAAGGTCAAACTGGTTGAACCAGTGGCCAGACACCCCCCATGGAGAGGAACAAAGGAAGGTGGAATGCTGCCCTGACTGCGGGGGCAGGGCTGGAGGGGAATTTAGTTAGACTGTGGAAGAGCATGGAGGAGAGCCTAGGGGAAGGGGCTGGAGTTTAGGGGCCCAGTCTCCCCCATCTCAAGGGGGCCTGAGGCATCCTAGCCCAGTTCCTGTAACCAGATTACATCTGTGCTGCGCTGTGCTGGAGGAGCAATAAACCACCCTCAATTCCACTGGCTGGTGCAGTCTGTTTGTGCCATTTCGGGGTGCAGGAGACGGGGAACCCCCAACGCGCCGTCACACTGGTGTCAGAAGTGGGATGCACTGCACCCCGTGGATGGAGCTTCCAGCGGCAAGCGACAAGGCGCAGTAGAAGCAAGAGCCCTGGAGCCAGGCGTACTGGAGACAGAGCGAAGCGGTTCCTGGGAATCGTGGGGCGCTGCAGCACTAGACTGGTGAGTCTGCACCGAGGGGCCCAGCGGGCAGATGGCCTACGCCCGACTCTTGAAGGCAGAGCTGGTGGGGCTGTGCAGAGAGAGGGGCTTGCCTGTGCGGAAAGCAGCCAAGGCCCAGCTGATTACCCAGCTGGAAGAGAATGACCAGCCACAGGGCCAGGATCTTGTCCCCAGGGGAAGCAGCCAGACCCCCCCTGAGAGTGTGTCAGGCTCAGAGAGGGGGAGGAGCGCTGGAACCCAACGGAGAGATGAGACAGCGTCTCCCGGGAGGCCTGCAAGCCGTAGCCCATCTAGGGCAGGGGCCAGCCCAGCGGAGCTGCGGCGGCTGGAGATCCAGCTGCGGATCAGGGAATTGGAAGTAGAGGACCGAGAGAAGGACCGCCAGGACCGAGAGAGGGAGCGCCAGGACCGAGAGAGGCAGCGGCAGCATGAGCTGGCCATGGCAGAGCGGAGAACCGGCGGGGCACCGGCTGCGCCAAGTGCGGATGGGCCCCAGGGTCCCAGGACTGCCAGATGCTTGGAGAGGCCCGTGGTGGCCCAATTGAAGGACATGGGTGACATAGACGGGTTCCTCAGTGCCTTTGAGAGGGCCTGTGGACTGCAACGGGTTCCCCCAGCTGACTGGCTGCAGGAGCTCATCCCCGCACTGAGCCAGGAGGCGGCCGGAGTGCTCAGTCAGCTGGAGGACCTACAGCCCGGGGATTACAACCGAGTCAAGGAGGCCCTGCTGCACAAGTTCGGGCTGACCCCCGAGATGTACAGGAAGAAGTTCCGGGGGGTACAGAAAGGGCCACGGGAGACCTATGTGGATCTGGCCTCCCGCCTGGCGCAATACTGCCGCAAGTGGGTGTCTGGAGTCGGAGCCCAGACCGCAGAGGAGCTGCTCAAGCTGGTCATGATGGAGCAGTTCTATGAAGCGTGCCCACCCAAACTGAGGCTGTGGCTCAAGGACCGGAGACCAGAGAACCCCCAGGAGGCCGGGGGGCTGGCGGATGAGTTCACGGAGAGCCGGTCCGGGTGTGAACGGGAGTCCCGGAGAGAAAGGGAACCGCGCAGAGACCGGATCTCGGCTGAGCGACGGAGGGAGTCAACTACGGGGCGAGACCAAGGAACAGGTCGTCTGCGCCCCAGAGAACCAGCCAGGGCCTGGACAGAGACAGCCCAAAGCCTAACTTGCCAGCGCTGTGGGCAAAAAGGCCACAAGAGGGCTCAGTGCACCAGGTCCCGGGACCGGGGACTTTCCAGGGTTAACTGGCTGGGGCGGGAGGAAGGGCAGGCTGCCCCAGAGGCAGGGGCTGGCAGGCAAACCTCAGCTCAGAGAGAGGGGAAGGATGCTCAGTGCACCTCCCCTGGGAGGTCTGATTCTCAGGAGGCGGATTTCTCCGTGTACCGGGTGGGGGCAGGACGGCCCCTGCGGAGCGAGTGCCTCTTACCCCTGGAGGTGGATGGTAGGAAGGTGACGGGCTTCTGGGACACGGGGGCGGAGGTGACTCTGGCCCGATCCGACATAGTGGCCCAGGAGCGGATACTACCCCACGCGCAGCTGACCCTGAAGGGCATAGATGGGTCCCCGTTTAAGGTGCCTGTAGCCAGGGTGCATCTGAAATGGGGGGCCAAGGAGGGCCTCAAGGAAGTGGGGGTGCACCCGCACTTGCCCACCGAGGTGCTGATGGGGAATGACCTAGAGGAGTGGCCCCATGGATCCCAGCGGGCTCTAGTCCCTACCCGGAGCCAGAGCCAGCGGGGGGCCGACAACGTGGGTCCAGGGAAGGACTCCTGGCAGCGTCCTCAGGGTCCCATCCCAGTGGACACGGGGTCCAGCCAGGCTGGGACTCCGGACCTAGGCAGAGGTGGGGGACAGATCCCGATCCCTGCCTCAGCAGCTGAATTCCAGGCTGAGGTGCAGGCAGACCCCTCCTTGCAGAGGCTGAGGGACCAGGCTGGCCTCCATGCAGCTCAGCCCCGGGGGAGAGGTGGCCAGGAGAGATTCCTGCGGGAGCGTGGGCTCCTGTTCCGTGAGTGGCTCCCCCCCAGGAAGGCGAGGGCATGGGGTGTCCAGCGGCAGCTGGTCGTCCCCCGAAAGTATCGCCTCAAGCTGCTGTATTTGGCCCACGATGTCCCCGTTGGGGGCCACCGGGGGATCCGGAGCACCCGGCTGAAGCTGCTCCAGCACTTCTATTGGCCGGGAATCTTTACAGCCGTGCAGCGGTACTGCCGGTCCTGTGACTCCTGCCAGAGGGGCGGGAAGGCCCAAGACAGGAGGAAAGCGGCTTGGGGGTCTCTACCCCAGATAGACCCTCTGGGCTTGCTGAGAGAGTTATGGGAGGGGAAGACCTCCCTGGATGGAGCTTCGGGGGTGGAAGCCGCCCTGGCTGTCCAGAGAAGGCTCACTGGGCTCATGGCCCCGGCCCGAGAGACCCTGGCCAGAGATCAAGGCCAGCGGAAGGGTGGGTGTGACCCCCGAGGACAGGCCTGCGCCAGTCGCCCTGGAGCGGGGCGGCGAGTGGACAGAGGGAAGCCAGCTCATGTGGGGCCTTGCCACGGCCGGCCTGAGTCAAGGGGAGCACCCATGTCCCCGGGGCGGGTTCCCACGCAGAGGACCCGAACTTCCCTAGGTCACGAGCGGAGTGACCCTGCTCAGTTCGCTCTCGGAGGGGGGAGAACTGTGACGTAGTGGGGGTAATTGCTGGGCTGTGGTGACCCCTGCTGTCTGGAGCAAGACCCAGCAGGGAAAACCTGGCTAGGCAGAGATAAGGTCAAACTGGTTGAACCAGTGGCCAGACACCCCCCATGGAGAGGAACAAAGGAAGGTGGAATGCTGCCCTGACTGCGGGGGCAGGGCTGGAGGGGAATTTAGTTAGACTGTGGAAGAGCATGGAGGAGAGCCTAGGGGAAGGGGCTGGAGTTTAGGGGCCCAGTCTCCCCCATCTCAAGGGGGCCTGAGGCATCCTAGCCCAGTTCCTGTAACCAGATTACATCTGTGCTGCGCTGTGCTGGAGGAGCAATAAACCACCCTCAATTCCACTGGCTGGTGCAGTCTGTTTGTGCCATTTCGGGGTGCAGGAGACGGGGAACCCCCAACGCGCCGTCACACGGGGCCCCCGCAGCGCCTCCTTCCCCTTCTGCAGCCAGCCCCGACTGAGCTTCTCTGGGGCCTTTTATAGCCTGGTGCCACCAGGAGCATGCCCAGCCGGGCTGTGTGGGAGGGGCTCTTTTGGCCTGCTGGGACCAGCTCCCTCCCTGCTCTTCAGTGCCAGGAAGATACACCCTGTCACACACCCTCACCCTTGACTGGGTATGTGGCACCTGTTCTGCTCCAGGTTCCTCCCCTATGGCCCGGGAAAAGAAATCCGCATTGGTATGCGCCTTACCGGGCTGGTGAGCCATTCTGAAGCTGTAGGGATGCAAGGACAAGTACCATCTCATTATCCATGGGTTGGTTTCTTTCCTTGTATGTAGCCAACTCAGTGGGGTGTGGTCGGTGACTAGTTGGAAGTGGTTGCCTAGCAGGGAATATCTCAGAGCATCGATGGCCCATTTTACCACTAGGGCCTCCTCTTCCCCCATGGAGTACTTCTGTTCCCTTGGAAACGATTTCCTACTCCTATACAGGACTGGGTGTTCCTCTCCCTCTATCTCCTGGGGCAGCAGAGCCCTGAGCCCCACATCAGGAGCATCAGTCTGCAAGCTAAGAGATCTCAAGAAATCGGGTTGAACTAACACTGGGGTGTTTGTTAAGCAATCTTCAAGGGCTTGAAAAGCTCGCTCAAATTCAGCCGACCTTTGAACTTTTCTGGGTTGTGAGTCCTTGATCAAGTTGGACAAGGGAACCACCAGGATTATGAAGTCCGGGACAAAGCAGTGGTAGTACCCCACCTACCCCAAGAATTGTCATACCTGCTTCTTTGTCATGGGGGCTGCTCACTCCTTTAAGGCCTGTCCCTTATGTTCCAGTAGGAGCAGAGTGCCTTGTCCTATGGTATGGCCAAGGTCTGTCACCTCATTCCGTCCCAGATGGCATTTGCTGGGGTTAGCTGTGAGTGCGGCTTCACGCAATGCTCATACAACCTTTAGCTGTTGAAGATCTTTGGCCCATGTCTGGCTGTATATCACTATATCGTCTAAATAAGTCACTGCATATTGGTGGTGAGGTTTTAACAGCCGGTCCATCAATCGTTGGAAGGTCGTGGCAGCCCCATGTAGACCGAAGGGCATGGTGACAAATTGGTACAATCCGAACCAGGTGTGGAAGGCCGTCTTCTCCTTGGATACTGGGGCCAAGGGTATTTGCCAGTACCTTTTGGCCAGGTACAGGATAGAGGCGTACCTTGCATTACCCAAGTGCTCCAGCAGTTCACCAACCCCCGGTATAGGATAGGCATCAAAACGTGATATGGCAGAAGTCACTACAAAACCGAAGAGTCTCGTCCAGGTTTGGAACCAGCACAGTGGGACTTCTCCACTTGCTCCAAGATACTTCTACCACCCCCATCTCCGACATGGTCTGGAGTCCCCATTGGACAGCCCTCCACATCTTCTTGGGAGGTGGTCATGTAACGTCTTGCCGAGGAGGGTGGCTTTGTGGTGACTAGTCACGCTGGTCCATGCTGATCGGGCGGATAGCACATAAGAGAAGGTCTGGAATAGTTGGTGTAACTCCTCCTGTTGTTCCAGGTCTAATTCTTCCCCCATCACAGCCAGGGTCGGCATCAGGGAATCCTTGATCCATGGCCCTAATTCTGGTTCTGGTGTGTACGGGATAATCAATAGGCCCTCTCACAGCTTCCATTTCTTTAGGAGGTTTATGTGGTAGGTCAGGACTCCCCTCTTCCTTCCCGTCAGCCACTCCTCATAGTCCAGGGTGTTGCACCACCTCAAAAGGGCCTTCCACTTGCCAGCAATTTAGACTCCTTAGACAGTAACAAGAGGGGGACGTAATCTCCCGGCATAAAAGCGCGTCGCTTCGCCCTGTGATTGTAATACTGGGCCAGTGTCTCTTGGGCCTGCAGAAGATTGGAACGGGTGAACTCTCCTGGTTCCTGTAGCTGTTCACGGGGCGGTAGGATATAGGGGACCAAGCCCACGACCCGTGACTCCAGTACTTCCCAGGTTTCCTTCAATAGGTCTAGTCTTCTGCGAGCATGCCTCCCATAAGGGAGCTCAGCTGGCGAGAAGCCCGTAGAAGCCTGGGGAACTTCTCAGTGCCAAACAGCAGCGCCGGGAGCAGCTTGTCTCAATTCCAGGGATCCTCCTCTACAAACCTGTGCAGCATTGCCTGTAGGGTTTGATTAAAACGCTCTGCTAGCCCATCTGTCTGGGGATGGTGAACCGTGGCCCTTAGGGCCCTGATATTAGTAACCGGCATCATTCTGCCATCAACTTAGATGACACATTTGTCACCTGATCATTTAAAATCTTCCTGGGTACCCCCACCTGGGGAATAATCTTTAACAGTTCGGCTGCTAGGGTGGGTCTGCTGGTCGTCTACAGAGGAACAGCCTTGGGATACCTGGTTGCATAGTCTACCACCATGAGGATATGCCGGGTTCTACTAAATCAAGACCGAGCCGCTCGAAGGGGACTCCCCCCACCAGCAACACTATCAAAGGGTCCTCTGGTCCTCCCTTTGGGCTTGTTCGCTGGCACTCCGGGCAGGATTCACAGACAACACGACCCTCACGGTGCATCCCAGAACCTCTGGGTCACCCGTTGTAACGTATTTCCCTGCCTAGGTGTCCGGCCCAAGGGTTTGCATGGGCCAGATTAAACACACTCCATCTGTATTGCGTTGGGACCAGCAGCTGCCACATCTCCCCCTGGACTGGGGGTCCCTGTTCACCCAGTAGAGGTGATCCTCACATACCTCCGTGTTGCTCCGTGTCCTGCTCTCTGGGTCCTGTCGGGGAGGGGCTCCCAGGGCAGTGGTGAAGCTCCCCCCCAGGTTCCTTTTGCTCCCTTGGGCAATCAACCCCCCAACTTCTCACCCGCCGCCTATTCTCTGCAGCTCTTTTTGATTCCATTCCCTGATTATTCTATGAAACCCCTGCCAGTCCTGGCCCAAAGCCACAGGATAGGGCAGCCCAGGGACTGTCTCAGATCAGACAGCCGGTCAATCGCCCCACTGACATCCCCTCTCTGCTCTGCCCGATGTCCTGGCAGTGCGACACGGTGGCACCCAGAGAGTCCGACCTGCCAGGCAGGAGGACATGTGATGGGTGGGCGATGGGGAATGGGGCTGACAGTGACAAGTACCCAGACCCGGCACATGCAGCGGCCAAGGGAAGGGGAATCCACCCACGCTCCTGACAAGCTGCTGCCAGGCTTAAATCCACCTGAGATTGATCTAAACTTGGTTCCCAGCCACTGGCTCTCCCCCTGCCTCTGCCTGCCAGCCGGGAAAGCCCTCTGCCACCGGGCAGTGCAGTCCAGGCTCCAGTCGGTCCCCTGGCGCGTAAGTGACTCCTGTGTATCATCCCCTTCTGTTACTGGCAAACCCGCTGTGGGAGACGGAACCAAGCGCTCTGCTCAAGGCAAGGTGTGTTGGAGCCCGGAGTCAGGTTCGTTTGGGGGTTTTGCTGACATCTGGCAACTCTCTGCTGCTTGACCTGGGCCTCTTTGAAGCTGATGATAATAAAAGTTCTTCCTCTTTTCTTCTTATTAACCTGCATTGCCCCCCACTTCTGCATTTATCATGCGGGGGCCCACTTCTGCTCCTTCTGTACTCTGTCACAGTAAATACAGAAGTGGGGGCCTGCAAAAATACACCAAAACCTTATCAATGAGGCTTGGGTCAAAAACTTCCCCCCAAAATCTTAACAACCTAGATTTGGGGATAAAAGCTCCACTGACACCGCCCAAGTACTGATAAGAAAATCAGGGGAGAGATCTCTTGGGAAAAACCAGGACACAAAAATTAACCAGTGCCAGGCTAATAAAAAGAAAAGAGAACAAACTTTTATTATCACCACAATATTCCTGCTGCAAGCATATTGACTAGGCGGAAGTCACAAAGTAATATATGCATGGGGGGGGGACCCCACCATGGGCCGAGAACTTAGTTACAAAGGAGAGCAAAAAAGACATTTTTTGAAATGCGCAGACATCGGATCCCAAACCCAACCCATAAAACAATAACACCTAATGGATTGATCTAAACTTCACCCTACTTACTGTGAAGAGGCTTTTCTTGGAGGGAGACACAGAATCTGTCCCCCTCAGTAGCTGGAGGGAAACTGCCCCAGAGACAAAGGAGGGAGAAACCAAAAAATTCCTTTTCTCCCAGTTTGAAATTCCTACCTGCCTTCCTATGGGCCAATGCCACCTGGCTTAGGTGTAGTTAACCCCTTCGTTCCCAGGCTGCTGGCTAAATCTCATGATCATGACATTCCGGTCCCAGTCTCTGTTCCTGTCAGGGACTCAGGGCTTGGTTTACACAAGGAGGCCAATTAGCTGAGATAAGAAGGGATGGGGAGTAAATTAAGGCTCTGGGAGCACTTAGAGGAGCCTGTCAGACTGGTCTGAAGCGAGACTGGGTGGAGCTAAAAAAGTCATTTCCTCCGTTACGTGTTCACACCGCCTCACCAGCGACTGGAATCGTGCCACATTCCCCCTGAGGGATGGGGTCCACATCGCACGGGAACAGGCTCGTCGGTTCTGGCGCACGATCGCCTGCCCCAGCTCTGTCTCCTCTTTGCCTCCCAGCCAAGTGGGTCCAGCCCACGGGAGCGGCTGCCCAGCTAAATCTTTAATTGCCTAATGATTCCCGTCACCTGGCTGCCTCCTGAAACCCGTAAAGCAGGAATCCCGTGGCAGGGGAGGGAGCTGTGGTTTAAGGGTTATTTCGAGGGTAGGGGTTTGCCTCGAAATAACCCCGTTTTTTCTCTCGCAATAGCGCTATGTCGCAGTAGCGCCAGTCCGCGAGTATGCAAATGAAGTGTGGGATATTTAAATCCCCACGTTATTTGCAATTTCAGATGCCTGCATTTGCATTCGTCCCTCGAAGGAGGAATCAAGTGACTCTGTCCGGAGAGAGACACTGTCAGGACTGCTGGGCTCTGTCCCCTCTCTGGGAGGGGAGTGGGATCTGGTGGGTTACAGCATGGAGCAGATACACCTGGGTTCTGTACAAGAACATCAGACTGACCAGGCTGGGTCAGACCAAAGGTCCATCTAGCCCAGAATCCTGCCTGTCGCCAGTGGCCAATGCCAGGTGCCCCAGAGGGAATGGAGAGATCAGAGAACCACCAAGTGATCCCTCCCCAGTGACACAATCCTAGTTTCTGGCAAACAGATGCTGACTAGGAGCCATTGACAGACCTACCCCCCATGAACATATTTTGTTCTTATTTGGACCCTGTTATAGTTTGGGCCTTTCCACCTCCCCTGGCAAAGAGTTCCACAGGTTAACGGTGAAGAAATAATTTCCCCTGTTTTCAGTCCGCTGCCTATACATGCAATTGGGTGACCTTCAATTTTAGTGAAGAAGTTCATCACATTCCTGTAATCTAGTTTTCCTCACAGTTCATGATTTTCTAGATCTCTAACATACTTCCCTCCTTTTCATAATTTCTTTGCTAGGAATGAGCCCCAGTCTCCTTAATCTCTCCCCCAGACTATATATACATCTATAATCTGTTTGTTTCCTAATGATTCCCAACACTCTCTTGGCTTTACAGACTGGCACTGCCGTTGAGCTGACATTTTCAGGGAACTATCCACGAGAATTCCAAGGTCTCTTACCTGAGGGGTAACAGCTGATTTAGTCCCAATCATTCTTGTGTGTGCAGTCGGGATGATATGTTCCCATGCTCATTACAACCCTGAATTCCACTTGCCCGTGTGTCGCCCAGACACCCAGGCTGGTGAGGCCCCTCTGGAACTCTCTGCAGTCAGCTTTGGGCTTAGCTATCTCGAGTCATCTCGGTTTAACCCACAAAAGCTCATGATCCTCGACCTTTGACAAAGGTGCCATGGGACTCCTGATTGTGGAAACGGGTTAGGGTTAAAAGGTTAATATGTATTTGTACTTCGTTACTAACTCTGTCGGGAGAGAGACACTGTCAGGACTGCTGGGCTCTGTGTCAGCTCTGGGAGGGGAGTGGGATCTGGTGGGTTACAGCAGGGGGCAGATACACCTGGGTTCTGTACAAGAACAGCAGACTGACCAGGCTGGGTCAGACCAAAGGCCCATCTAGCCCAGTATCCTGCCTTCCAAGATCTCGTACCTGAGGGGTAACAGCTGATTTAGTCCCCATCACTCCTGTGGGTACAGGTGGGATTATATTTCCCCATGCGCGTTGCTTTGCATTTCCCAGCCCTGAATTCCACCTGCCCGTGTGTCGCCCAGTGAGGCCCCCAACTCTGGGTTTAACTATCTGGACTCCTTTTGTATCATCTGCCAATTTTGCCCCCTCACTGTTTGCCCCTTTTCCAAGATCATTTATGAACGATCTTCATAAACGGTGCCCAGTTACTCCTACCCTGGGTTTCCAGTCTTTTAATTGCAGTGCCCGGCAGTGTTTGCATGATTATTTAAGGAGCTGTCACGAGCCTTCTGCTATCTTCATCGCCCTGCCTCCCTCTGCTTAGAAACAAACTCCCGGGCCTAAGGGCAAAGCTGGGAGCAGCACCAGCTCTGTTGCAAGGAAGAGGCGGGCGCGTGAAGCAGACGTCAGGGATGAAATTCTTGGTTCTAACTTTAGGGAGTCTACAGCACCCCCTAGGCCTTTTGAACCCCGCGTCCCCCATTGGCGTCACTGCTGTCATGGTTATCAGTGTACAGGCCGGGAGGAGACAGATAGAATGGGAGTCACGTGAGCGGGGCTCACTTAGCGCCCTGGGGTGGCAGGGCCTGCCCCGAGCTGGGTGCAGAAACATGGCTGCTGCAGGACTTCGCAGTGGGACCGAAAGCCACTGTGTTTTGTCGCGTCGGGTTGTGAAGGGAGGGAGGAGGGAGGCGGGGAGGTTGGCAGGAGTCTCAGCTGCGATTTTTGCCTCAGATTTCTTGTGGCCTCAGCTGCAACACTCGGGTCTGGCAGTTCCGGCGCGGGGACAGGAAAGGGGCCGCTCCGTCCTGTGCCAGGGCCGGGTGCGCTACACTAGAGTCCCTGCACTCAGGCCGGGTCTCAGGGCGAGGCGGTTGCCTGGAGCCCCGCGGCTTCAGGGCCCTGCACTGCCCCCCTGGCTGCTCGCACGTGGCCCTGGCTGGGGGCTGCGCGGTGCAGCCTCTGTCAGCGCAGGGCTGGGCCCGCGTGCGGGTGAGGGAGGGGAGCCCCCCGCTGCGCCCGAGTGGGGCCAGGCAGAAGGCCCGGTACCGCTCCCTTGTCGCAGGGCGGTTCCGCCCCAAGCCCCAGGCAGCCCGTTCCAGCTCAGTCAGAGCCGAGCCCCTCCAGCCCCTCGGGCAGCAGGACGCTGGGGCCGTTCTCTGCCCCCAGGCACTAAGAGGTGGCCGGGGGGGGGAGCACTGTGACTAGTCTCTGCCCCCCCCCCACAGTGCCCACAGGGAGCAGATTAGGGGCCTAGCAGGGGGACTGCCCGCCAGGCCCCACAGGGTGTGAACCAGTGACCCCCCAGCCTGGCGCTGGCCGAGGGGGATGCCCGTGGGGGGGGCAGTTTGCAGACAGACATGAAGGGGCCGGGGTTGAGGCCCCTCATTGTGACACTGCGGGGGGGGGGGGGGTCAGCCCTCTCAGGGTACCACAGAAAAGGGGCGGGGCTGAAGAGGCGGGAGGAGGGTGAGACTGACAGACCCCAGGGCCAATGGGGCGAGCTCAATGCTCCAGGTTGGCTGATTGGCGGGGCAGCAGGCCAATGAGGGGGGGCCCTGGCTCCTCTCCCCTCCCGCACAGAGACGCCTCCCAGAGAGAGCGGCTGCCCTAAGCGCCCTGTGAGCCTGGGCAGGGCCGAGACCAGGGGGGAGGGGGGGAAGCCGGGGGCTGGGCGGGGCCGGGGGCTGGGTGGGACAGAGGAGGGAGCTGGGGGCAGGGGCGGAGCGGGGGGGGCGGAGGTTCGGGGGGGCAGAGGAGGGGGGCCGGGGGCTGGTCGGGGCAGAGGGGCTGGGGGCTGGTCGGGGCGGAGGAGGGGAGGTCGGGGGCTGGTCGGGGCGGAGGAGGGGAAGTCGGGGGCTGGGCGGGGCAGAGGAGGGGGGCTGGGGACAGAGGGCGACAGGGGGGGGTCGGAGGCTGGGCGGGGCAGAGGAGGGGAGGTCGGGGGCTGGGCGGGGCAGAGGAGGGGTGCCGGGGAGCGGCTGGGGGGATCCAGAGAAGGCCCAGGCAGGCCCCCCAGCGCAGGGAGGTGTCACTAGGCCTGGCAGGCTGGGTTCAGACGGGGCTCGTGACCCAGTGGCAGGAGGGGACGATGCTGGAGAGAAGTTCCCTGCCCCCAGCATGTTTGTGTCCCTCTCAGGTGCCGTGGCGAGAACACCAGAGAGGCCCAGGAGGGGTCGTTAATCATTCAGAGCAGCGCGGGGCTGGAGCGGTAAGTGGAAAATGTGGCTTGGGGTCTCTCACAACACAAAAGGAAAAGGCGCCTTCAATGAGGCACGGCTGCTGGGGGGAAAGTACAGTGTGTGAGCGTGGAATCCAAGGCTGCACGCTGCAAATGCACTGGGGCACTGAATTCACCTTGTGCACAAACATACACACACACACACACACACACACACACACACACATTGTTATCTGTCTAGTGCATCTCATAGGGCCTCAGTCTCACAGACATCACCCCTGTGCAGTACAGCAGGTCCTGGGCATCGCCCCAGCAGCACCAAAGGCCTCTGGGGTAGGGTCAGTGCAACTGGGAACTCAGACTTTGAGGCTATGTCTACACTGGCGGGTTCTTGTACAAGAATGGCCGTTCCTCCACGGAGCATCCACACTACCCACCCGCTCTTGCACAAGAAGATTAACAGTAAAGTGTGGCATGATAGGCCTTCTTGCACAAGAGCTATGCTCTTTTCTAACAAGTGTAAGCAGTCTTGTGCAAGAGCTTTTGCGCAAGAGGGCAGTGTGAACGCACGACAGGGGTTTCTTGCACAAGAAAGCCCTATGGCTCAGATGGCCATCGGAGCTTTCTTGCACAAGAGAGTGTCCACACTGCCATGGATGCTCTTGCACAAAAGCATATGGCAGTGTGAACGTGTTCTTGCACCAGAGTTCTTGCACAAGAGCCCTTGCGCAAGAACCCGCTAGTGTAGACATAGCCTAATTGTGGAGCCAGCGTCAGCATTTATTTCTTTCAGCTGCTGTAATGGGCAGGGGAGTGCTGACCAGCACCCAGTGACTCAGGGGTTAACTCAGGTATCTACAGGGGTGTTGGCCAGGGGGCCGGGAGAGCCAAGGGAGATAGAGGGTTGAAATGTGAATTGGATCTAGGTTCCCTGCCGGCTTCCTTTGGGTAGGAGAGAGAAACCAGGAGTGGGAAGACACAGAAGGATTTCAGTCAGGGGTCTCCAACCATTTTAAGCAAGAGACCTATTTTTTTAATTTAAGTGCATTTTCCTTTGGGATCTACCGCAAACGCAGATACCTTTGCCCGCCTCCTTCGTGGCCCTTCTCTGAGGCCCCACCCCTGTTCACTCCATCCTCCTCCCTCCCTCAACCGTCCTCCCTTTCATCAGGCAGGAGCAGTGGCTTGGGGTGGAGGCTCTGGTCTTGGGTTAAGGGATTTGGAGTTGAGGGGCTCTGGGCTGAGCCTGGGGCAGGGAGTTGGGCTGCAGGAGGGGGCTTAGTGTAAGGGGGGCTCAGGGCAAGGGCAGGGACTTGGGGTGCAAGAGGGGGTTCATGAATACGGGTTCAGGATGCAGGCTCCAGCTGGGCACTGCTTACCACAGGTGGTGCAATGGGGTAAGGCCGGCTCACCACTGGCCTGGCCCTGCACCACACTCGAAAGCAGCCAGCAAACTCCGAAGTCTCTACCTGTCCCCTATAGTGAACAGCGGGATTTTCCGTACCACTGAGACTAGACAGTGATGCTCCCTCTGAGATACATTGTTCTACCCCAACACGAATGAGTTAGCACTGCCCCTCTGACATAGTTACTGTAGTGACTGCCCCCTGCTGCCTCCAGTTCTCACCCAGCATTACGCATGTGGGTTCTATTAACACATCTCCCCTACCTCCCATGTCCCGATCTCTGTCCGGAGAGCTGGGGGGCCCCTTCTCCTTGGGCAGAGTTTGTGCCATGGGGCTGTTCTGGCACCACTTGTGTTAACAATCTGTCTGCGGGAGCACTTGGTGCCCAGCACCCTTAGCAACGGTACTCTGCCAGCCTGGCCCTGTGCTCTCTACCCCAGACACCCCCTCTATCTATCCATCTGTCTGTCTGTCTATCTATCCCCACACACCCCCTCTATCTATCTATCTATCTATCTATCTAGGGCAGGACTGCATCTACATCTACACAGTCTGTGCAGCACCTGGTACACTGGGGCCCTGATCTAAGGCAGGTCTGGGTGGCACGTAGCCCAGTGGGTCCCTGGTCATTCGCTATTGCCCATGGATATTTCTTTTTCTCTGGGCTATGAGAGCACTGACACACAGACACCGTGGGGGGGGGGGGGGGGGAGTGACCCGAGCCCTGGTATTTCACTGGAGGGCTTAACATGCCCTGGGAGGAGCCCAGTGACGTTTCCAGAGACCAGGCTGGAAATCGGCACCCACCATGAGACTCCCCCTGCAATTAAGGTGTCTGGCCGTTCTCCAGTCTCACGTAGGCAAGGCAGGACATGGGCAAATGGGACAGAACACACTGGGGTTTCAGCATCTATTTCTAATGCTGGTTTATTTGGAGAATTTGACAAAGGCAGATTCCAGTCAGCAGTGAGGTGCTGGGATACACACGCACACGCAAGCACCGGGTACCCCTCACCACATAGTTATACAGGATCCCCTTTGGCATCGCCACGGCACCACAGAGGGGCCTTGGAAAGGGAGAAGCTCAGATTTCAGATCTTCGTTTGCAGGCATCAGGTGGGGGGTCAGGAGGACAGATTCACCAGCAGCAGTCCAGCAAGGGCCGGAAGGTAGAGAGCAAACGAGAATTTCCCCAGAGCAGAGGTACCTCCACAGATGTGGTCATTGGTATCCGGGGTGGTCACAGAACACGGCGGAATGGTAGTGGCTGCAGGGGCGGTAGAAGTGGTTGTACCAGGGAGGCAGGGATCATGTATAGCAGGGGTCCTTGTATCAGGAATGCAGGGGTCTGGTGTAGTGGGAGTGGTTATATCAGGCATGCAAGGGTCTGGTGAAGTAGGGGTGGTTATATCAGGCATGCACGGGTCTGGTGTAGTAGGGGAGGTTATATCAGGCATGCACGGGTCTGGTGTAGTAGGGGAGGTTATATCAGGCATGCAAGGGTCTGGTGTTGTAGGGGTGGTTATATCAGGCATGCACGGGTCTGGTGAAGTGGGGGTGGTTATATCAGGATTGCAAGAGTCTGGTGTTGTGGGGGTGGCTATATCAGTCTTGCACGGGTCTGGTGTAGTGGGACTGGTTAGGGTGGAGGTGGCGGTTTCAAGAGCAGTAGAGGTGGGAACCGATGTACTTTTGTCCGAAGCCGAGGTGGTGAGGACCGAGGTGGTGGTCTCAGGAGCCAAAGTGGTTAGGTCCGAGGTGGTGGTCTCCGGAGCCGTAGTAGTAAGGATCGAGATGGTGGTCTCCGCAGCCGTAGTGGTGAGGACCGAGGGGGTGCTCTCCGGAGCCGTACTGGAGAGGACCAAGGGGGTGGTCGCCGGAGCCGTAGTGGTGAGGATCGAGATGGTGGTCTCTCCAGCCGTAGTGGTGAGGAACGGGGTGGTGGTCTCCGCAGCCGTAGTCGTAAGGACCGAGGTGGTGGTCTCCGCAGCCGTAGTTGTGAGGTCCGAGCTGGTGGTCTCCGTAGCCGTAGTGGCGAGGAGCGAGGTGGTGGTCTCCGCAGCCATAGTGGTGAGGACCAAGGTGGTGGTCTCCGCAGCCATAGTGGTGAGGACCGAGGTGGTGGTCTCCGCAGCCATAGTGCTGAGGACCGGGGTGGTGGTCTCCGCAGCCGTAGTAGTGAGGACCGGGGTGGTGGTCTCTATAGCGGTAGTGGTGAGGACCGGGGTGGTGGTCTCAGCAACCGTAGTTGTGAGAACCAGAGTGGTGGTCTCCGCAGCTGTAGTGCTGAGGACCGGGGTTGTGGTCTCAGGAACTGTAGTCGTGAGGGCCGTTGTGGTGGTCTCAGGAACCGTAGTGGTGGGGACGGAGGTGGTGGTCTCCGCAGCCGTAGTGGTGAAGACCGGGGTGGTGGTCTCCCCAGCCGTAGAAGTGAGGACAGAGGTGTTGGTCTCCGGAGCCGTAGTAGTGAGGACGGAGGTGGTGGTCTCCGCAGCCGTAGTGGTGAGGACGGAGGTGGTGGTCTCCACAGCCGTAGTAGTGAGGACCGGTGTGGTAGTCTCTGCAGCAGTAGTGGTGAGGACCGGGGTGGTGGTCTCCGCAGCCGAAGTGGTGAGCACCGAGGTGGTGGTCTCCGCAGCCGTAGTGGTGAGGACCGGGGTGGTGGTCTCCGCAGCTGTAGTGGTGAGGGCCGAGGTGGTGGTCTCCGCAGCCGTAGTGGTGAGGACCGGGGTGGTGTTCTCCGCAGCCGAAGTGGTGAGCACCGAGGTGGTTGTCTCTGGAGCCGTAGTGGTGAGGACCGCGGTAGTGGTCTCCGCAGCCGTAGTAGTGAGGACCGAGTTGGTGGTCTCCACAGCCGTAGTGGTGAGGACCGGGGTTGTGGTCTCAGCAGCCGTAGTGGTGAGGACCGGGGTGGTGGTCTCCGCAGCCGTAGTTGTGAGGGCCGAGGTGGTGGTCTCCGCAGCCGTAGTGGTGAGGGCCGAGGTGGTAGTCTCCGCAGCCGTAGTGGTGAGGACGGAGGTGGTGGTCTCCGCAGCAGTAGTGGTGAGGACCGGGGTGATGGTCTCCGCAGCCGTAGTGGTGAGGGCCGAGGTGGTGGTCTCCCCAGCCGTAGTGGTGAGGACCGGTATGGTGGTCTCCGCAGCCGTAGTGGTGAAGACCGGGGTAGTGGTATCCGGAGCCTTAGTGGTGAGGACGGAGGTGGTGGTCTCCGCAGCCGTAGTGGTGAGGACGGAGGTGGTGGTCTCCGCAGCAGTAGTGGTGAGGACCGGGGTGATGGTCTCTGCAGCCGTAGTGGTGAGGACGGAGGTGGTGGTCTCCACAGCCGTAGTAGTGAAGACCGGTGTAGTGGTCTCCGCAGCCGTAGTGGTGAGGACCGCGGTAGTGGTCTCCGCAGCCGTAGTAGTGAGGGCCGAGGTGGTGGTCTCCGCAGCTGTACTGGTGAGGGCCAAGGTGGTGGTCTCCGCAGCCGTAGTTGTGAGGGCCGAGGTGGTGGTCTCCGCAGCCGTAGTGGTGAGGACCGGGGTGGTGGTCTCCCCAGCCGTAGTGGTGAGGACCGGGGTGGTGGTCTCCGCAGCCATAGTGGTGAGGACCGAAGTGATGGTCTCCGGAGCCGTAGTGGTGAGGACGGAGGTGGTGGTCTCCACAGCCGTAGTAGTGAAGACCGGTGTAGTGCTCTCCGCAGCCGTAGTGGTGAGGACAGGGGTGGTGGTCTCCAGAGCCGTAGTGGTGAGGACCGCGGTAGTGGTATCCGCAGCCATAGAAGTGAGGACGGAGGTGGTGGTCTCCGCAGCCGTAGTGGTGAGGACAGGGGTGGTGGTCTCCACAGCGGGAGTGGTGAGGACCTGGGTGGTGGTCTCTGCAGCCGTAGTGGTGAGGGCCAAGGTGGTGGTCTCCGCAGCCGTAGTGGTGAGGACCACGGGAGCGGTTTCCGCAGCCGTAGTAGTGAGGACCGGGGTGGTGGTCTCTGCAGCCGTAGTAGTGGGGACCGGGGTGGTGGTCTCTGCAGCCGTAGTAGTGAGGACCGGGGTGGTGGTCTCCGCAGCCGTAGTGGTGAGGACCGGGGTGGTGGTCTCCGCAGCCGTAGTAGTGAGGACCGGGGTGGTGGTCTCTGCAGCCGTAGTAGTGGGGACCGGGGTGGTGGTCTCTGCAGCCGTAGTAGTGAGGACCGGGGTGGTGGTCTCCGCAGCCGTAGTGGTGAGGACCGGGGTGGTGGTCTCTGCAGCCGTAGTAGTGGGGACCGGGGTGGTGGTCTCTGCAGCCGTAGTAGTGAGGACCGGGGTGGTGGTCTCCGCAGCCGTAGTGGTGAGGACCGGGGTGGTGGTCTCAACAGCCGTAGTAGTGAGGACCGGGGTGGTGGTCTCCGCAGCCGTAGTGGTGAGGACCGGGGTTGTGGTCTGAGGAACTGTACTCGTGAGGGCCGTTGTGGTGGTCTCAGGAACCGTAGTGGTGGGGACGGAGGTGGTGGTCTCAGCAACCGTAGTCGCCATGACCGGGGTGCTGGTCTCCAGAGCCGTAGTGGTGAGGTCCGCGGTAGTGGTTTCCGCAGCCGTAGTAGTGAGGACTGGGGTGGTGGTCTCCGGAGCCGTAGTGGTGAGGACGGAGGTGGTGGTCTCCGGAACCCTAGTGGTGAGGACCGCGGTAGTGGTATCCGGAGCCGTAGTGGTGAGGACCGGGGTGGTGGTCTCCGCAGCCGTAGTGGTGAGGACCGGGGTAGTGGTATCCGCAGCTGTAGAAGTTAGGACGGAGGTGGTGGTCTCCGGAGCTGTAGTGGTGAGGACGGAGGTGGTGGTCTCCGCAGCAGTAGTGGTGAGGACCGGGGTGGTGGTCTCCGCAGCCGTAGTGGTGAGGACGGAGGTGGTGGTCTCCACAGCCGTAGTAGTGAGGACCGGGGTGGTGGTCACCGCAGCCGTAGTGGTGAGGACCGGGGTGGTGGTCTCCGCAGCCGTAGTGGTGAGGACGGAGGTGGTGGTCTCTGCAGCCGTAGTGGTGAGGACGGAGGTGGTGGTCTCTGCACCCGTAGTGGTGAGGACCGGGGTGGTCGTCTCTGCACCCGTAGTGGTGAGGACCGGGGTGGTCGTCTCCGCACCCGTAGTGGTGAGGACCGGGGTGGTCGTCTCCGGAGCCGTAGTGGTGACGACAGAGGAGGTCGTCTCCGGAGCTGTAGTGGCGAGGATCGTGGTACTGGTCTCCGCAGCCGTGGTGGTGCCCACCGGGGTGGTGGTCTCTGTAGCCGTAGTAATGAGGACCGGGGTGGTGGTGGTCTCTGCAGCCGTACTGGTGAAGACCGGGGTGGTGGTCTCCCCAGCCGTAGAAGTGAGGACGGAGGTGGTGGTCTCCGGAGCCGTAGTAGTGAAGACGGAGGTGGTGGTCTCCGCAGCCGCAGTGGTGAGGACGGAGGTGGTGGTCTCCACAGCCGTAGTAGTGAGGATCGGTGTGGTAGTCTCTGCAGCCGTAGTAGTGAGGACCGGGGTGGTGGTCTCCGCAGCCGTAGTGGTGAGGACCGGGGTGGTGGTCTCCGCAGCCGTAGTGGTGAGAATGGAGGTGATGGTCTCCACAGCCGTAGTAGTGAGGTCCGGGTTGGTGGTGTCAGCAACCGTAGTGGTGAGGACCGGGGTGGTGGTCTCCGTAGCCGTAGTGGTGAGGACCGGGGTGGTGGTGGTCTCCGCAGCCATAGTGGTGAAGACCGGGGTGGTGGTCTCCCCAGCCGTAGAAGTGAGGACAGAGGTGGTGGTCTCCGGAGCCGCAGTGGTGAGGACGGAGGTGGTGGTCTCCGCAGCAGTAGTGGTGAGGACCGGGGTGGTGGTGGTCTCCGCAGCCGTAGTGGTGAAGCCCGGGGTGGTGGTCTCCGCAGCCGTAGTGGTGAGGACCGGGGTGGTGGTCTCCGCAGCCGTAGTGGTTAGAATGGAGGTGATGGTCTCCACAGCCGTAGTAGTGAGGACCGGGTTGGTGGTGTCAGCAACCGTAGTGGTGAGGACCGGGGTGGTGGTCTCCGTAGCCGTAGTAGTGAGGACCGGGGTGGTGGTCTCAGCAACCGTAGTTGTGAGAACCAGAGTGGTGGTCTCCGCAGCTGTAGTGCTGAGGACCGGGGTTGTGGTCTCAGGAACTGTAGTCGTGAGGGCCGTTGTGGTGGTCTCAGGAACCGTAGTGGTGGGGACGGAGGTGGTGGTCTCCGCAGCCGTAGTGGTGAAGACCGGGGTGGTGGTCTCCCCAGCCGTAGAAGTGAGGACAGAGGTGTTGGTCTCCGGAGCCGTAGTAGTGAGGACGGAGGTGGTGGTCTCCGCAGCCGTAGTGGTGAGGACGGAGGTGGTGGTCTCCACAGCCGTAGTAGTGAGGACCGGTGTGGTAGTCTCTGCAGCAGTAGTGGTGAGGACCGGGGTGGTGGTCTCCGCAGCCGAAGTGGTGAGCACCGAGGTGGTGGTCTCCGCAGCCGTAGTGGTGAGGACCGGGGTGGTGGTCTCCGCAGCTGTAGTGGTGAGGGCCGAGGTGGTGGTCTCCGCAGCCGTAGTGGTGAGGACCGGGGTGGTGTTCTCCGCAGCCGAAGTGGTGAGCACCGAGGTGGTTGTCTCTGGAGCCGTAGTGGTGAGGACCGCGGTAGTGGTCTCCGCAGCCGTAGTAGTGAGGACCGAGTTGGTGGTCTCCACAGCCGTAGTGGTGAGGACCGGGGTTGTGGTCTCAGCAGCCGTAGTGGTGAGGACCGGGGTGGTGGTCTCCGCAGCCGTAGTTTTGAGGGCCGAGGTGGTGGTCTCCGCAGCCGTAGTGGTGAGGGCCGAGGTGGTAGTCTCCGCAGCCGTAGTGGTGAGGACGGAGGTGGTGGTCTCCGCAGCAGTAGTGGTGAGGACCGAGGTGGTGGTCTCCCCAGCCGTAGTGGTGAGGACCGGTATGGTGGTCTCCGCAGCCGTAGTGGTGAAGACCGGGGTAGTGGTATCCGGAGCCGTAGTGGTGAGGACGGAGGTGGTGGTCTCCACAGCCGTAGTAGTGAAGACCGGTGTAGTGGTCTCCGCAGCCGTAGTGGTGAGGACAGGGGTGCTGGTCTCCGCAGCCGTAGTGGTGAGGACCGCGGTAGTGGTCTCCGCAGCCGTAGTAGTGAGGGCCGAGGTGGTGGTCTCCGCAGCTGTACTGGTGAGGGCCAAGGTGGTGGTCTCCGCAGCCGTAGTTGTGAGGGCCGAGGTGGTGGTCTCCGCAGCCGTAGTGGTGAGGACCGGGGTGGTGGTCTCCCCAGCCGTAGTGGTGAGGACCGGGGTGGTGGTCTCCGCAGCCATAGTGGTGAGGACCGAAGTGATGGTCTCCGGAGCCGTAGTGGTGAGGACGGAGGTGGTGGTCTCCACAGCCGTAGTAGTGAAGACCGGTGTAGTGCTCTCCGCAGCCGTAGTGGTGAGGACAGGGGTGGTGGTCTCCAGAGCCGTAGTGGTGAGGACCGCGGTAGTGGTATCCGCAGCCATAGAAGTGAGGACGGAGGTGGTGGTCTCCGCAGCCGTAGTGGTGAGGACAGGGGTGGTGGTCTCCACAGCGGGAGTGGTGAGGACCTGGGTGGTGGTCTCTGCAGCCGTAGTGGTGAGGGCCAAGGTGGTGGTCTCCGCAGCCGTAGTGGTGAGGACCACGGGAGCGGTTTCCGCAGCCGTAGTAGTGAGGACCGGGGTGGTGGTCTCTGCAGCCGTAGTAGTGAGGACCGAGGTGGTGGTCTCAACAGCCGTAGTAGTGAGGACCGGGGTGGTGGTCTCCGCAGCCGTAGTGGTGAGGACCGGGGTTGTGGTCTGAGGAACTGTACTCGTGAGGGCCGTTGTGGTGGTCTCAGGAACCGTAGTGGTGGGGACGGAGGTGGTGGTCTCAGCAACCGTAGTCGCCATGACCGGGGTGCTGGTCTCCAGAGCCGTAGTGGTGAGGTCCGCGGTAGTGGTTTCCGCAGCCGTAGTAGTGAGGACTGGGGTGGTGGTCTCCGGAGCCGTAGTGGTGAGGACGGAGGTGGTGGTCTCCACAGCCGTAGTAGTGAGGACCGGTGTGGTAGTCACCGCAGCCGTAGTGGTGAGGACCGGGGTGGTGGTCTCCGCAGCCGTAGTAGTGAGGACCGGTGTGGTAGTCACCGCAGCCGTAGTGGTGAGGACCGGGGTGGTGGTCTCTGCAGCCGTAGTGGTGAGGACCGGGGTGGTGGTCTCCCCAGCCGTAGTGGTGAGGACCGGGGTGGTGGTCTCCGCAGCCGTAGTTGTGAGGGCCGAGGTGGTGATCTCCGCAGCCGTAGTGGTGAGGACCGGTGTGGTGGTCTCCCCAGCCGTAGAAGTGAGGACGGAGGTGATGGTATCCGGAGCCGTAGTGGTGAGGACGGAGGTGGTGGTCTCCGCAGCAGTAGTGGTGATGACCGGAGTGGTGGTCTCCGCAGCCGTAGTGGTGAGGACGGAGGTGGTGGTCTCCACAGCCGTAGTAGTGAAGACCGGTGTAGTGGTCTCCGCAGCCGTAGTGGAGAGGACAGGTGTGGTGGTATCCAGAGCCGTAGTGGTGAGGGCCGCTGTAGTGGTCTCCGCAGCCGTGGAAGTGAGGACGGAGGTGGTGGTCTCCGGAGCCGTAGTGGTTAGGACGGAGGTGGTGGTATCCACAGCAGTAGTGCTGAGGACCTGGGTGCTGGTCTCTGCAGCCGCAGTGGCGAGGACCGAGGTGATGGTCTCCGCAGCCGTAGTGGTGAGGACCACGGGAGCGGTACCCGCAGCCGTAGTAGTGAGGACCGGGGTGGTGGTCTCTGCCGCCGTAGTAGTGAGGACCGGGGTGGTGGTCTCCGCAGCCGTAGTGGTGAGGACAGGGGTGGTGGTGTCCGGAGCCGTAGTGGTGAGGACTGCGGTAGTGGTCTCCGCAGCCATAGACGTGAGGACTGAAGTGGTGGTCTCCAGAGCCGTAGTGGTGAGGACGGAGGTGGTGGTCTCCGCAGCAGTAGTAGTGAGGACCGGGGTGGTGGTCTCTGCAACCGTAGTAGTGAGGACCGGGGTGGTGGTCTCTGCAACCGTAGTGGTGAGGAACGGGGTGGTGGTCTCCGCAGCCGTAGTCGTGAGGACCGAGGTGGTGGCCTCCACAGCCGCACTGGTGAGGACCGAGTTGGTCGTCTCTGGAGCTGTAGTGGTGAGGACCGCGGTAGTGGTCTCCGCAGCCATGGAAGTGAGGACCGGGGTGGTGGTCTCAGCAGCCGTAGTGGTGAGGGTCGAGGTGGTGGTCTCCGCAGCCGTAGTGGTGAGCAACGCGGTGGTGGTCTCCGCAGCCGGAGTGGTGAGGAACGGTGTGGTGGTCTTAGCAACCGTAGTGGTAAGGACCGGTGTGGTGGTCTCTGCAACCGTAGTGGTAAGAATCGACGTGGTGGTCTCCACAGCTGTACTTGTGAGGTCCGAGATGGTGGTTTCCGCAACCGTAGTGGTGAGGGCCGAGGTGGTGGTCTCCGAAGCCGTAGTGGTGAGGACCGAGGTGGTGGTCTCCGGAGCCGTAGTGGTGAGGTCCGAGGTGTTGGTCTCTGCAGCCGTAGTAGTGAGGGCCGAGGTGGTGGCCTCCGCAGCCGTAGTGGTGAGGAACAGGGTGGTGGTATCCAGAGCCGTAGTGGTGAGGACCAGGTTTGTGGTCTCAGGAACTGTAGTGGTGAGGACCGTTGTGGTGGTCTCCGCAGCCGAAGTTGTGAGGATCGGGGTCGTGGTCTCAGCGATCATAGTTGTGAGATCCAGAGTGGTGGTCTCCGCAGCTGTAGTGGTGAGGACTGGGGTTGTGGTCTGAGGAACTGTACTCGTGAGGGCCGTTGTGGTGGTCTCAGCAACCGTAGTCGCCATGACCGGGGTGCTGGTCTCCAGAGCCGTAGTGGTGAGAACCGCGGTAGTGGTTTCCGCAGCCGTAGTAGTGAGGACTGGGGTGGTGGTCTCCGGAGCCGTACTGGTGAGGACGGAGGTGGTGGTCTCCGGAACCATAGTGGTGAGGACCGCGGTACTGGTATCCGGAGCCGTAGTGGTGAGGACCGGGGTGGTGGTCTCCGCACCCGTAGTGGTGAGGACCGGGGTGGTGGTATCCGCAGCTGTAGAAGTTAGGACGGAGGTGGTGGTCTCCGGAGCTGTAGTGGTGAGGACGGAGGTGGTGGTCTCCGCAGCAGTAGTGGTGAGGACCGGGGTGGTGGTCTCCGCAGCCGTAGTGGTGAGGACGGAGGTGGTGGTCTCCACAGCCGTAGTAGTGAAGACCGGTGTAGTGGTATCCGCAGCGGTAGTGGTGAGGACAGGGGTGGTGGTATCCGTAGCCGTAGTGGTGAGGGCCGCGGTAGTGGTCTGGGCAGCCATAGTAGTGAGGACCGGGGTGGTGGTCTCCGGAGCCGTAGTGGTGAGGACCGCGGTAGTGGTCTCCGCAGCCGTAGAAGTGAGGAAGGAGGTGGTGGTCTCCGCAGCAGTAGTGGTGAGGACCGGGGTGGTGGTCTCCGCAGCCGTAGTGGTTAGGACGGAGGTGGTGGTATCCACAGCAGTAGTGCTGAGGACCTGGGTGCTGGTCTCTGCAGCCGCAGTGGTGAGGGCCGAGGTGGTGGTCTCCGCAGCCGTAGTGGTGAGGACCACGGGAGCGGTTTCCGCAGCCGTGGTAGTGAGGACCGGGGTGGTGGTCTCCGCAGCCGTAGTGGTGAGGACAGGGGTGGTGGTGTCCGGAGCCGTAGTGGTGAGGACTGCGGTAGTGGTCTCCGCAGCCATAGAAGTGAGGACTGAAGTGGTGGTCTCCAGAGCCGTAGTGGTGAGGACGGAGGTGGTGGTCTCCGCAGCCGTAGTGGTGAGGACCGGGATGGTGGTCTCCGCAGCAGTAGTAGTGGGGACCGGGGTGGTGGTCTCTGCAACCGTAGTGGTGAGGACCGAGGTGGTGGTCTCCACAGCCGTAGTGGTGAGGAACGGGGTGGTGGTCTCCGCAGCCGTAGTCGTGAGGACCGAGGTGGTGGCATCCGCAGCCGTACTGGTGAGGACCGAAGTGGTCGTCTCCGGAGCTGTAGTGGTGAGGACCGCGGTAGTCGTCTCCGCAGCCATAGAAGTGAGGACAGAGGTGGTAGTCTCTGGAGCCGTAGTGGTGAGGACGGAGGTGGTGGTCTCTGCAGCAGTAGTGGTGAGGACCGGGGTGGTGGTCTCCGTAGCCGTAGTGGTGAGGACCGCGGTGGTGGTCTCCGCAGCCGTAGTGGTGAGGAACGCGGTGGTGGTCTCAGCAACCGTAGTGGTAAGGACCGGTGTGGTGGTCTCCGGAGCCATAGTGGTGAGGTCCGAGGTGGTGGTCTCCAGAGCCGTAGTGGTGAGGACCGGGGTGGTGGTCTCCGTAGCCGTAGTGGTGAGGACCGCGGTGGTGGTCTCCGCAGCCGTAGTGGTGAGGAACGCGGTGGTGGTCTCAGCAACCGTAGTGGTAAGGACCGGTGTGGTGGTCTCTGCAACCGTAGTGGTAAGAATCGAGGTGGTGGTCTCCACAGCTGTACTTGTGAGGTCCGAGATGGTGGTTTCCGCAGCCGTAGTGGTGAGGGCCGAGGTGGTGGTCTCCGAAGCCGTAGTGGCGAGGACCGAGGTGGTGGTCTCCGGAGCCATAGTGGTGAGGTCCGAGGTGGTGGTCTCCAGAGCCGTAGTGGTGAGGACCGAGGTGGTGGTCTCCGGAGCCGTAGTGGTGAGGACCGAAGTGATGGTCTCCCCAGCCGTAGTGGTTAGGTCCGAGGTGGTGGTCTCCGGGACCGTAGTGGTGAGAAGCGAGGTGGTGGTCTCCGGAACCGTAGTTGTGAGGTCCGAGGTGGTGGTCTCCGGAACCGTAGTAGTGAGGACCGGGGTGGTGGTCTCTGCAGCCGTAGTAGTGAGGGCCGAGGTGGTGGCCTCCGCAGCCGTAGTGGTGAGGAACAGGGTGGTGGTATCCAGAGCCGTAGTGGTGAGGACCAGGTTTGTGGTCTCAGGAACTGTAGTGGTGAGGACCGTTGTGGTGGTCTCAGGAACCGTAGTGGTGGGGACCGAGGTGGTGGTCTCCGCAGCCG
This sequence comes from Pelodiscus sinensis, assembly GCF_052426305.1. Classification (NCBI taxonomy): domain Eukaryota; kingdom Metazoa; phylum Chordata; order Testudines; family Trionychidae; genus Pelodiscus; species Pelodiscus sinensis. Next base: position 25,812,697 of record NC_143073.1, read on the forward strand.
AAGTTGTGAGGATCGGGGTGGTGGTCTCCGCAGCCGTAGTGGTGAGGACCGGGGTGGTGGTCTCCGCAGCCGTAGTGGTGAGGATGGAGGTGGTGGTCTCCGCAGCAGTAGTGGTGAGTACCGGGGTGGTGGTCTCCGCAGCCGTAGAGGTGAGGACGGAGGTGGTGATCTCCGGAGCCGTAGTGGTGAGAACGGAGGTGGTGGTCTCTGCAGCCGTAGTAGTTAGGACTGGGGTGGTGGTCTCGGGAGTCGTAGTGGTGAGGACCGGGGTGGTGGTCTCCGGAGCCGTAGTGGTGAGGACGGAGGTCGTGGTCTCCACAGCCGTAGTAATGAGGACCGGTGTAGTGGTCTCCGCAGCCGTAGTGGTGAGGATAGGGGTGGTGGTATCCGGAGCCGTAGTCGTTAGGACCGCGGTAGTGGTCTCCGCAGCCGTAGAGGTGAGGGCGGAGGTGGTGGTCTCCGCAGCAGTAGTGATGAGGGCCGGAGTGGTGGTCTCCGCATCCGTAGTGGTGAGAACGGAGGTGGTTGTCTCCGGAACCGTAGTGGTGAGAAACGCGGTAGTGGTCTCCGCAGCCAAAGTAGTGAGGACCGGGGTGGTTGCCTCCGCAGCCGTAGTGGTGAGGACCGAGGTGGTGGTCTCCGCATCCGTAGTGGTGAGGTCCGAGGTTGTGGTCAACGCAGTTGTAGTGGTGAGGACCGAGGTGGTTGTCTCCGGAGCCGTAGTGGTGAGGACCGAGGTGGTGGTCTCCGGAGCCGTAGTGGTGAGGTCCGAGGTGGTGGTCTCCGGAGCCGTAGTGGTGAGGACCGACATAGTGGTCTCCACAGCCGTAGTGGTGAGGACCGAGGTTGTTGTCTCCGCAGCCGTAGTGGTGAGAACCTGTGTGGTGGTCTCAGCAACCGTAGTGGTTAGAATCGAGGTGGTGGTCTCCGCAGCTGTAGTTGTGAGGTCCGAGTTGGAGGTTTCCGCGGCCGTAGTGGTGAGCGCCGAGGTGGTGGTCTCCGGAGCCGTAGTGGTGAGGATCGAGGTGGTGGTCTCCGCCGCCGTAGGGGTGAGGACCGAAGTGGTTGTCTCCGGAGCCGTAGTGGTGAGGTCCGAGGTGGTGAGAACCGAGGTGGTGGTCTCCGGAGCCGTAGTGGTGAGGACCGAGGTGGTGGTCTCCGGAACGGTAGTGGTGTGGTCCGAGGTGGTGGTCTCCTGAGCCGTTGTGGTGAGTACCGAGGTGGTGGTCTCCCCAGCCGTAGTGGTGGTCTCTGGAGACGTAGTGGTGAGGACCGAGGTGGTGGTCTCCGGAACGGTAGTGGTGTGGTCCGAGGTGGTGGTCTCCTGAGCCGTTGTGGTGAGTACCGATGTGGTGGTCTCCCCAGCCTTAGTGGTGGTTTCCGCTGCCGAAGTGGTGGGGTCCGAGGTGGTGGTCTCCGCAGCCGTAGTGGTGAGGACTGAGGTGGTGGTCTCCGCAGCCGTAGTGGTGAGGTCCGAGGTTACGGTCTCCGCAGCCGTAGTGGTGAGGACCGAGGTGGTGGTCTCCGCAGCCGTAGTGGTGAGGGCCGAGGTTGTGGTCTCCGCAGCCGTAGTGGTGAGGACCGAGGTGGTGGTCTCCGCAGCCGTAGTGGTGAGGTCTGAGGTTGTCGTCTCCGCAGCCGTAGTTGTGACGTCTGAGGTGGTGGTGTCCAGAGCCGTAGTGGTGAGGACTGAAGTAGTGGTCTCCGCAGCCGTAGTGGTGAGGGCCGAGGTTGTGGTCTCCGCAGCCGTAGTGGAGAGGACCGAGGTGGTGGTCCCTCCAGCCGTAGTGGTGGAGTCCGCAGCCGTAGTGGTGAGAACGGAGGTGGTTGTCTCCGGAGCCGTAGTGGTGAGAATCGCGGTAGTGGTCTCCGCAGCCAAAGTAGTGAGGACCGGGGTGGTTGCCTCCGCAGCCGTAGTGGTGAGGACCGAGGTGGTGGTCTCCGCATCCGTAGTGGTGAGGTCCGAGGTTGTGGTCAACGCAGTTGTAGTGGTGAGGACCGAGGTGGTTGTCTCCGGAGCCGTAGTGGTGAGGTCCGAGGTGGTGCTCTCCGCAGCCGTAGTGGTGAGGACCGAGGTGGTTCTCTCCGGAGCCGTAGTGGTGAGGTCCGAGGTGGTGGTCTCCGGAGCCGTAGTGGTGAGGACCGACGTAGTGGTCTCCACAGCCGTAGTGGTGAGGACCGAGGTTGTTGTCTCTGCAGCCGTAGTGGTGAGAACCTGTGTGGTGGTCTCAGCAACCGTAGTGGTTAGAATCGAGGTGGTGGTCTCCGCAGCTGTAGTTGTGAGGTCCGAGTTGGAGGTTTCCGCGGCCGTAGTGGTGAGGATCGAGGTGGTGGTCTCCGCCGCCGTAGGGGTGAGGACCGAAGTGGTTGTCTCCGGAGCCGTAGTGGTGAGGTCCGAGGTGGTGAGAACCGAGGTGGTGGTCTCCGGAGCCGTAGTGGTGAGGACCGAGGTGGTGGTCTCCGGAGCGGTAGTGGTGAGGTCCGAGGTGGTGGTCTCCTGAGCCGTTGTGGTGAGTACCGAGGTGGTGGTCTCCCCAGCCGTAGTGGTGGTCTCCGGAGACGTAGTGGTGAGGACCGAGGTGGTGGTCTCCCCAGCCGTAGTGGTGGTGTCCGGAGACGTAGTGGTGAGGACCGACGTGCTGGTCTCCGGAACGGTAGTGGTGTGGTCCGAGGTTGTGGTCTCCTGAGCCGTTGTGGTGAGTACCGAGGTGGTGGTCTCCCCAGCCTTAGTGGTGGTTTCCGCTGCCGAAGTGGTGAGGTCCGAGGTGGTGGTCTCCGCAGCCGTAGTGGTGAGGACTGAGGTGGTGGTCTCCGCAGCCGTAGTGGTGAGGTCCGAGGTGGTGGTCTCCGCAGCCGTAGTGGGAAGGACCGAGGTGGTGGTCTCCGCAGCCGTAGTGGTGAGGGCCGAGGTTGTGGTCTCCGCAGCCGTAGTGGTGAGGACCGAGGTGGTGGTCTCCGCAGCCGTAGTGGTGAGGTCTGAGGTTGTCGTCTCCGCAGCCGTAGTTGTGACGTCTGAGGTGGTGGTGTCCAGAGCCGTAGTGGTGAGGACCGAGGTAGTGGTCTCCGCAGCCGTAGTGGTGAGGGCCGAAGTTGTGGTCTCCGGAGCCGTAGTGGTGAGGGCCGAGGTGGTGGTCTCCCCAGCCGTAGTGGTGGTGTCCGCAGCCGTAGTGGTGAGGTCCGAGGTTGTGGTCTCCGCAGCCGTAGTGGAGAGGACCGAGGTGGTGGTCTCTCCAGCCGTAGTGGTGGAGTCCGCAGCCGTAGTGGTGAGGTCTGAGGTGGTGGTCTCCGCAGCCGTAGTGCTGAGGACCGAGGTGGTGGTCTCCGCAGCCGTAGTGGTGAAGACCGGGGTGGTGGTCTCCCCAGCCGTAGAAGTGAGGACGGAGGTGGTGGTCTCCGCAGCAGTAGTGGTGGGGACCGGGGTGGTGGTATCCGGAGCCGTAGTGGTGAGGACCGCGGTGCTGGTCTCCGCAGCCGTAGTGGTGAGGTCCGAGGTTGTGGTGTCCGCAGCCGTAGTTGTGACGTCCGAGGTGGTGGTCTCCGTAGCTGTAGTGGTGAGGGCCGAGGTGGTGGTCTCCGAAGCCGTAGTGGTGAGGACCGGTGTGGTGGTCTCAGCAACCGTAGTGCTTAGAATCGAGGTGGTGGTCTCCGCAGCTGTAGTAGTGAGGTCCGAGTTGGTCGTTTCTGCAGCCGTAGTGGTGAGGACCGAGGTGGTGGTCTCCACAGCCGTAGTGGTGCGGAACGGGGTGGTGGTCTCCGCAGCCGTAGTCGTGAGGACCGAGGTGGTGGCCTCCGCAGCCGTACTGGTGAGGACCGAGGTGGTCGTCTCCGGAGCTGTAGTGGTGAGGACCGCGGTAGTGGTCTCCGCAGCCATAGAAGTGAGGACAGAGGTGGTAGTCTCTGGAGCCGTAGTGGTGAGGACGGAGGTGGTGGTCTCCGCAGCAGTAGTGGTGAGGACCGGGGTTGTGGTCTCCAGAGTCGTAGTGGTGAGGACCGGGGTGGTGGTTTCTGTAGCCATACTAGTGAGGACGGAGGTGGTAGTCCCCACAGCCGTAGTAGTGAGGACCGGTGTGGTGGTCTCCGCCGCCGTAGTGGTGAGGACCGCGGTAGTGGTCTCCGCAGCCGTAGTAGTGAGGACCGGGGTGGTGGTCTCAGCAGCCGTAGTGGTGAGGGTCGAGGTGGTGGTCTCCGCAGCCGTAGTGGTGAGCAACGCAGTGGTGGTCTCCGCAGCTGTAGTGGTGAGGAACGGTGTGGTGGTCTCAGCAACCGTAGTGGTAAGGACCGGTGTGGTGCTCTCTGCAACCGTAGTGGTAAGAATCGAGGTGGTGGTCTCCACAGCTGTACTTGTGAGGTCAGAGATGGTGGTTTCCGCAGCCGTAGTGGTGAGGACCGAGGTGGTGGTCTCCGGAGCCGTAGTGGTGAGGTCCGAGGTGGTGGTCTCCAGAGCCGTAGTGGTGAGGACCGAAGTGATGGTCTCCCCAGCCTTAGTGGTTAGGTCCGAGGTGGTGGTCTCCGGGACCGTAGTGTTGAGAAGCGAGGTGGTGGTCTCCGGAACCGTAGTTGTGAGGTCCGAGGTGGTGGTCTCCGGAGCCGTAGTGGTGAGGACCGGGGTGGTGGTCTCTGCAGCCGTAGTAGTGAGGGCCGAGGTGGTGGCCTCCGCAGCTGTAGTGGTGAGGAACAGGGTGGTGGTATCCGGAGCCGTAGTGGTGAGGACCAGGTTTGTGGTCTCAGGAACTGTAGTGGTGAGGACCGAGGTGGTGGTCTCCGCAGCCGAAGTTGTGAGGATCGGGGTGGTGGTCTCCACAGCAGTAGTGGTGAGGACCGGGGTGGTGGTCTCCGCAGCCGTAGTGGTGAAGACCAGGGTGGTGGTCTCCGCAGCTGTAGAAGTGAGGACAGAGGTTGTGGTCTCCGGAGCCGTAGTGGTGAGGATGGAGGTGGTGGTCTCCGCAGCACTAGTGGTGAGTACCGTGGTGGTGGTCTCCGCAGCCGTAGTGGTGAAGACCGGGGTGGTGGTCTCCCCAGCCGTAGAAGTGAGGACGGAGGTGGTGATCTCCGGAGCCGTAGTGGGGAGGACGGAGGTGGTGGTCTCTGCAGCCGTAGTAGTTAGGACTGTGGTGGTGGTCTCCGGAGCCGTAGTGGTGAGGACCGGGGTGGTGGTCTCTGCAGCCGTAGTAGTGTGGGCCGAGGTGGTGGCCTCCGCAGCCGTAGTGGTGAGGAACAGGGTGGTGGTATCAGGAGCCGTAGTGGTGAGGACCAGGTTTGTGGTCTCAGGAACTGTAGTGGTGAGGACCGTTGTGGTGGTCTCAGGAACCGTAGTGGTGGGGACCGAGGTGGTGGTCTCCGCAGCCGAAGTTGTGAGGATCGGGGTGGTGGTCTCCACAGCCGTAGTGGTGAGGACCGGGGTGGTGGTCTCCGCAGCCATAGTGGTGAAGACCAGGGTGGTGGTCTCCGCAGCTGTAGAAGTGAGGACAGAGGTTGTGGTCTCCGGAGCCGTAGTGGTGAGGATGGAGGTGGTGGTCTCCGCAGCACTAGTGGTGAGTACCGTGGTGGTGGTCTCCGCAGCCGTAGTGGTGAAGACCGGGGTGGTGGTCTCCCCAGCCGTAGAAGTGAGGACGGAGGTGGTGATCTCCGGAGCCGTAGTGGGGAGGACGGAGGTGGTGGTCTCTGCAGCCGTAGTAGTTAGGACTGTGGTGGTGGTCTCCGGAGTCGTAGTGGTGAGGACCGGGGTGGTGGTCTCCGGAGCCGTAGTGGTGAGGACGGAGGTGGTGGTCTCCGCAGCAGTAGTGGTGAGGACGGGAGTGGTGGTCTCCGCAGCCGTAGTGGTGAGGACGGTGGTGGTGGTCTCCACAGCCATAGTAGTGAGGACCGGTGTGGTGGTCTCTGCAGCCGTAGTGGTGAGGACCGGGGTGGTTGTCTCCGGAGCCGTAGTGGTAAGGACCGCGGTAGTGGTCTCCGCAGCCGTAGTGGTGAGGACCGGGATGGTGGTCTCCGCAGCCGTAGTAGTGAGGATGGGTGTGGTGGTCTCTGCAGCCGTAGTGGTGAGGACTGGGGTGGTTGTCTCCGGAACCGTAGAGGTGAGAAACGCGGTAGTGGTCTCCGCAGCCGTAGTAGTGAGGACCGGGGTGGTGGCCTCCGCAGCCGTAGTGGTGAGGACCGAGGTGGTGGTCTCCGGAACCGTAGTGGTGAGGACCGAGGTGGTGGTCTCCGGAACCGTAGTGGTGAGGACCGAGGTGGTGGTCTCCGCAGCCGTAGTGGTGAGGTCCGAGGTTGTGGTCAACGCAGTTGTAGTGGTGAGGACCGAGGTGGTTGTCTCCGGCGCCGTAGTGGTGAGGTCCGAGGTGGTGCTCTCCGCAGCCCTAGTGGTGAGGACCGAGGTGGTTCTCTCCGGAGCCGTAGTGGTGAGGTCCGAGGTGGCGGTCTCCGGAGCCGTAGTGGTGAGGACCGACATAGTGGTCTCCACAGCCGTAGTGGTGAGGACCGAGGTTGTTGTCTCCGCAGCCGTAGTGGTGAAAACCGGTGTGGTGGTCTCAGCAACCGTAGTGGTTAGAATCGAGGTGGTGGTCTCCGCAGCTGTAGTTGTGAGGTCCGAGTTGGTGGTTTCCGCGGCCGTAGTGGTGAGGGCCGAGGTGGTGGTCTCCGGAGCCGTAGTGGTGAGGACCGAGGTGGTGGTCTCCGCCGCCGTAGTGGTGAGGTCCGAGGTTATGGTCTCCGCAGCCGTAGTGGTGAGGACCGAGGTGGTGGTCTCCGCAGCTGTAGTTGTGAGGTCCGAGTTGGTGGTTTCCGCAGCCGTAGTGGTGAGGACCGAAGTGGTTGTCTCCGGAGCCGTAGTGGTGAGGTCCGAGGTGGTGAGAACCGAGGTGGTGGTCTCCGGAGCCGTAGTGGTGAGGACCGAGGTGGTGGTCTCCCCAGCCGTAGTGGTGGTGTCCGGAGACGTAGTGGTGAGGACCGACGTGCTGGTCTCCGGAACGGTAGTGGTGTGGTCCGAGGTGGTGGTCTCCTGAGCCGTTGTGGTGAGTACCGAGGTGGTGGTCTCCCCAGCCTTAGTGGTGGTTTCCGCTGCCGAAGTGGTGGGGTCCGAGGTGGTGGTCTCCGCAGCCATAGTGGTGAGGACTGAGGTGGTGGTCTCCGCAGCCGTAGTGGTGAGGTCCGAGGTGGTGGTCTCCGCAGCCGTAGTGTTGAGGACCGAGGTGGTGGTCTCCGCAGCCGTAGTGGTGAGGGCCGAGGTTGTGGTCTCCGCAGCCGTAGTGGTGAGGACCGAGGTGGTGGTCTCCGCAGCCGTAGTGGTGAGGTCTGAGGTTGTGGTCTCCGCAGCCGTAGTTGTGACGTCTGAGGTGGTGGTGTCCAGAGCCGTAGTGGTGAGGACCGAGGTGGTGGTCTCCGCAGCCGTAGTGGTGAGGGCCGAAGTTGTGGTCTCTGGAGCCGTAGTGGTGAGGGCCGACGTGGTGGTCTCCCCAGCCGTAGAAGTGAGGACTGAGGTGGTGGTCTCTGGAGCCGTAGTGGTGAGGACGGAGGTGGTGGTCTCCGCAGCAGTAGTGGTGGGGACCGGGGTGGTGGTCTCCACAGCCGTAGTGGTGAGGACAGGGGTGGTGGTATCCGGAGCCGTAGTGGTGAGGACCGGGATGGTGGTCTCCGCAGCCGTAGTGGTGAGGACTGGGGTGGTTGTCTCCCCAGCCGTAGAAGTGAGGACGGGGGTGGTGGTCTCCGGAGCCGTAGTGGTGAGGACCGGGGTGGTGGTCTCCACAGCCGTAGTGGTGAGGACGGAGGTCGTGGTCTCCACAGCCGTAGTAGTGAGGACCGGTGTAGTGGTCTCCGCAGCCGTAGTGGTGAGGATAGGGGTGGTGGTATCCGGAGCCGTAGTGGTGAGGACCGCGGTAGTGGTCTCTGCTGCCGTAGTAGTGAGGACCGGGGTGGTGGTCTCCGGAGCCATAGTGGTGAGGACCGGGGTGGTGGTCTCCGGAGCCGTAGTGGTGAGGACCGCTGTAGTGGTCTCCGGAGCCGTAGAGGTGAGGACGGAGGTGGTGGTGTCCGCAGCAGTAGTGGTGAGGGCCGGAGTGGTGGTCTCCGCAGCCGTAGTGGTGAGAAACGCGGTAGTGGTCTCCGCAGCCGTAGTAGTGAGGACCGGGGTGGTGGTCTCCGCAGCCGTAGTGGTGAGGACCGAGGTGGTGGTCTCCGGAACCGTAGAGGTGAGGACAGAGGTGGTGGTCTCCGGAACCGTAGTGGTGAGGACCGAGGTGGTGGTCTCCGCAGCCGTAGTGGTGAGGTCCGAGGTTGTGGTCAACGCAGTTGTAGTGGTGAGGACCGAGGTGGTTGTCTCCGGAACCGTAGTGGTGAGGTCCGAGGTGGTGCTCTCCGCAGCCGTAGTGGTGAGGACCGAGGTGGTTCTCTCCGGAGCCGTAGTGGTGAGGTCCGAGGTTGTGGTCAACGCAGTTGTAGTGGTGAGGACAGAGGTGGTGGTCTCCGGAACCGTAGTTGTGAGGTCCGAGGTGGTGCTCTCCGCAGCCGTAGTGGTGAGGACCGAGGTGGTTCTCTCCGGAGCCGTAGTGGTGAGGTCCGAGGTGGTGGTCTCCGGAGCCGTAGTGGTGAGGACCGACGTAGTGGTCTCCACAGCCGTAGTGGTGAGGACCGAGGTTGTTGTCTCCGCAGCCGTAGTGGTGAGAACCGGTGTGGTGGTCTCAGCAACCGTAGTGGTTAGAATCGAGGTGGTGGTCTCCGCAGCTGTAGTTGTGAGGTCCGAGTTGGTGGTTTCCGCGGCCGTAGTGGTGAGGGCCGAGGTGGTGGTCTCCGGAGCTGTAGTGGTGAGGACCGAGGTGGTGGTCTCCGCCGCCGTAGGGGTGAGGACCGAAGTGGTTGTCTCCGGAGCCGTAGTGGTGAGGTCCGAGGTGGTGAGAACCGAGGTGGTGGTCTCCGGAGCCGTAGTGGTGAGGACCGAGGTGGTGGTCTCCCCAGCCGTAGTGGTGGTGTCCGGAGACGTAGTGGTGAGGACCGACGTGGTGGTCTCCGGAACGGTAGTGGTGTGGTCCGAGGTGGTGGTCTCCTGAGCCGTTGTGGTGAGTACCGAGGTGGTGGTCTCCCCAGCCTTAGTGGTGGTTTCCGCTGCCGAAGTGGTGGGGTCCGAGGTGGTGGTCTCCGCAGCCGTAGTGGTGAGGTCGGAGGTGGTGGTCTCCGCAGCCGTAGTGGTGAGGTCCGAGGTTATGGTCTCCGCAGCCATAGTGGTGAGGACCGAGGTGGTGGTCTCCGCAGCCGTAGTGGTGAGGGCCGAGGTTGTGGTCTCCGCAGCCGTAGTGGTGAGGACCGAGGTGGTGGTCTCCGCAGCCGTAGTGGTGAGGTCTGAGGTTGTCGTCTCCGCAGCCGTAGTTGTGACGTCTGAGGTGGTGGTGTCCAGAGCCGTAGTGGTGAGGACCGAGGTGGTGGTCTCCGCAGCCGTAGTGGTGAGGGCCGAAGTTGTGGTCTCTGGAGCCGTAGTGGTGAGGGCCGAGGTGGTGGTCTCCCCAGCCGTAGTGGTGGTGTCCGCCGCCGTAGTGGTGAGGTCCGAGGTTGTGGTCTCCGCAGCCGTAGTGGTGAGGACCGAGGTGGTGGTCTCTCCAGCCGTAGTGGTGGAGTCCGCAGCCGTAGTGGTGAGGTCCGAGGTTGTGGTCTCCGCAGCCGTAGTGGTGAAGACCGGGGTGGTGGTCTCCCCAGCCGTAGAAGTGAGGACTGAGGTGGTGGTCTCTGGAGCCGTAGTGGTGAGGACGGAGGTGGTGGTCTCCGCTGCAGTAGTGGTGGGGACCGGGGTGATGGTCTCCACAGCCGTAGTGGTGAGGACAGGGGTGGTGGTATCCGGAGCCGTAGTGGTGAGGACCGGGATGGTGGTCTCCGCAGCCGTAGTGGTGAGGACTGGGGTGGTGGTCTCCCCAGCCGTAGAAGTGAGGACGGGGGTGGTGGTCTCCGGAGCCATAGTGGTGAGGACCGGGGTGGTGGTCTCCACAGCCGTAGTGGTGAGGACGGAGGTCGTGGTCTCCACAGCCGTAGTAGTGAGGACCGGTGGAGTGGTCTCCGCAGCCGTAGTGGTGAGGATAGGGGTGGTGGTATCCGGAGCCGTAGTGGTGAGGACCGCGGTAGTGGTCTCTACTGCCGTAGTAGTGAGGACCGGGGTGGTGGTCTCCGGAGCCATAGTGGTGAGGACCGGGGTGGTGGTCTCCGGAGCCGTAGTCGTGAGGACCGCGGTAGTGGTCTCCGCAGCCGTAGAGGTGAGGACGGAGGTGGTGGTCTCCGCAGCAGTAGTGGTGAGGGACGGAGTGGTGGTCTCCGCAGCCGTAGTGGTGAGAACGGAGGTGGTGGTCTCCACAGCCGTAGTAGTGAGGATGGTTGTGGTGGTCTCTGCAGCCGTAGTGGTGAGGACTGGGGTGGTTGTCTCCGGAACCGTAGTGGTGAGAAACGCGGTAGTGGTCTCCGCAGCCGTAGTAGTGAGGACCGGGGTGGTGGCCTCCGCAGCCGTAGTGGTGAGGACCGAGGTGGTGGTCTCCGGAACCGTAGTGGTGAGGACCGAGGTGGTGGTCTCCGGAACCGTAGTGGTGAGGACCGAGGTGGTGGTCTCCGCAGCCGTAGTGGTGAGGTCCGAGGTTGTGGTCAACGCAGTTGTAGTGGTGAGGACCGATGTGGTTGTCTCCGGAGCCGTAGTGGTGAGGTCCGAGGTGGTGCTCTCCGCAGCCGTAGTGGTGAGGACCGAGGTGGTTCTCTCCGGAGCCGTAGTGGTGAGGTCCGAGGTGGTGGTCTTCGGAGCCGTAGCGGTGAGGACCGACGTAGTGGTTTCCACAGCCGTAGTGGTGAGGACCGAGGTTGTTGTCTCCGCAGCCGTAGTGGTGAGGACCGGTGTGGTGGTCTCAGCAACCGTAGTGGTTAGAATCGAGGTGGTGGTCTCCGCAGCTGTAGTTGTGAGGACCGAGGTGGTGGTCTCCGCCGCCGTAGGGGTGAGGACCGAAGTGGTTGTCTCCGGAGCCGTAGTGCTGAGGTCCGAGGTGGTGAGAACCGAGGTGGTGGTCTCCGGAGCCGTAGTGGTGAGGACCGAGGTGGTGGTCTCCCCAGCCGTAGTGGTGGTGTCCGGAGACGTAGTGGTGAGGACCGACGTGGTGGTCTCCGGAACGGTAGTGGTGTGGTCCGAGGTGGTGGTCTCCTGAGCCATTGTGGTGAGTACCGAGGTGGTGGTCTCCCCAGCCTTAGTGGTGGTTTCTGCTGCCGAAGTGGTGGGGTCCGAGGTGGTGGTCTCCGCAGCCGTAGTGGTGAGGACTGAGGTGGTAGTCTCCGCAGCCGTAGTGGTGAGGTCCGAGGTTATGGTCTCCGCAGCCGTAGTGGTGAGGACCGAGGTGGTGGTCTCCGCAGCCGTAGTGGTGAGGGCCGAGGTTGTGGTCTCCGCAGCCGTAGTGGTGAGGACCGAGGTGGTGGTCTCCGCAGCCGTAGTGGTGAGGTCCGAGGTGGTGGTCTCCGAAGCCGTAGTGGTGAGGACCGGTGTGGTGGTCTCAGCCACCGTAGTGCTTAGAATCGAGGTGGTGGTCTCCGCAGCTGTAGTAGTGAGGTCCGAGATGGTCGTTTCCGTAGCCGTAGTGGTGAGGGCCGAGGTGGTGGTCTCCGCAGCCGTAGTGGTGAGGGCCGAGGTTGTGGTCTCCGCAGCCGTAGTGGTGAGGACCGAGGTGGTGGTCTCCGCAGCCGTAGTGGTGAGGTCCGAGGTGGTGGTCTCTGAAGCCGTAGTGGTGAGGACCGGTGTGGTGGTCTCAGCCACCGTAGTGCTTAGAATCGAGGTGGTGGTCTCCGCAGCTGTAGTAGTGAGGTCCGAGATGGTCGTTTCCGCAGCCGTAGTGGTGAGGGCCGAGGTGGTGGTTTCCGGAGCCGTAGTGGTGAGGACCAAGGTGGTGGTCTCCCCAGCCGTAGTGGTGAGGACCGAGGTGGTGGTCTCCGGAACCGTAGTGGTGAGGTCCGAGGTGCTGGTCTCCAGAGCTGTTGTGATGAGTACCGAGGTGGTGGTCTCCCCAGCCGTAGTGGTGGTTTCCGCTGCCGTAGTGGTGAGGTCCGAGGTGGTGGTCTCCGCAGCCGTTGTGGTGAGGACCGAGGTGGTGGTCTCCCCAGCCGTAGTGGTGGTTTCCGCTGCCGTAGTGGTGAGGTCCGAGGTGGTGGTCTCCGCAGCCGTAGTGGTGAGGTCCGAGGTTGTGGTCAACGCAGTTGTAGTGGTGTGGACCGAGGTGGTTGTCTCCGGAGCCATAGTGGTGAGGACCGGGGTAGTGGTATCCGGAGCCGTAGTGGTAAGGACCGAGGTGGTGGTCTCTGGAGCCATAGTGGTGAGGACCGAGGTGGTGGTCTCCACAGCCGTAGTGGTGAGGTCCGAGGTGGTGGTCTCCCCAGCCGTAGTGGTGAGGACCGAGGTGGTGGTCTCCCCAGCCGTAGTAGTGGTCTCCGCAGCCGTAGTGGTGAGGACCGAGGTGGTGGTCTCCACAGCAGTAGTGGTGAGGACAGGGGTGGTGGTATCCGGAGCCGTAGTGGTGAGGGCCGCGGTGGTGGTCTCCGCAGCCGTAGTTGTGACGTCCGAGGTGGTGTTCTCCGGAGCCGTAGTGGTTAGGTCCGAGGTGGTGGTGTCCGGAGCCGTAGTGGTGAGGACCGAGGTGGTGGTCTCCGGAGCCGTAGTGGTGAGGACCGAGGTGGTGGTCTCCCCAGCCATAGTGGTGGTCTCCGGAGCTGTAGTGGTGAGGGCCGAGGTGGTGGTCTCCAGAGCCATTGTGGTGAGTACCGAGGTGGTGGTCTCCCCAGCCGTAGTGCTGGTGTCCGCAGCCGTTGTGGTGAGGTCTGAGATTGTGGTCTCCGCAGCCGTAGTGGTGAGGACCGAGGTGGTTGTCTCCGGAGCCGTAGTGCTGAGAGTGGAGGTGGGTGTTTCTGAAGTGGTGGTGTCAGTGATTGGGGTAATGTCTCTGTTTTCAATTTCAATCTGGCTGCTGGGGGTTATTTTTCCTGTCACAAATCTGAAGGTGTAGTCTGTAGACGTCAAGGTGGTTCCATTTTTCATCTCTTGTGCGGATGGTGATGCGCAGCCCTTTGCCGCAAATGTCGATGATGATGCACCTGGTGGAGATATTCAGCCTGTTTTACCAATGAGGAGCTCCTGTTCCTTCTTTACTCTTATTTTCTCTATTTCCACTAGCTGGTGGTTCCTTCTCTGCCTCCCCTCCTCCCCGACTCCGTGGCCTCTTGCCTCCCCTGCACTCCACAGGAGTCTCGTACTGGGTTTGGGAACGGAGCTGTGGACTGGCTTTCTCCACCGGGAAACACGCCGGCTCTCCCCGCCCCAGCAGCCTTTCTGCTCGGTTCAGTTATTTTATAACCATGGCTGAGTGCTGGGAGCCCTGGGCCACACTCAGAGTAGGAGGTGCCTCACGGAGCAACAGCAGCTTAACTCTCTTAAACATGAAGGAGCTGGGGAGTAGTGGATAGGGCAGCGAAGGGGTGGAAGACAGGACTCCTTGGTTCTCTCATCCGTGCTGCATCACTGACATCATAACCCTCCGCTTACAAGTACCCCGCTGCCATCACCCTGGCAGCAGGGTGGCAACCTCTGGTGGCATTGGTGAATTGGGAGAGCTGAACTGGGAGGGAAAACTTCCCAATTCCTCTATGCTTCCCTCCAGCCAAAAACCCTCTTGGTGCCCCCACCCTCCCATGGTTTCGCACAGACGCTGGGTCCCACTAGCTCTCGGGGGAGTTCCTGGCCTGCGAGCTTTCTGGGCATCCCCGCTCTGCAACCAGCTGGGAGAATTTACCTTGGTTCAGCTCGCCAGTGGAATCCAGGCAATAGGTCTCTTGCCCAGTGCAGGGGGTGATTTCACTGTTGCAGGCAGCGGAGCCCAGAGCAAAGCAGGTTGGGCACTGCCGCCCGTTCGGGGTGGTGTCTGGGTAAACTGAGAACAAAGACAGATAGATGGTTACAGGATGGGTTAAGCCTCGTTCCAACTGGGGAATGGGCCCCGCCTCAGTGCCCACATGCAGGCCCCTCCCTGCAGCCGAATGGCATTTCTCCGTCTGTCTGGGACACAACAGTCTGCGACGGCCGCACTGGTTCATTTCTAGATCCCAGCGAGTGTGAAGAGTGAGCTGTTAGGTCTGTCAAGCAGCCCTCAACCATCTGATGGCAAACGGGCCCTGACTGTTGTACCCCCTCTTGGAGACCCACCAGCTACAGGGATTTCACTGGAGATAGAAATGACACGTGAGTACATCGAATTTGGGGCAATAAAAGGGAGAAAAGGGCACCAAATACAATTGTGCCAGGGCTTGTCCATGAACAATCCAACTGTAGCAAGGGAGATGGGGTGTGCGGAGCTGCTGGGGTGTGACTCTGCCCAGTGCCGGTCCAATGACCTCTCTGACCTTGCTAGGTGCACCGTGCTGACACCTGAGAGCTGTTTATTCCTGTGCTTTGAGCTAATGCCCTTCCAAAGCCCTCCTCCTGCCAACCTATGTACATCGGCAGGAGCACACGGAGAGGTAGAGCCACACGCAGCTCACACCCTCTAATTGTTCCTGTGGTCGTGCCCTGAAATAGGGACAATACAAACAGACCCACAACGTACCTTGAGGTGCGGCCGAGTTGCACAAATCTGTGTTGCATTGTAGGACGTTGATCCTCACGTACTGGTCCTTCCCCACGGTGAAAGAGAAGGGGCCTTTTATGTCACTGCTATAGCCGCTGAGACATTGCTTGGAGAAGAACTTCTGCTTTGTCCCGCCTAGAGGAGAGCAAAACAGAAAACGGGAGGCTGGGAGGGACCCTCGGGCAGGGCAGGGAGGGGATTTTACCTCCGTGTGCGGCTGCTGGGATCCTGTCGCTGATTCTGGGGCCACAATACAGGAAGGTGAAGAGGAGCCCAGGCCTAAACTGCCCCCCAGGTTGTGTCAGCCAAGCTGAGGCTAAAGGGTTTGTGGGTGGAGAGAAGGGGGCAGTGAAGTTCAATCTCGGTTCACGGCCACTTTTATTGCAGTGAGGTCAGAGCCTGATTAAACCCACTGGGGACTGTGCTGGGAAAGGACACGTCAAAGGACAAAGTGCGGGAACTGGTGAATCCGCTGGCCCGAAGCTCTCGGCGGTTGAACAGGGAGAAGGTTTGTTTGGCATCTCCCAGTCCAAGGGGTGGAAAAGAGTCTTTTTAAGAACAAAAACACGTGTGAGGAAGGGCCCCATCCCTGAGCAGGTAACCAAGGGCAACAAATGGGCTTTGGGAGCAGCCACAGGGCCCAAAGGATCTCATCCCCAGTCTCCTTTTCAACCCCGCTCAGAAAGTGCATTTCTCCCCGGAGCAGCTTCCTTTGCTGCCGCGCAGCCGGCCCGTGTGGGGCTGAAAGCCCAATGAGTGAAATCCCATCAGTAGTGCCCGGGAGGTGAAATCAGGCCCCCTGAAATCAATGGGAGCTTTGCAGCTGACCAGTGAGGCCAGGCTCCAGCCTGCCCGGCCTGCCAGTCGCTGCACCAGAAACTGGAACGTTGCCGGAATCAGCCAAGCACCGCATCCGGCCTGAGTGTGCTGTGCCGGGTGCCGGGTCTCTCTGGCCCTGGTGCCGAGGGAGGGGACAGAGGCAGGGTAAGATGTGCCAGGGGTGAAGGTAATGTCACCTACCCAGGGAAATTTCTTCTGCCACAGAGAGGCAGCCGCCCGTCGCCTGGTCGTCTTGGCAGGTCCCTGGAGCCACATCGCAGGCCTCCGTTGGGCCCAAGCACACGTTGCATGTCAGGGTCCCCGCTGGAAGAAGAAGAGCGAGTGTTTCCTTCTTACTGGGGTAACGGTGTCAGCTCTGAACGTCCCTGAGCCCGAGTCTCCCCCTGCTGCAAGCATGCTGAGGGGAAAATAGCCCCAATTGCCTACAGGACCCTCCACAATGGCACAATTTCAGTGACAGGGCTGCTGCAGTACCTGGGCTAGGGATCATGAGGATCTGGGGTGATCTCAGACCACTGGACAAAGGCAAATGTGGTGCCCCTCTTTACAAAGGGAAGAAGCAGGATTTGGGGGAACTCCAGACTGGTTAGTCCCCTGAAAACCTTGGAGCAGATCTTCAGGAAATCCATCTGGAAACATTTGAAGGAGAGGAAGGTGATCAGGAACAGCCAACATGGATTCCCCAAGGGCAAGTCTTCTATGCTGAGCTTTGTGACTAAGGGAGTTTCTTGAGGGAGCTGTCCACGTGAAGGAGGAGTGATTACAGGACCCCTGAGGTAAGTGGCTGTCTGTAATGTGTGTGTTTGTGTTCGGGGGGTTACTTCCTGGTTGCGTGAAAGAAACTGTGTTTCGAGGTTGTGTTTGTTTGTTTGGAGATTCAAGTGCTGAACTGTTTGCTTGAAGGACCATGTGCTGTGGCCGGCATTTGGAAGGTGTGAGCTTCTTAATGAGGACTTGAAATCTAGAACCCTCTGTTCATTGGACAAGCCTTAGCCAGGGGCGGGGCTACCAGGAAGGGCAGCACTTTATAGCCAGTTAGTAAGTGACCAGGGAGCTTTGTGAACCTGGACAGCTCACAGGGAGTTTGGTGAGGGAGCTTCGAAGGGGAGTGGGAAGGGGGTGAAGTACACTTGCCATTCTTAAAAACTTTGAAACTAAACTGAAACCAAAACCACCTGATTTAAATAAAATCCCCATCAATAACCGAATTCTCTGTCGGAAGGGACGCAGGCAGAAGTGCAGCAGCAGAGGGGGGGCTGTCCTCTTTATTGCACCCCATGTAGCATGTGTGATTACCTGCCCTGTGGGCGGGTGGCGTACGTGTGCATTCAGTGCAAGGAGCCCTCAGAGACACATACGGGCTTTGGAGGCCAGGGTGGCTGAACTGGAGGAGCTAAAGAAGCCCAAGAGGTACACAGATGAGTCTTTCCAGGACACTGTAGAACTCTCCCACCTCCGGTCAGACAGCCCCTGTGCTGTTAAGGAGGGTGAAAGGCTCAGGGAAGGAGAACAGTCAACTGGAACAGAGGGAAACGATCCCATAAGTAGGACCCTCCTTCCAGAGGATGATGGGGTCTCCTCTCGCACCGAGGATACATCTGCAGGGGGAGGGAACTCCAGTCATTAGGCAAAGGCAGGTGTTAGTGTTGGGGGTGGGGTTCAATTATTAAAAAGATAGCTAGCTGGCTTTGTGATGACTGGGAGAAACATATGGTTATGCAAATAGAAATGCAAAGGTTGTGGAGCTCTCTGGGCATCTAGACAGACTTATGTGTAGTGCTGGGGAGGAGCCAGTGCTCGTGGTACATGTAGGTACCAATGACATAGAGAAGAGTAGGAGAGAGATTCTGGAGGCAAAATTTAGGCTGCTAGGAAAGAGATTGAAATCCAGAACCTCTATGGTAGCGTTCTCTGACATGTTTCCAGTTCCATGCGCAGGGCCAAGTGGGCAGACCAAGTTTCAGATGAGACAATAACAGATGAGATAATAGTGGAGGAGGAGTCTAACGCTTCAGGAAATGGCAAATTAGAGGAAACTATAGTAAAGAATAGAATTGTGAGACACATAGATGAACATCATTTTGGGGGGAAAGTCACCATGGTTTCTGTAAAAGGAAATCATGCCTTACTAATCTGCTAGAGTTCTTTGAAGGCATTAACAAACAACTGGACAAGGGAGATCCAGTGGATATAGTATACTCAGCTTTCCAGAAAGCCTTTGACAAGGTCCCTCACCAAAAGCTCTTAAGTAAAGTAAGTTGTCGTGGGATAAGAGGGAAGGTTCTTTTGGGCTGATAATGGGTTAAAAGGCAGGAAACAAAGGGTAGGAATAAGTGGTCAGTTTTCAGAGTGGAGAAAGTTAAGTAGTGGGGTCCCCCAAGGGTCTGTCCTGGGACTAATCCTATTCAACTTATTTATAAATGACCTAGAGAAAGGGGTAAACAGTGAGGTAGCAAAATTTGCAGATGATACCAAACTATTCAAGATAGTTAAGATCAAATAGAGTTTGAAGAGCTTTAAAAAGATCACCCCCAACTAATTGATTGGGCATCAAAATGGCAAATGAAATTGAATGTTGATAAATGTAAAGCAATGCACATTGGAAAATATAATCCCAACTATACATGCAACATGACGGGGACTAATTTAGCTACAACTACTCAAGAGAGAGATCTTGGAGTCATTGTGGATAGTTTCTGAAAAATTCTTCTCGGTATGCAGTGGTAGTCAAAAAAGCAAACAGAACCTTAGGAATCATTTTAAAAGGCACATTGACAGAGAATAAAACAGAAAATACCTTATTGCCTCTATATAAAACCATAATACACCCATATCTTGAATAGTGCGTACAGAAGTAGTCGCCTAATCTCAAAAAAGACATATTGATATTGGAAAAGGTTCATAGAAGGGCAACAAAAATGATGAGAGGTGTGGAACAGGTCCCATATGAAGAGAGATTAAAAAGACGGGGACATTTCAGCTTAGAAAAGAGGAGACTAAGGGGGATACGATAGGGGTCTAGAAAATCATGACTGGCCTATGAAATCATGACCATTGGTCTGACCCAGTATCGCTGTTCTAATGTAAGTGGCTCTGTGGAAATGGGGAACTGACAGTTCCTCTCTGTTTGGCACCGGTGAGGCCATGTCTGGAGTGTTGTGTCCAGTGTCGGGGGGTCCTGTTACAGAAAGGGTGAGGACATTCTGGAAAGGGGACCGTGGAGGGCAAAGAAGCCATTAGGGGACGGAGCACGTAACCTCTTCTCCTTCCATGTCAGGGGCAACTGTGCCCCCAATCCCCTTCTCCACCAGCGTTCTTGTGTTCTGGGGGAGCGGCCGATCGAAGTGTGTGCGGATGAGTCCAGGGGTGCATGTTCCCCTCAGCTTGGACCCCCTGGCTTGGGAGGTGAGCCCCTCGAGGGATGGAAACCCCCTTCCACTGGGGCAGGTGGAGTCTGCACTATGGGCTCCGCAGGACCCACTGCAGCGCTGTGGCCAAGCTGCTACCACAACGGTCGTATCCACAGAACCTTGTACCCCCAGTGCTACTCCCAGCGCCCTGCACATGCGGAAGGGGCCCTGGCTGGGGAGCCGAGGGGCGTGAGGGGTCGAACTCCATGGCTGCAGCCACTTCTCCCCTCCTGGACGACTCACCTTGGACACTGGTTGTCGCTAGGAGAGCAGGGAGGAGGCAGAGGAGCGAGGAAACCCCCATGGTGCTGGGAGGAGCCCACAGCTGGGCTGGGAGCTGAACGGAGCCTTTCACTGCTGGCGCAGCTGGAGCCGGAGGGGAGCAGGAGGGAGTCACGACAGAAAGGAGGCTGGAAGGGAATTGCAGCCGAGGATCAGGAGGGTAACACCAAGCAACACAATTCTGCCAGAACTGATTTTTGGTTTTCTCCCCGTTCTAAAGAATTTTGACCAAAAATATTCTGGATTGACCCAATTATTGGCCAAACTGAAAAGCCAAAGTATATGGGTTTGGTGCATTTACAAACGTTTAAGGACATTGAACGTTGATTTAAATCTAAATGTTGCAGTCAGCCTTCATTTTTCAACTATGAAAAGTGTGTTCCCCGCTGTACAATGCCACAGATATTCCCAGAGATAACAGAACGGGAGTTCTCTGATACAGCCCTGCGTGGGACGGTATTTTAATCCTACTCCCACTCTCTCCGGCGCTGTGCCTGCATTTTTATTTCACTCCCACCTGCAAAGACCTTAGATCTCGCTAATCCCGCAAGAGAGACATATTCCCTCAAGCTACTTTGAAAAACTACTTTGGTTACTATATTACACAAATGAACAGAATCCAACACAATTTTTACCACTAAAAATATGGAACAAAAATTATGTAAATCTTGCAAAAAGGCATTTCACTGCTGCGGTAACAAACTTCAATGCTCTTCCCACCCCCTCCTCAAATTCGAGAATTTAAACCTTTCTTTAGGAAAACACTTGCTCTCTCTTGCTGCCATTTCTGACAAGCTGCTGTCATGTGCTTTGCCCCGTGGCCCCACAGTCTCTTCTTGCCCACCCAGTCACCCCCACAGCAAAGCACCTTTTCCTGTAGCAGTAAGGTTTGTGGTACCAGCAGGATTCCAGTTTTTCCTTCCCTTATCCGCTTTGGCTCCAAATCTGAGATATCTCTTCTGAAACAGGGCAGCCAGCAATGCCCACCTCAAGCCCAGAGCATCCTGCTGGTCCAGAGAGGGCACCACATTATTTTCCATGTTTCTCTCCACCCCTCTGACAGGGAGAGTCCTATTTGGCTTTTCTCTTCTGCAGCGGCACAGGGAGCCGAGGTGAGCACGGCTCCTCCTCCTCCTCTGGGGACACTTGGGTCCCTTCCCTGGCTCCCCTGGGTTGAGTTAGAACCTGCCAAGTCTTGGGCACTTCAAACTCACCATCCCCCAACGCGCGACCAAACCTGAATTTCATCTGCCATCCTGTTGCCCTTGAGCCCACCCCGGTCAGGTCTCTCTGGAGTTCCCGACTTACCTCGGTGCCTGTCACCTCTGTGAATGTCATCACCTCACCCAAGAGCCACCTCCTCTCAGCCCCTAAATACTCATGTAGGGGCCTTGCCCCTCCCAGGTGTCACCGGCTCAGCCCACATTTCAGATACACTGTAGGCACCCAGCCAGCTATTTGCCAGAAACCCAGAATGGCTCATTCGAAGGGCCAAGAGGTAATTACCACCGCCCTGCCTGTGAGGAAAGACAGGGACCGGAGAGGGTGAGGTGCACAGCCAGGGCCCAGTGACTCAATTGGGAAGGGAGGGATGCCGGCTGCATCCCACAGCAAATTGAGGATCTGGGGGCATGGCTCAGGACTGGGGAATCCGGCCTGGCCGACCAGGGCAGTTGGGATCAAAACACAAGTGATTGATGCAAGAGGGGAGGGGAAGGGATGTGAGGGGTTGGGTCACAGAGACCCCCCTCCGGACTGTCACCTGATGGGCTGAAAACACCGGAGCCTGCTGAACTGCTATCCCAATATCCTGTCCTGCTGAGTCAGGCCCACCGGCCTCCTCCAGCCCTGGCACAGCACTGGGGTCCCAGCCCACTGCAGAGTGACACAGGCACTCCACACGGCTTGGCTTGGGGAAGGCTCCATGAAAGGGACTCGTCCCTGATCTCAGGGGCACAGCCCAATGGGACCAGAACCCCAGATCAATCCGTCTTTCCCTGTATAATGTTCACACAGAGCAAGCCCATAACATGCTCCCCCCTTTATCACTGAAGCAGAGACGTGCCCAGCTCTCGTCCCCCCAGGGAACAATTATTTACGCAGGGTTTGTTCAGAAACACGGAATTTCAGTTAGTAGAATGGGTGGGGTTTGCGTGGCTGCAAGTGGCAACAGGGAGATCAAAGTTACTGAGCAAAATAAACAAACTGGGCAGTTGCGCCTCGTACTCTCAGAAACCTGTTCCTTGCGAATTCGTACCTAAGAGTCGCTCTCCTCACCTGGGAAGCCTCCCGGCTCGGGCTGATCCTTCCTCCTGATCAGCCTTTTGTTTCCTGCAGGCAGCTTGGGTGCAGCCGTGGTCTCTGGGCGTCTGGCAGCTGCCCCCATTGTCCAGTTTCCTGCCTATGGAGAGATTTTGTCTGAGGCGGGATCCCTTTGTGCTCAGCAAGAACTTTTCCATGTTTCCAGTGGGAAAATATAAGATCCACAATGAAACGCTGTGACGCCATTCACAGGTGTGTTTACGGAGTTCTCGATCTCTGCCGCCCGGTGCCTGGAAACGTTTCGGGTGCAGAATTGCCCCAGAGGGAGGATGGCAAATTTTTCTAAAGTGTACGGTTCCTGGCATTTAGCCACTAGTACCATGTAGTAGTGTGCCTCAGTTTCCCCTGCCACACAGCATTCTGCTTCTCTCAGCCTGTGATGCGCTTGCTCCTGTGCTGGTGTCTAAACCTCTTTTCGCTTCAGAGCTGCCTGCTTACAGGGACGCACTTGTCCCTGCCCCTTGCATGTGCAGACGCTTTCCCCAAACCTCATGTGTCTCACACAGTGTCACGTCTGTCTCGTGGCTGGGGGGAGGGAAGGATTGGCCATGGACCGGGACCCCTCCTGGCCTCCGGGGCTGCACCCACACAAAGGACTGGCCCAGGCTCCTTGCTCCCCGGTTGCGATATTGTCATCCCCTCCCCCGGTGATGTATTGGCCTGGTCACAGACACTGGCCACCTCGGTACGAGCTTCTTCCCCCGTCTCAGGCGGACAGCGGGAGCTTTGACATGCGCAGCAGGAACAGTGTCCGGCCTGGGTGTGAGTGAACAGAACAGGTGCCCGGCCGTGCGTTTCCACGAGTTACCTGCTGCCGGTTCCGTTCAGCCCTGGGCACTTGCTCCCCCTACTCAGTGGGACCCGGTGAAAGCCCCGTCTGGGCTCCTCTGCCTGCGCAGGGGCCTTGGGGACGGTAACAAGGGACTGAATTGAGGGAGGAGAAGGCCCGGCCTCCCCACACCCTTCTTCCCAGGGTACCGTGGGGCCTTTGCCTCCCACCCAACTGACACCCTCTGCCTGTGATTTACCCCAGCCGGGGGTGGGATTGTTCAAACTGATCAGCACAGGCAGCAGGAGCTTCTGCTCCTTCCCCGTTTGTCCCACAAACACGGTTTCACATCACCATTAACCTCAGTGAGGAGCTCACCAACCCGCTCGCACGTCCCTTCCAGGCCGGCCCGGCCTTTCCCTCTGACTCACTTATCTAGCAGATCTGCCAATGGATTTACATAAGCCGCTTTATTCGGCCCAGCCCTTCTCCTCTGGCTTCTAAACGTCGCCCTGGAGATTTCAGGTGTAATCTGAGACTGTTTTAATACCAAATCCTCAAATTGACCATCGTCATGGGTGGGTGCAAGAGGCAGGGAGAGGCATTGCCTCCTCTGGCTCTTAGCACGCAGCCCCTCCCTTCCGCTGTCCCCAGTCTGGACACTCCTGAGCTCTCCCGCAGCAGGCTGGTGCAGCTTGTGGACAAGTGACTCTTCCCCCAAAGCGGATGTTTGTCTCCAGTTGAAAACCCTTCAGCTTGCTAGATCCGTCAGCATAACATTGGAAACATGTTTGAAGAGAAATTTCATAAACACGTCTTGTTATGAAGATCGCACAAAACAAATTTGTGTTCTCCTTTTCTAAAAGCAACAAACTTTGTTAGGAACACACTGACCTGCTCTGCCTGATTACTTTAAATTGATATCTTTGTGTCACTGGGACCGTGTCTACACTACAGAGTTTTTTTCGGAAAAAAAATGCAGATCTTCCACTCCTCAAGCGCATTCCCCTCCCCCCCCCCCCCCCCGCCCTCCAAAAAATGGAAAGAACAGAGGGTGGCCATTCTGTGCATAGCAACCGGGTCTTACTTTCAAGAGAGCGTCCATACAGTCTGGGTGCTTTCCTTCGCAAAAGCGCATCGCTTTTTCAATGTGCTTTTGCCGTGTGAACGCGCTCTTGCTCAAGAAGGCTACGTCTACACTGGCATGATTTTCCGGAAATGCTTTTAACGGAAAAGTTTTCCGTTAAAAGCATTTTTGGAAAAGTGCATCTAGATTGGCAGGATGCTTTTCCACAAAAGCACTTTTTGCGGAAAAGTGTCTGTGGCCAATCTAGATGCGCATTTGACCAAAAAAGCCCCGATCACCATTTTTGCGATCGGGGCTTTTTTGCGGAAAACAAATCTCTGCTGTCTACACTGGCCATTTTGTGCAAAAGTTTTTCAGAAAAAAGACTTTTGCCTGAACGGGAGCAGCATAGTATTTCCAGGAAAACACTGACAATCTTACATGAGATCAGCAGTGCTTTTGCCGAAATTCAAGCGGCCAGTGTAGACAGCTGGCAAGTTTTTCCAGAAAAGCGGCTGCTTTTCCGGGAAAAAGTGGCCAGTCTAGACACAGCCGAAATGTTTGCAGAAGATTTCTTGTGCAAGAAGCCTGCAGTCTAGACCTAGCCTGAGTTGAAGTAGCTAGTTTTCTGGAATGATTACTTTATAAAGGCTTAAAATAGAAAGTCAGTTTAGAAATACTGAGGAAGAAAGTGGAAAGCATAATGTGGAATGTTGCGGCTACTACAAAGTTTTTGCAAATAAATCTCTGACAAGCTCCAGGGTATGTGGAGAAACCTGCGCCTGGCGTTTTTTATTCCCAAATGCAGAGCTTTTAATGAAGTGCCTCCCGCACCCGGTGCAACACGCTCCGTTTTCTTTGCCAAGAAGTTGTAGGGGGAGGGGTTCCCAATGTCGTTTGCTACCTTTGGGTTCAGGGTTTCGGCTGAAGGGGGGAGCAGAGAGGAGGGAGGGGGAAGGGGCGGAGCCGGGGGGAAGCAGGGGTGGAGTCCGAGCAGAGCCTCAGGCTGGGGAAGTTGCCTCCCGAGGCAGCAGCTCCACTCGCGCCTACGACCCTCGGCTGCAGCATCCAGCCTCTGAGTGCATCAGCATCCCTACCCGGCCTGGGATTGCGAATGTCCAGGGCTCGCCCGGGCCCTTCTGTACCCAGCACAGCCCGTCATCTCCCGAGCCTCGGGCGGCGCGTGGGCAGGTCCGGTCCCAGGGCGATGAGCTATTTGGCCGGCTCTGCGGATGCACCGTGAGTTGGGGAGACCTGCTCCCAGCGCGGAGCGGGGCGCGCCGGCTCCTGCTGTCCCGGGCGGCCAGTTCAGGTCTCGGCGCTTCCCGCGGCGCGTCCCGCTCTCGGGGGTCTCCAAGGGGCTCCAGTGTCCGGGCTCCCCCTCCGCGGCTGCCCAGGCTTCCTCCCGCGGCGCTGAGACTTGCGCCCGCGAAGCTTTGCCCGGCCCTTTGCGCTCCAGTCTCTGGCTTCCGAAATCCCCCCGTGCGGGGCCGCTCTCTCCGCTCGCTGGCGCGGCTCGCTCTGCGCTGGCTGCTCCGCCTGCCCCCGGCTCCGCACCTGCAAGGAGCCGACAGGGAATAGCGAACCAGCCGCCGCGTGGGCTCTTCCACCCGCGGCGCTGCCACCCGCTTACCCAGGGCACAAGCCGCGCGCGCCCCTGCTCGTCTGCGCCCCTGGGCCGGGATGGGCCACGGGGATCCCCTTGGGGCTGTCAGCTTGTGCTTCCAGCGAGCCCGGGGGATTTTTATGGGGGGGGGGGGGCAAGGGCTGCGTTTCGTGCGAATCCGAAGGCAAAGCAGTTCGGTGCTTACACAGACACACGCGGACGTACGGTTTTACCGACTGGTCTTACATGGATTCATTTACGGTGTGTGGCTAATTAGATAATTATGGGCGGAGGAGCGAAGGTTAATCGGGTAACTGGTTTGGATCGAGGCTGTAGATATGGCAGGACGATTTTACAGCTTTATGGGAAAGCAGATTTTTATAGCAGTATTTTGATTGGAATTAGTACGTTGTGCATTCTTATGCTGGTTATTTCTTGTTATGCACAAGCAATTTTTGTTACAGGGAAGTTATATGCATATTTGAACAAGGACATGACATTCGATTTTAAGAAGAATAATGATAATACCATCTACGTGTTTTGTTAGTCTACAAAGTGCTACCAGAGCATTTGTTGGTTTTTTAGTTATTTTACGGTTTTTGGTGTGAGCTTAAAACAGAACAGTGTTCATAAGGCTTTAGACCTAATACTTTGGCTGGGGCACCTTTACCAACGGGAAGGGAAAGGCCCTTTCTGCTTTCAGAAAGGGTGACTGGCAGAGTGCTCTGCGCTCAGTGCTTTGCATAAAGCTACATTTTAGCTGCATGGCTACCTGCCTTTGGGGTGCCCCTGACTCTCTCCTGATGAGCCAGGCCCTCTGCCCTCCTCCAGCCCTGGCACATAGTTGGAGTCACAGCCAAGCGACACGGACAGTCAACACGGCTCGGCTCTGGTCCCCCCTCAAGGAACAATTATTTACACGGGTTTGTTAAGAAACAAAAGTAATTGCATTGAGTATAATGGGCAGGACACACGTGGTTGCAAGTGATAACATACAGATCAAGGTAAGTTAATAAGCAAAATAAAACAAAATTCACCAGTTGCGCCTGATACTCTCAGGGTATGTCTACACTAGCCCCCTGGTCTGAACTAGGGAGGTTAATAACAGGTAGTTCAAACTAGGGCTTTATTTCAAACTACCGGGTCCCTGCTGGGCAGTTAGTCCAGACTTGTACATTTCAAAAATGGCAACCGGTCGGGAAGATGCAAATCAAGCATGGGATATTTAAATCCTGGGCTTGATTTGCAACTTGGAATGCCTAAATTAGCCTCCCTAGTTGGAACTAGGGGCTAGTGTAGACACATCCTCAGAGACTTGTGACATGCAGATTCTTACCCTAACAGTCACAAACTGGGAAGCCTCCCAACTCAGGCCTGATCCTTCACCCATTCAGTCTTAGATGTTTCTAACAGGCAGCTTGGGAGGTCAACAGGGTTTCTGGGCATCTGGCAGCCACCCCCCTTGTCCAGTTTCCCCCTAGAAAGACATTTTTCTCCAGGCGAGATCCCTTTGTGCTCCGTCCAGGCTCCCAGGGGAAGCGAGGCTAGTCACAGAGTAGTATCCCCAGATAGCGACCACTGTCTCCCTTCCATAGCGCTAATGGCCCCGCTTCGCAGGGCTGGGTTAATAAACAGGGTTTATATTTCACATGTCTACCTTCCAGTGCAGGAGTGTCGTGTGCACGCAGACAGAACACAGGCACAGTGGACTGTATCCTATTAGATGAAGTTACATGACGTATTTTGCATAAAACATCTTACATTATACATATTCATAAGCCAATTTTCATTACGCCTGGGGGGCATCCTGTGATGGGGACATTCTCTGTGCTGCTCTTGGCCCCTGCTTCTTCTAGGTCCTCTCCCACGTCCCAGTGCCACATTGGGAAGGTCGGGGCTGGCCTCGGGTGCTCTAGAGGTGGAGGGGAGGAAGGCAGAGACACCCAAAGATGGGTAAGCGAGGAAGAATATAACCAAGGAGTTCTGGCTCCCAGCCTCCTAGTGAACCACTAGACCCACTTTTCCCCCATCGCTGGGATAGAATCCAGGAGGGCTGGTGCCCTGCCCCATGGTGGATGGGGATGAAGCAGCTCAGCTAACCCAGGGCAGGCCCTGCTGCAAGACTCCCCCGAGACTCTCTCTGTAACCCCACCAGGTCAAGGTCAGGAGGGGCAGGGGTGGCTGAAATCAGGGCTTCTAGGCTCTTTCTTTGGCCCTGGGAGGGGAAGAGGCCCTAGTGGTTAGACAAGGCTGGGACTGAAGCCCAGGATGCCTGGATTCTCTCACCCCTCCCGGAGCCGTGGGGCAGAATGAATCTGTGCCCCACGTCAAGCAGGTGGGAGCTGCTAGCTACTGGCAGCCTGGCTGGAGACAGTAACAGGCTCACTCTGCCTGGGTCACCCTCACCAGGTCACTGAAACTGGGGTGGGACATGGGGCTTCATGGGCAGCCCTGGCTCCCAGGAGCGCACCCCCTGCGTGGGAGAGCCCGGGGGTGTTCCAGCTACAACTCTGGCTGGGGTCAGAAAGCCTGGGTTCCATCCGTGTGTCTGGCAGGGATGTGGAGTCTAGTGGTTAGAGCAGGCGGCCTGGGAGCCAGGACTCCTGGGCTGCATCTGCAGCTCAGAGAGAGGAGTGAGCGTGACGGATTGGATCATAGAGACCCCGTGAGACTGTCACTTGATGGGCTGAAATACCACTGAACCCCCCTACCAGCTCTCTGGGGTGTCCCACCACCCTGTCTTACTGAGTCAGACCCTCTGGTCTCCTCTAGGCATGGCACAGGGGTACGGGCACAGCCCACTGCAGGGCAACCCAGACACCGAGTGCCACTCAGCTCTGGGACCTGACACACCCCCATGGGACCAGAATCCATCTTACTCTGTCGAAAAGTTTTACACCGAACAAGCTCATAACATGTCCACCCCTTTATCAGTCAAAGAGAGAGACGCACAGATATATGGCCCCTTAATAATTATTTACACTGGGTTTATTAAGAAACAAAATTATTTTATAAAGTAAAAAAGCAGGATATAAGTGGTTACAAGTGGTAGCAGACAGATCAAAGTAATAGAAATGTAGCCGTGTTAGTCTGGTGTAGCTGAAACAAAATACAGGACTATGTAGCACTTTAAAGACTAACAAGATGGTTTATTAGATGATGAGCTTTCGTGGGCCAGACCCACTTCTCATAGACTCATAGACTTTAAGGTCAGAAGGGACCATTATGATCATCTAGTCTGACCCCCTGCACAGTGCAGGCCACAGAATCTCAACCACTTCCTCAGATCAAATAGTGGAAGAAAATTGTCACAACCATATATACCAAAGGATACAATTAAAAAAAAGTGAACACATATGAAAAGGACAAATCACATTTCAGAACAGAAGGGGGATGCGGGGGGTGGGGGGGAGGAAGGTAAATGTCTGTGAGTTAATGATATTAGAGGTGATAATTGGGGAAGCTATCTTTGTAATGGGTAAGGTAGTTGGTGTCTTTGTTGAGCCCCCCTTGAAGAGTGTCGAATTTTAGCATGAATGACAGTTCAGAGGATTCCCTTTCAAGTGCAGATTTGAAAGTCTTCTGGAGTAGGATGCAGGTAATTAGGTCGTTGAGACAGTGTCCTTTCTGGTTGAAATGGTAAGAAACTGTTTTTTCTTTGTGATCCTGTCTGATACCTGTTTTGTGGGCATTGATCCTTTGGCAAAGTGTCTGAGACGTTTGTCCAATGTACAAAGCAGACGGACACTTTCGGCACATGATAGCATAAATTATATTTCTGGTTTCTTGCCATTTCAACCAGAAAGGACACTGTCTCAACGACCTAATTACCTGCATCCTACTCCAGAAGACTTTCAAACCTGCACTTGAAAGGGAATCCTCTGAACTGTCATTCATGCTAAAATCCTTCTCAGGATAGATTTTTTTTTTTTTTTAAGTCTAGTGGCTCCATTCCACCCTGCTGTTCCAGTCCTTTTGTTCTCAGGTGTTTTCAAGTGTCATCTGGGGTAGGTTGTGAACCAGCTGGAGATGATCATGGTATGCTCCCCTTGCCTTACAATCTATTTCCCTAGGGTGGGAATTCTATTCCCCCCCAGACCATGGTGGAAAAGTACCTTATTCAAGATGGAAGCCAGGCATCGGGTGACATGGACACGTATCTTTGTAGCTCATTTGCTGGTAGCCAGTTTTCCACCACTCAGTTGTCTCTTGATAATGGTCTATCAGCTCTGAGTCTGACTTCTTTGTTGTTGTTCTTGATGGGCTGGACATAGATTTTTCCCAACATGAACACATTCATAATAAACCTACAGTCCTTATTCCTAATTTCAGGAGCTGAAATGGTTCAGATGCAAACAAAAGAGAATATACACATTCAAGGGTTACAAGCTTTCCAGAGACAGATTACATGAAAAGTTTTGCATAATGTATATGAAGTCAGGGATATGAGTAGTATATACCTCGACACCTTTTATCACCATGCAATTTTGATAGGTGTATGTCCCGCTGCTTTCCGCTTCTGTCTGAGTTTGGTGCGGTCTGCTATTTTGAAAAAAGTTTTGAAGTGCTGTGTGAGTGTCAGGGTGGGGGTTGTGGTGTGCTTGTCCTTGGAGACATTTGATTGCTTTTTAAGAATAACAAATTGCAAAGGTGAATGAAATTGAAGAGGAGAGGTGAGTAGGGTTGCCGGGTGTCCAGTATTGAACAGGACAGTCCAGCATTTTCATCTCCTGTCCAGTAAAAAAAATCAGAAAATACCGGACACCTAAAATGTCCAGTATTTTCTGATATTTTTTTTTCCCAGCCAGGAGGCGAAAATCCCAGGTGCTTACCGGGTTCCGAAGAGGAGGCAAGATGGCAGGCGGTCACTAGCAGCCTGTTAGAGCCAAAAAGCCTCAAAAGCATTTCCTAAAGGGACCACATTGTTTGTTTATTTGTTTGTTTTTGTTTTTTGCTTAGCAACTCTCAGGGGCTTTTTTTTTTTTTTAGTTCGGTATTTTTTCAGAAACCATCTTACAACCCTAGAAGTGAGAGAGCAAATTGAACAATAAATAAAAAAAGAAAATAAGAAAAAAACGTTTTAGAGATGGTGGCTAAAGAACTTAGCAGAGGGATCATTTTAAAAGAGCATAAGTGGATTTTAAAAGCTGAATAAAAAGAAACTAAATTTAAAAGCAAATTAAAATAAAAGAGGGACATAGATTAACAGGGGGGAAGCATGTGGCAATTAGAAAAAAGTATAAAAAAGAATTAAAAGCAAAGGAACATAAAAGATAAAAATAAGAAATAAGGTTTTAGAATGAAAAGTATAAAAAAGAATTAAAACACGTTAAATGAAGGAGGGAAGTAGAAAAGCAGGGGAAGTATGTGGCAGCTAGAGAAAGCCTCAAGAAAAAGTATGAGAGAGAATTAAAAGTGAATCTCTACTGCGATCAAAGGAGAGGTGTCCGTCAGGCCGTCTGTCACAGAGAACAGTTGAGAATAAAGTCGGGGTCTGGCGTGGGTCCTCCAGTGGCCTAATGACTATGGCATCAGCCTGCAGAACCTGGGCTCAAGGGTTTTCAGTCCTGTCCCAGGAGCAGCTGGGCAGCTTCCCCAGGACTGGAGTTGGCGGAATTGAGCAGCAGGCTGGCTTGGGAGGGGTTAATGCTGGCACATGGGGGCTCCCGGTCCTGGCGGGAGGTGTGGTGCTCCCTGCCCCCCTCCCCAGCCAAGACAGCTCCTCCTCCCCTGGGGCAGGTCCCATAGCTGTAGGAAGGTAATTAAACAAATAACCCCTTTCCCCATCCCCAGTTAGCACTTACGCCCTGGGACTGAAAAGCACAGGCCCTCAAGGCACAGCCATTGACAAACCTGTTTAGTGACGGTTGGGCGGAGCTGCAGCCTGTGAATTAGAGATTATAACCCGAAGCTTCTAGGGTTGCTTTTAGAGGGTTTTCTTTAAAGGAAAACGTGCCAACCAGTTTATGTTTTCCCACTTTTTAACCTTTCCCCACCCCCTCTGTCCTCCACCAGACACTTTACTCCATCTTGCAATTTAAAAAAGAAAAGCTGCAATAACTTCCCAGGGTTAAAACCACAAGCCTTTAATCGGGCAGTTATCAAAGTTTTCTTCCTATCTTGTTAATGAGGATGCTGTGATGCTGCAGCCTATGAATTCTTCTGCCCCTTATTCCAGAATAGCGGGCGTGGTCGTGTGGATGCACCACTTAGAAATTCCACTGTAGGGGGGGAGGGGTGTAATTTCGGACTAAGGTCCTAGTGTAGGCCAGGCCTAAAAGCCTTCCTTTTTATTCTCTTTCTTTTATTTCATTTTATTCAGTTTATCAATCTCCTGTCTTGCCGTTTTCTCTCGCTGCCACCTTGAAAAGCCTCTTTTCCAGTCTCTGTTTTTATTTTAATTAGCTTTTATTTCCTTTTTATACTCTCTCACTGTTTTCTGTAGCTGCCATGTGCTTCTTTCCCCGCTTTTCTATTTCCCCCTTTTAATTAATGTGCTTTTAATTCTTTTTATATGTTTTTCACTCTAAAGCCTTCTTTTCTATTTTCCTCTCACTTCATGTGATTTTAATCCTTTTTTATACTTTTTCACTCTAAAACCTTTTTTCTATTTTCCTTTTTATTTTAATTTGCTTATAACTTTTTTTAATAATTTTTCTTGCTGCTTTCTCTAGCTGCCATGTCCTTCCGTCCCAACCCCTATTTTTCTATTTTCTTCTTTTATTTTAATTTGCCTTTAATTTAATTTTATTTTATTTGTATTCAGTTTTTAATCGACCTGTCCTCTTTTTTAATTATCACTCTGCTAATTTTGTAAGCTGCCATCTCTAAAAATGTTTTTTCTATTTTCTTCTTTTATTTATTTTCTACTTCCCTCTCTCACTTTTCCTTTTATTTAATTAGCCGTTGCAATTTTTTTTTAAGACTGCACACTTCTCTAACCCTAATCCAGTTTTTCTTTTTCAAACTTGCCTTCGCCGTAGACACTTTGCTTTCATAACCTCTTTAATGTCATTCTCCTTTGCAATTTTTTATTCTTAAAACGCAATCAAATATATTCAAGCACAAGCACACCACAGCGCCTGGCCCCAGACATTCACAAAACACCATATAATATTTTCAAAATGGCCAACCGAGCCAAACTCAGGCAGAAGCAGAAGGGGTGAGACGTACATCTGTCAAAATTGCATGGTGATGGAAGCTAGTGAGGTATATACTACTCATATTCATAAGCAGGCCTTGCCGAACCTTGGCGAGCCCTGCCACGAACCCGGCTCTTCCAGGTTATAATCTACTTGCCACGGGCGAGTAGATTGTATAATTTGTCGAGCCCTGTTCATAAGCATATTTTATAACAAATACTAGCAGATGTACGTGGCTTTGCTCAGGTCTTTAGCTGAAGTATTTTGGGGAGAAAATAAATGAAAATCTTGCATTCTTTACTTCAATTATTTATAGTTTTCAAAAAAAAAGGAAAATAAGAGTGGGATTTTGGGTGTGAATAGGGGCAAGGGATGGCTGGCTTAGGGCAGAGGGTTGGTGTGGCGGTGCTCAAGAAAGGAGGTGAGGAGTTGGGGGGGGTGGAGAAATCAAGGCAAGGGAAGATGCAGGAGTGAGGCTCAGGCAGCAGGCTCGGGACAGGCCTGAGAGGTTGGCGGCATTTCCAGGGCTGCCTGTGGTGGCGAGGGTGATGCTGCTCTGATGCTGACTCCTCCCAGGGGGCTGGGCAGTGCTCCCCTCAAGCAGGCCCCCCCTTTATCCCCTGCAGGCTAGCTGGGAGAGACCAGGCTCAGGAAGCTGCAGCCCCCTCCTGCAGCACACACCGTCCCCTCCCCTTCCCCGCAGCTGCTTACACGCAGAACCCGCCTCATGCCGTGGGCTCCAGCATCCCTCGCCCACGGCCTGCGTGCTGTCTGGGGGCCAACCGAGCCAAACTCAGGGTATGTCTACACTACAGAGTGTTTTGGAAAAACAGTCGTTTTTCTGAAAAAACGTCAAGTTACGTCTACACTGCAATCACGTGCTTCCAACGGAAAATGGAAAGACCGGAGGGGTTTTCCAACACTGGTCATCCTCATTATACGAGGAAGGAGCCTTTTTGCCTGCAGGCTGTATGGGGAGGGACCAGCCTGCAGACTGTCTGGGGGGGGGACCAGGCTCATGAGGCTGCCACACCCCCAGAAACACTCCCACGGCCCACAGGATATCTGGGAGGAGTCTCCAAGGGCTGCCCTCTCCTACACCTTCCCCTGCAGGTATTTACACTCAAAACCCGCCTCATACCCGTGGCTCCAGCCTGCCTCTGCCACGTGCAGCCGGCTGGGACTTTCCCCAGCCCTTGGCAGGAAGGCGGGAGCTGGGCTGGGCCAGACCATACAGCCAGGACTCTGTCCGCCCCCCCCCCCCCATCGCTGATTTATACCAGTGACCCCCAGTGCCCCCAGCCCTGGCATCGGCTTTTTTCCTCCCCTCCCCATTCCTGCCTGGTGTATAAGGCTGGGGGGCAGAGGGGGTCTTCCACCTGCTGGTTCTTCCCTTCCATCTCCCATCCCCCTCCACACCCACTAACCGCTCCCCCACCCCCCCGCTGGACTCACACAGCTGCCCGGCATGAAGTTGGGGTGTGGACAGCCTGGCCCCCTGCTTCTCAGAGCCATTGGCTGTGTCTACACTGGCATGAATTTCCGGAACTGCTGAAAACGGAATACTATTCTCCAGTCAAATGGTACAACCCCTGAGTTTAGAGATTTATTAAAAAATTATGCTAATGGACTTGCAATTTCATGTGCCAGTTCCTTTAATATTTTTGGATGAAGATTATCTGGGCCCCCTGATTTACTCCCATTAAGCTGTTCAAGTTTGGCTTTTACCTCGGATATGGTAATATCTACCTCCATATCCTTGGTCCCATTTATGTTACCATTATCCCTAAACTCTTCATTAGCCTCATTAAAGACTGAAGCAAAGTATTTGTTTAGATATTGGGCCATGCCTAGATTATCCTTAACCTCCACTCCATCCTCAGTGATTAGCAGTCACACTTCTTCTTTTTTTGTTTTCTTCCTATTTAGATGGCTATAAAACCTTTTATTATTGGTTTTAATTCCCTTTGCAAGGTCCAACTCTACATGACTTTTAGCCTTTCTCACTTTGTCCCTACATGCTCTAACCTCAATAGGGTAGCTTTCTTTGATGGTCCCTCCCATCTTCCACCCCTTATATGCTTTCTTCTTTTTCTTAATCACCTCTCTGAGATGCTTGCTCATCCAGCTTGGTCTAACACACCTGCCTATAATTTTTTTCCCCTTTCTTGGGATGCAGGCTTCTGATAACTTCTGAAACTTTAACTTAAAATAATCCCAGGCCTCCTCTGCCTTTAGATCCGTAAATTCTTTAGTCCAATCCACTTCCCTAACGAATTTCCTTAATTTATTAAAGTCAGCCCTTTTGAAATCAAAAGCCCTAGTCTCAGATTTATTTTTGTTTATCCTTCCATTTAGTTTGAACTGAATTAGCTCGTGATCGCTCGAGCCAAGGTTGTCCCCTACAACCATTTCATCTGTGAGGTCCTTAATACTCACCAAAACCAAATATAAAATGGCATCCCCCCTTGTTGGCTCAGCAGCTACTTGATGCAGGAATTCATCAGCTATCACATCTAGGAAAATCGGAGCCCTATTATTATTACTAGCACTTGTTCTCCAGTCTATATCTGGAAAGTTGAAGTCTCCCATGATTACACAGTTTCCATTAGTATTTACTTCATTAAAAACATTAAAGAGGTCTGTATCCATATCCAAATTAGATCCTGGTCATCTATAGCACACCCCAAGCACTATCCCTGGGGAGGATCTAATAGTATTCTTCCCCATTGTGATTTTTGCCCAGACAGTCTGTGTTCTCCATTCCATCACTTTTTATTTCTTTACAATCTACCTCATCTTTGCTATACAGTGCTATTCCACCACCTTTACCCTTATTTCTGTCTTTCCTAAACAGCACATACCCTTCAATACCTGTACTCCAGTCATGCCTAGTATTCCACCATGTTTCTGCTATTCCTATAATATCTGGTTTCACTTCCTGGACCAATAGCTCTAGTTCCTCCATTTTATTACCTAAGCTCCTCGCATTGGTGTACAAACATCTTAATTTTTCCTGTTTGGCCTCACTCACATTCTTTACCTAATTTGGCACGGCCGTTGTACCTTCAATATGACCTATTAGACTAGTATCCACCCTACCCTTCCTCATGTCCATTCTCCTACTCCCAACTATATCCTTTCTTACTTTGTTTTTCTCCCTCTCAATGCTAAAATCCGGCGTAGAGATTACCTGGACATCTCCCAACTGTCTCCCCCAAATTCCTAGTTTAAAGCTCTCTTAATCAGTTGTGCCGGCCTCCATCCTAGAAGTCTATTTCCCTTAAGTGAAGTCCATCCCGAGAGAACAGTCCAGACGAGGGCCTCCGGGGCAGAGAAAGAACGGGAGGGTGCAGGCCGCCCGTGCACAGTACCGACCGGCACGGCGCGCTCTGTTTTGCTGAACATGCGTGTCCCGGCAGCAACTGCTGCAAAATCTCTGATCCAGGTGCTGGCACCAAGACCAAACATGGAGCATCCACAGGGACACCATCTCAAAGAACTCCAGTTACTGCCGAGGTGAGTAACCTTCATCTCTCAGCAGTGTCCTCACAAAGCTCCGGTGTCACACCCCCTAGGGAAGGTTTACACAGACAAAGCTCAGGAAGTTCGTTCTTTTTATCAACCCAAGAGCGAGATGTGCAGCCATGGCCCCTCCCCCCCCAACCAGTGCGGGAGGCCACAGCCTTGTCCACGTTGCTGCTCTCATTCGGCTCCCGCCCATTGAAGAAATCCTGCAGCAGATTCTGGATCCTGGGGATGCGGGTGGAACCACCGACCAGCGCCACGTCATGCACCTGGGACTTGTCCGGCGTGGTGTCGTGCAGCACCTTCTCCACCCGCCCCAGCGTGGTGCTGGGGAGGTCGGCGTTGAGCTCCTGGAAGCGGGCCCGCGTGATGGCTGTGTAGAAGTCCACGCCCTCGTAGAGCAGGTCGATACTGGTGGAGGCCTGGGTGGAGGAGCTGAGGGTGCACTTTGCTCAGCCAAATGCACAGGATTGGGAAGGGGGGTTATAAACTCTTTAAACGAGCCCAGGACATGAGTTTGGGCTGATCCCACAGGCGCACAAGAAAACATTCTGGAGTGTGCAGCAGAGCCAAGAGGAGACCGACCTGGAGCTGGTCCTGCAACTCCTACCAGAGGATGGGCGAGGATGGGACAAGGAGAATTTGGTGCTGGCCATACATGGGCACAGGGAGGGGCAGTGCAGGGAATAAGCCTGGACACTCTGGATGCAGGTGAAAACGAGTCAGAGGATTTATTACACACAGCTGGTGGAGTGCCAACCAGGGGCTATCCTGGTGAACACTGGTTAAGCAAAACATGGCAATAGATTATATAGGCGGCAGATGGATGGAGGAGAAGCAATGTGATCCAGTCTGGCGGCAAGATGAAATGAGCATCTAAGCCAACAAACTCGGAAGGTTACACAGCACCTCCGCCCGTTGCCAAACAAACGCCTTATCTCTAATGCAAATAGTTGCCTTAACAAGCTCAATAAGCCAACATCAACAAACAGACAATTAAAAGGCAATTTTTGTCTAGTTAAATGATGCTGCATCTGTGAAGGGGTTACGGGCGCCGCATGCGACGTGATCCCTGAGTTTATGGGCCCATTATCTAGGATTAAAGCAACACGCAGTAGCAAGGCTGGGTTGGCATCACTTGGCGCAGCCCCTTGGAATGTGGTTGCCAGGGCGACTGAGCCTTCCCAAGACCCCTCCACTCAAACTGTCCGTGCTGTGAAGTGACAGGCCTGTCTCAGATTTAGATTGAATGGGGGTTTTAGCGAAATACCATGGACTGCCTCAGTGCCCTGCAGGCAGGGAGATGATGCCCCGGTGGATCTGTTCCCTGGGACCGGAGCGGGCTCCTGGCTGAAATCGGCTTTTCTCACCCCTTTGGGGCTCTAGGAGTTCCCGGTCCTGCCTCTCGGCCTCAAGAGGGCGCCAGCCACCTTCCAGTGCCTGCCGGACCAGCGGCTGCGGGGGATGGAGGGTTTGGCCCTGGATTCTATCGATATTTGTGTGTTTAGTCAGAGCTGGGAGGACCACGTGTCCCAGGCCAGCCAGGTGCTGGGCGGCTGCGGGGCGCTGGGCTGACTCTGAAGGCTGGGAAGTGCCAGGTGGGGATGGCCCAGGTGTCTTACCTGGGCCATAAGCTGGGGAGTGGCTGCTTGAAACCAGAGCTGGCCACAGTGGAGGCCCTCAGAAACTGGCCGGTTCCCCACACCAAAAGCCGGTCCAGGCCTGCATTGGGCTGGCAGGGCACTCCCGGAGGTGTGTGCCCCACGTTGCTCCATCACCGCCCCTATCACTGAGCTGTGTGAGAAGGGGAGGTCAGACAGGGTGGGCTGGGCCGAGCCGAGCCGGGGGGCTCTCTGCGCGCTGGCAGAGTCCCTGGTCAGAGCCCCAGTGCTGGCAAACCCACCCTGTGACAAGCCCTTCCTGGTGCTCACTGACACTGGGCAGGGGCGGGGCTGATGCTGGGGGAGGAAAAGGAGGAACGACACCCTGTTGGGCACCTGAGCAAGAAGCTGCTGCCCCGGGAGCAGAGCGACGTGGCCAGAGAGAAGGACGCCTGGCCCTGGGGTGGGTCCCTAAAAGCTGCAGCCGGATCTCTTTGGACAGCATTGCCCGGTGGAACCGACCCTGCTCCCCTGATGTGGCTGTGCCAGATGCAGGGGTCCGGCGCCGAGCTCTGAGGCGGAGCCTGCTGCTGCAGCACTATGCCACGGAGGGTCCGGGTTTAGGGGAGCACGAATGTCACAGGCTCTGAACTTCCCCAGGCCGCTGGCCAAGGGACCCTGCTCAGTTCGGTCTGGGAGGGGGAGAGACGTGACGATGTGAGGATTACATTCGCTCTGTTCACTTTGTTGCACTGCATGTGATTTCTACTGTCCTCTAGGAACCCCCTGTGTGTGCCTCAGTTTCCCTGGGCACAGCACCAATAGCGAGCTGGCGTTGGGAATTTCAGTGTGACAGCCTTTCCCATGCTCCTGTATACACAGGCTGGCATGGGCTGTGCCAAGATGACACATTTGGCCCGGAAAGTTGGATAGAGGCTGGAGGTGGGGCCAGCTGTAGGGAGTGAGGAGCTGCTGTGTGGCGAGGCGGTTTTGCAGGCTTGGGGGGCAGAGATGGGGGCAGGGCAGGTCTTCCAAGAGCTTTTGTTCTGTCTTGTGTCTCCCTAGCCCACTTTGCTCCCGTTCCTTTATTTGAAGCGTTGTCTGTTGCAAAACATCCCACACTGACGTGCTCAGGGCTGACAATGTGTCACTGGAGTTTCATACAGGAAGTGGGTCCCAGGCGGGGCTGGGTGCTACCGGGATTAGTGGGGAATGCGAGCGCTGCAGAAAGGAGCCAGCCCAGCCTCTGTCCCCGGCCGGACTCGGCTTGGTTTACACAAGGCAGCAAACTGATGAAGATTAGACAGGAATGACGATTCAATTAAGGCTCTGGGAGCACTTAGAGGAACCTGTCAGACTGGTCTGAAGCAAGACTGGGCGGGGCTCAAAAAGTCATTTCACCCTTCACCTGTTCACGCCGCCTCACCAGCGACTGGAATCGTGCCACATCCACCGAATTGCTTGGCCTCGTTCGCACGGGTCCCACGTCGCACGGGAACACGCTCGTCGGTCCTGATGCACGATCACCTGACCCAGCCCCCGTGTCCCCTTTGCGCTCCCAGCCAAGTGGGTCCAGTCCACGGGGGCGGCTGCCCAGATAAATCTTTAACTGCCCAACGACTCCTCCTTGTTTAAACCTTCCTGTCAGCAGCACATCCCTGGGCACCCGCACGGCCCCACAATCAGCCGACATCGATACGGCTGACCTCGAACAACGTTTCCTCAGCTCCCGTCCCCGCGCACCCTCCTCCACTTGCACTACATTGACAGTATGTTCATCCTCTGGACCCCCGGGAAGGAGACCCTTGAAGAATTCCAGCGGGATTTCCACAATTTTCACCCTCAGCCCGGACCAATCCACACAAGAGATGCACTTCCTGGACACTGCAGCGCAATTAAATGATGGTCACATTAGCACCGCCCTGTACCAGAAACCTACAGCCTGCTGGTCTTACCCACCCCGGACACATCACGTGATCCGTTGTCTGCAGCCAGGCCCTAAGAAAAAACCAGCTCCACTCCAGTCCCACAGACGGAGACAAACACCCACGAGAACTTTATCAGGCACCCTTAAAATTCAAATCCCCACCGGGGGAAGTGAGGAAATGGATTGACGGAGCCAGACAAGCGCACAGCAGTCACCCCCTTCAAGACAGGCCCCAGAAGGAAGATAACAGGACCCCCACTAGTCATCACCTCTGGCCCCAGCTCAAACCCCGCCAGCTCATCATTGACAGTCT
This sequence comes from Pelodiscus sinensis, assembly GCF_052426305.1. NCBI lineage: Eukaryota > Metazoa > Chordata > Testudines > Trionychidae > Pelodiscus > Pelodiscus sinensis. The sequence goes on from NC_143073.1 coordinate 25,852,106, forward strand.
GCAACCCGGCCTGGAAATCCCTCCCTCCCTCCCTCTCAGAGGCTTGGGAGACAGGCCAGGGCCCACCTGCAGATACCCCACACCCTCAAATCTTTTCCAGCAGCCACACATCTCACCTCAGGCCCACCTATACAGGAGCATCGCCCTGCCACAAACCCCAGTGCCAATGCTGGCCACACAACTACACAAGAGACACCATCACAGGCCCTAGCACATCAGCCTCCACATCAGCAGCTCATACCAATGCACATCCCCCAATGTGATCTATGCCAGCAAGTGCCAGCCATGCCCCTCTGCCATGTGTAGTGGCCAGACTGGACAGTCTCTGAGCCAAAGGATAAATGGACACAAATCACACATCAGGAATGGTAACATGCAGAAACCTGGAGAGGGGTATTTCAAGCTGCCTGGCCACTCGATAATAGTTTTAGAAGGAGCCATTCTTCTACAAAGGAATTTCACCACCCAGTCACAGAGGGAGACTGAAGAACTAGAATTCATGCACAAGTTCAACACTCTCAGCGTGGGTCTGAATATAGATATTAACCGGTTAATGCACTACAAAGGCAATTTCCCCTGCCTTTGATATTTGCATTGCCACATCAAAAGCTACGAATGGGACACATCCCTTGACACGGCCCCTGCAATTGACAGACAACTGCTTTTGCTGCTCTATAGTACCTGGATCCTGTAATTTCCACTCCAGCGTATCTGATGATGTCAGTTTAACCCACAAAAGCTCATGATCCTCGACCATTGTCAGACTCTGAGGTGCCATGGGACTCCTGATTGTGGAGACAGGTTAGGCTTAAAATGTTAATATATATTTGTACTTTATTACTAACTCTGTTGGGAGAGAGACACTGTCAGGACTGCTGGGCTCTGTGTCAGCTCTGGGAGGGGAGTGGGATCTGGTGGGTTACAGCAGGGGGCAGATACACCTGGGTTCTGTACAAGAACAGCAGACTGACCACGCTCAGTCAGACCAAAGGCCCATCTAGCCCAGTATCCTGCCTTCCAAGATCTCGTACCTGAGGGTAACAGCTGATTTAGTCCCCATCACTCCTGTGGGTACAGGTGGGATTATATTTCCCCATGCGCGTTGCTTTGCATTTCCCAACCCTGAATTCCACCTGCCCGTGTGTCGCCCAGTGAGGCCCCCAACTCTGGGTTTAACTGTCTGAACTCCTTTTGTATCATCTGCCAATTTTGCCCCCTCACTGTTTGCCCCTTTTCCAAGATCATTTATGAACGATCTTCATAAACGGTGCCCAGTTACTCCTACCCTGGGTTTCCAGTCTTTTAATTGCAGTGCCCGGCAGTGTTTGCATGATTATTTAAGGAGCTGTCACGAGCCTTCTGCTATCTTCATCGCCCTGCCTCCCTCTGCTTAGAAACAAACTCCCGGGCCTGAGGGCAAAGCTGGGAGCAGCACCAGCTCTGTTGCAAAGAAGAGGCGGGCACGTGAAGCAGACGTCAGGGATGAAATTCTTGGTTCTAACTTTAGGGAGTCTACAGCACCCCCTAGGCCTTTTGAACCCCTCGTCCCCCATTGGCGTCACTGCTGTCATGGTTACCAGCGTACAGGCCGGGAGGAGACAGATAGAATGGGAGTCACGTGAGCGGGGCTCACTTAGCGCCCTGGGGTGGCAGGGCCTGCCCCGAGCTGGGTGCAGAAACATGGCTGCTGCAGGACTTCGCAGTGGGACCGAAAGCCACTGTGTTTTGTCGCGTCGGGTTGTGAAGGGAGGGAGGAGGGAGGCGGGGAGGTTGGCAGGAGTCTTAGCTGCGATTTTTGCCTCAGATTTCTTGTGGCCTCAGCTGCAACACTCGGGTCTGGCAGTTCCGGCGCGGGAACAGGAAAGGGGCCGCTCCGTCCTGTGCCAGGGCCGGGTGCGCTACACTAGAGTCCCTGCACTCAGGCCGGGTCTCAGGGCGAGGCAGTTGCCTGGAGCCCCGCAGCTTCAGGGCCCTGCACTGCCCCCCTGGCTGCTCGCACGTGGCCCTGGCTGGGGGCTGCGCGGTGCAGCCTCTGTCAGCGCAGGGCTGGGCCCGCGTGCAGGTGAAGGAGGGGAGCCCCCCACTGCGCCTAAGTGGGGCCAGGCAGAAGTGGGGCCTTGTCACAGGGCGGTTCCGCCCCAAGCCCCAGGCAGCCCGTTCCAGCTCAGTCAGAGCCGAGCCCCTCCAGCCCCTCGGGCAGCAGGACGCTGGGGCCGTTCTCTGCCCCCAGGCACTAAGAGGTGGCCGGGGGGGGGAGCACTATGACTAGTCTCTGCTCCCCCCCACAGTGCCCACAGGGAGCAGATTAGGGGCCTAGCAGGGGGGCTGCCCACCAGGCCCCACAGGGTGTGAACCAGTGACCCCTCCAGCCTTGCGCTGGCTGAGGGGGATGCCTGTGGGGGGGGGGCAGTTTGCAGACAGACATGAAGGGGCCGGGGTTGAGGCCCCTCATTGTGACACTGCAGGGGGGGGGGGGGCTCAGCCCTCTCAGGGTACCACAGAAAAGGGGAGGGGCTGAAGAGGCGGGAGGAGGGTGAGACTGACAGACCCCAGGGCCAATGGGCTGAGCTCAATGCTCCAGGTTGGCTGATTGGCGGGGCAGCAGGCCAATGAGGGGGGGCCCTGGCTCCTCTCCCCTCCCGCACAGAGACGCCTCCCAGAGAGAGCGGCTGCCCCAAGCGCCCTGTGAGCCTGGGCAGGGCCGAGCTAAGGGGAGAGCAGGGGGGAGGGCGGGGGCAGTGCGGGGCGGGGGGGCGGAGGTTCGGGGGGGCAGAGGAGGGGGGCCGGGGGCTGGTCGGGGCAGAGGGGCTGGGGGCTGGTTGGGGCGGAGGAGGGGAGGTCGGGTGCTGGGCGGGGCAGAGGAGGGGGGCCGGGGAGCGGCTGGGGGGATCCAGAGAAGGCCCAGGCAGGCCCCCCAGCGCAGGGAGGTGTCACTAGGCCTGGCAGGCTGGGTTCAGACGGGGCTCGTGACCCAGTGGCAGGAGGGGACGATGCTGGAGAGAAGTTCCCTGCCCCCAGCATGTTTGTGTCCCTCTCAGGTGCCGTGGCGAGAACACCAGAGAGGCCCAGGAGGGGTCGTTAATCATTCAGAGCAGCGCGGGGCTGGAGCGGTAAGTGGAAAATGTGGCTTGGGGTCTCTCACAACACAAAGGAAAAGGCGCCTTCAATGAGGCACGGCTGCTGGGGGGAAAGTACAGTATGTGAACGTGGAATCCAAGGCTGCACACTGCAAATGCACTGGGGCACTGAATTCACCTTGTGCACAAACATACACACACACACACACACACACACACACACACACACACACATTGTTATCTGTCTAGTGCATCTCATAGGGCCTCAGTCTCACAGACATCACCCCTGTGCAGTACAGCAGGTCCTGGGCATCGCCCCAGCAGCACCAAAGGCCTCTGGGGTAGGGTCAGTGCAACTGGGAACTCAGACTTCGAGGCTATGTCTACACTGGCGGGTTCTTACACAAGAATGGCCGTTCCTCCACGGAGCATCCACACTACCCACCCGCTCTTGCACAAGAAGATTAACAGTAAAGCGTGGCATGATAGGCCTTCTTGCACAAGAGCTATGCTCTTTTCTAACAAGTGTAAGTACTCTTGTGCAAGAGCTTTTGCGCAAGAGGGCAGTGTGAATGCACGACAGGGGTTTCTTGCACAAGAAAGCCCTATGGCTCAGATGGCCATCGGAGCTTTCTTGCACAAGAGAGTGTCCACACTGCCATGGATGCTCTTGCACAAAAGCATATGGCAGTGTGAACGTGTTCTTGCACCAGAGTTCTTGCACAAGAGCCCTTGCGCAAGAACCCGCTAGTGTAGACATAGCCTAATTGTGGAGCCAGTGTCAGCATTTATTTCTTTCAGCTGCTGTAATGGGCAGGGGAGTGCTGACCAGCACCCAGTGACTAAGGGTTTAACTCAGGTAGCTACAGGGGTGTTGGCCAGAGGGCCGGGAGAGCCAAGGGAGATAGAGGGTTGAAATGTGAATTGGATCTAGGTTCCCTGCCGGCTTTCTCTGGGTAGGAGAGAGAAACCAGGAGTGGGAAGACACAGAAGGATTTCAGTCAGGGGTCTCCAACCATTTTAAGCACGAGACCTATTTTTTTAATTTAAGTGCAATTACCTTTGGGATCTACCGCAAACCCAGATACCTTTGCCCGCCTCCTTCGTGGCCCTTCTCTGAGGCCCCACCCCTGCTCACTCCATCCTCCTCCCTCCCTCAACCGTCCTCCCTTTTATCAGGCAGGAGCAGTGGCTTGGGGTGGAGGCTCTGGTCTTGGGTTAAGGGATTTGGAGTGTGAGGGGCTCTGAGCTGAGCCTGGGGCAGGGAGTTGGGCTGCAGGAGGGGGCTTAGTGTAAGGGGGGCTCAGGGCAAGGGCAGGGACTTGGGGTGCAAGAGGGGGTCATGAATAGGGGTTCAGGATGCAGGCTCCAGCTGGGCACTGCTTACCACAGGTGGTGCAATGGGGTAAGGCCGGCTCACCACTGGCCTGGCCCTGCACCACGCTCAAAAGCAGCCAGCAAACTCCGAAGTCTCTACCTGTCCCCTATAGTGAACAGCGGGATTTTCCGTACCACTGAGACTAGACAGCGATGCTCCCTCTGAGATACATTGTTCTACCCCAACGCGAACGAGTTAGCACTGCCCCTCTGACATGGTTACTGTAGTGACTGCCCTCTGCTGCCTCCAGTTCTCACCCAGCATTGCGCATGTCGGTTCTATTAACACATCTCCCCTAACTCCCGTGTCCGATCTCTGTCCGGAGAGCTGGGGGGCCCCTTCTCCTTGGGCAGAGTTTGTGCCACGGGGCTGTTCTGGCACCACTTGTGTTAGCGATCTGTCTGCGGGAGCACTTGGTGCCCAGCACCCTTAGCAACGGTACTCTGCCAGCCTGGCCCTGTGCTCTCTACCCCAGACACCCCCTCTATCTATCCATCTGTCTGTCTGTCGGTCTGTCTTATCTATCCCCACACACCCCCTCTACCTATCCATCTGTCTGTCTGTCTATCTATCCCCACACCCCCTCTATCTATCCATCTGTCTGTCTGTCGGTCTGTCTTATCTATCCCCACACACACCCTCTATCTATCCATCTGTCTGTCTGTCTGTCCCCATACACCCATCTATCCGTCTATTTATCTAGGGCAGGACTGTATCTACATCTTCAGTCTGTGCTGCACCTGGTACACGGGGGCCCTGATCTAAGGCAGGACTGGGTGGCACGTAGCCCAGCGGGTCCCTGGTCTTTCGCTATTGCCCATGGATATTTCTTTTTCTCTGGGCTATGAGAGCACTGACACGCAGACACCGTGGGGGAGGGGGAGTGACCCCAGCCCTGGTATTTCACTGGAGGGCTTAACATACCCTGGGAGGAGCCCAGTGACGTTCCCAGAGGCCAGGCTGGAAATGGGCACCCACCCTGAGACTCCCCCTGCAGTTAACGTGTGTGGCCGTTCTCCAGTCTCATGAGGGAAAGGCAGGCAACGGGCAAATGGGACAGAACACACCAAGGCTGGGGCTACTATTTCCAATGCTGGTTTATTCGGAGAATTTGCTAAAGGCAGATTCCAGCCAGCAGTGAGGGGCTGGGACACACACGCACATGCAAGCACCGGGTATCCCTCAACACATAGTTATACAGCATCCCCTTGGCATCACCACGGCACCACGGAGGGGCCTTGGAAAGGGAGCTCAGCTTTCAGATCTTCATTTGCAGGCATCAGGTGGGGGTCAGGAGAGCAGGTTCACCAGCAGCAGTCCAGCAAGGGCCGGCACGTAGAGAGCAAACGAGAATGTCCCCAGAGGAGAGGTACCTCCACAGATGTGGTCATTGGTATCCGGGGTGGTCACAGAACACGGCGGAATGGTAGTGGCTGCAGGAGCGGTAGAAGTAGTTGTACCGGGGAGGCAGGGGTCATGTATAGTAGGGGTCATTGTATCAGGATTGCAGGGGTCTGGTGTAGTGGGGGAGGTTATATCAGGCATGCACGGGTCTGGTGAAGAGGGGGTGGTTATATCAGGCATGCACGGGTCTGGTGAAGAGGGGGAGGTTATATCAGGCATGCACGGGTCTGGTGAAGAGGGGGTGGTTATATCAGGCATGCACGGGTCTGGTGAAGAGGGGGTGGTTATATCAGGCATGCACGGGTCTGGTGAAGTGGGGGAGGTTACATCAGGGTTGCAAGGGTCTGGTGTAGTGGGGATGGTTAGGGTGGAGGTGGATGTTTTAAGAGCGGTAGTGGTGAGAACCGACGTGCTCGTGTTTGGAACCGTAGGGGTGAGGCTGGAGGTCATCGTCTCCAGAGCCGTAGTCGTAAGAACCGAAGTGGTGGTCTTGGGAGTGGTCGTGGTGACAACTGAGGTGGTCGTATCCGGAGCCATAGTGGTGAGGACCGAGGTGGTCGTCTTGGGAGCAGTAGTAGTGAGGACGGAGGTGGTGGTGTCAAAAGCCGAACTAGTGTGGACTGAGGTGGTCATCTCGGGAGCAGTACTGGTGAGGACCGAGGTGGTCGTCTCCTGAGCCGTGGTGCTGAGCACCGAGGTGGTCGTATCCGGAGCCGTGGTGATGAGCACCGAGGTAGTCGTCACGGGAGCACTACTGGTGAGGACCGAGGTGGCCGTCTCTGAAGTGGTAGCAGTGAGACCCGAGGTGGTCGTATCCAGAGCTGCACTGGTGAGGACTGATGTGGTCATCTCCGGAGCACTAGTAGTGAGGACCGAGGTGGTGGTCTCTGGAGCAGTAGTGGTGAAAACCGAGGTGGTCATCTCTGGCGCGGTTGTGGTGACAACCGAGGTGGCCGTATCCGGAGCCCCAGTGGTGAGGACCGATGTGGTTGTCTCTGGAGCCCCAGTGGTGAGGACCGATGTGGTCGTCCGTGGAGCCCCAGTAGTGAGGACCGAGGTGGACGACTCGGGAGTCGTAGTGGTGAGGACAGAGGTGGTCGTCTCAGGGGCTGTGGTGGTGAGGACCGAGATGGTCATCTCAGGGGCGGCAGTAGTGAGAACTGAGGTGGTCATGTCCGGAGCTATAGTGGAGAGGACGGAGGTGGTCATCTCAGGGGCGGTGGTGGTGAGGATGGAGGTGGTCGTGTCCGGAGCCGTAGTGGTGAGGAGAGACGTTGTTGTTTCTGGGGCCACAGTGGTAAGGACCGAGGTGGTCATCTCGGGGGCAGTGGTGGTGAGTACCGAGGTGGTCGTCTCGGGGGCGGTGGTGGTGAGGACCGAGGTGGTCGTCTCGGGGGCGGTTGTGGTCAGGACCGAGGTGGTCGTGTCCGGAGCTGTAGTGATGAGGACCGAGCTGGTCGTTGTGGGAGCCGTAGCGGTGAGGACCGAGCTGGTCATCTCAGGAGCGGTAGTGGTGACACCCGAGGTGGTCGTCTCGGGAGCGGAAGTGGTGAGGACCGAAGTGGTCGTCTTGGGAGCTGTAGTGGTGAGGATCGAGGTGGTCGTGTCCGGAGCCGTAGTGGTGAGGACCGAAGTGGTCGTCTCTGGAACCGTAGAGGTGACGACCGAGGTGGTCATCTCGGAGGCAGTGGTGCTGAGGACCGAGGTGGTCGTTCCGGGGGCAGTGGTGGTGAGGACTGAGGAGGTTGTCTCGGGAGCTGTAGTGATGAGCACCGAGGTAGTCGTCTCAGGAGCCGTAGTGGGTAGAACCGAGGTGGTCGTCTCAGGGCCTGTGGTGGTGAGGACCGAGGTGGTCGTATCGAGAGTGGTAGTGGTGAGGACCGAGGTGGTCGTGTCCGAAGCTGTAGTGATGGGGACCGAGCTGGTTGTCGCGGGAGCCGTAGTGGTGAGGACCGAGCTGGTCGTCTCAGGAGCGGTAGTGGTAATGCCCGAGGTGGTCGTCTCGGCAGCGGAAGTGCTGAGGACTGAGGTGGTCGTATCGAGACCCGTAGTGGTGAGGACCGAGGTGGTCGACTCGGGAGCTGTAGTAGTGAGGATCGAGGTGGTCGTGTCCAGAGCCGTAGTTGTGATGACCGAAGTGGTCGTCTCGGGAGCCGTAGTGGTGAGGACCGAGGTTGTCGTCTCGGGAGCGGCAGTGGTGAGGACCGAGCTGGTTGTCTCAGGGGCGGTGGTCGTGAGGACCAAGGTGGTCGTCTCGGGGGCAGACGTGTTGAGGACCGAGGTGGTCGTATCGGGAGCCGTAGTGGTGAGGACAGAGGTGGTCATCTCAGGGGCAGTGGTAGTGAGGACCGAGGTGGTCGTCTCCGGAGCCATAGTGGGGAAGACCGAGGTGGTCATTTCGGGAGTGGTAGTGATGAAGACCGAGGTGGTGGTCTCGGGGGCTGTGGTGGTGAGGACCGAGGTGGTGGTCTCGGGGGCGGTGGTGGTGAGGACCGATGTGGTCGGCTCAGGGGCGGTGGTGGGGAGGACCGAAGTGGTCGTCTCGGGGGCTGTAGTGGTGAGGACTGAGATGGTGGTCTCGGGAGCCGTAGTGGTGAGGATCGAGGTGGTCGTCTCAGGGGCTGTGGTGGTGAGGACCGAGGTGGTTGTGTCCGGAGCCGTAGTGGGGAAGACAGAGGTGGTCGTCACGGGAGCCGTAGTGGTGAGGATCGAGGTGGTCGTCTCAGGGGCTTTGGTAGTGAGGACCGTGGTGGTCGTATCGGGAGCCGTAGTGGTGAGGACCGAGGTGGTCGTCTCAGGGGCAGTGGTGGTGAGGACCGAGGTGGTTGTGTCCGGAGCCGTAGTGGTGAAGACAGAGGTGGTCGTCACGGTAGCCGTAGTGGTGAGGACCGCGCTGGTCATCTCAGGAGCGGTAGTGGTGACGCCCGAGGTGGTCGTCTCGGGAGCCGTAGTGGTGAGGACCGAGGTGGTCGTGTCAGGGGCAGTGGTGGTGAGGACCGAGGTGGTCGTCTCGGGAGCTGCAGTGGTGAGGACCGAGGTGGTTATATCGGGAGCCATAGTGGTGAGGACCGAGGTGGTTGTTTCAGGAGCGGTAGTGATGAGGACTGAGGTGGTCGTCTCGGGGGCGGTGGTGGTGAGGACCGAGGTGGTCGTGTCCGAAGCTGTCGTGATGGGGACCGAGCTGGTCGTCACGGGAGCCGTAGTGGTGAGGACCGAGCTGGTTGTCTCAGCAGCGGAAGTGGTGAGGACTGAGGTAGTCGTATCGAGACCCGTAGTGGTGAGGACCGAGGTGATCGACTGGGGAGCTGTAGTAGTGAGGATCGAGGTGGTCGTATCCGTAGCCGTAGTTGTGATGACCGAAGTGGTCATCTCGGGAGCCGTAGTGGTGAGGACCGAGGTTGTCATCTCGGGAGCGGCAGTGGTGAGGACCGAGCTAGTTGTCTCAGGGGCGGTGGTCGTGAGGTCCGAGGTGGTCGTCTCGGGGGCAGACGTGGTGAGGACCGAGGTGGTCGTCTCGGGAGCAGTAGTGGTGAGGATCGAGGTGGTCGTCTCGGGAGGCGTAGTGGTGAGGACCGAGGTGATCGTCTCAGGGGCAGTGGTGGTGAGGACCGAGGTGGTCGTCTCGGGAGCCATAGTGGTGAGGACCGAGGTTGTCATCTCGGGAGCGGCAGTGGTGAGGACCGAGCTGGTTGTCTCAGGGGCGGTTGTCATGAGGACCGAGGTGGTCGTCTCGGGGGCAGACGTGGTGAGGACCGAGGTGGTCGTCTCGGGAGCAGTAGTGGTGAGGATCGAGGTGGTCATCTCAGGGGCAGTGGTGGTGAGGACCGAGGTGGTCGTCTCGGGAGCCATAGTGGTGAGGACCGAGGTAGTCGTTTCGGGAGTGGTAGTGATGAGGACCAAGGTGGTGGTCTCGGGAGCGGTGGTGGTGAGGACCGATGTGGTGGTCTCGGGGGCGGTGGTGGTGAGGGCCAATGTGGTCGTCTGGGGGGCGGTGGTGGTGAGGACCAAGGTGGTTGTGTCCGGAGCCGCAGTGGTAAGGGCCGAGGTGGTCGTCACGGGAGCCGTAGTGGTGAGGATCGAGGTGGTCGTTTCGGGGGCTTTGGTAGTGAGGAACGTGGTAGTCGTATCGGGAGCCGTAGTGGTGAGGACCGAGGTGGTCGTCTCAGGTGCAGTGGTGGTGAAGACCGAGGTGGTCGTCTCAGGAACGGTGGTGGTGAGGACCGCTGTGGTCGTCTCGGGGGCTGTAGTGGTGAGGACTGAGGTGGTCGTCTCGGGAGCCGTAGTGGTGAGGATAGAGGTGGTCGTCTCAGGGGCTGTGGTGGTGAGGACCGAGGTGGTTGTGTCCGGAGCCGTAGTGGTGAGGACCGAGGTGGTCTTCTCGGGAGCCGTAGTGGTGAGGACCGAGGTGGTTGTATCGGGAGCGGTAGTGGTGAGAACCGAGGTGGTTGTATCAGGAGCTGTAGTGGTGAGGATCGAGGTGGTCGTCTCGGGGACTGTGGTAGTGAAGACCGTGGTGATCGTGTCCGGAGCCGTAGTGCTGAGGACCGAGGTGGTCGTCTCTGGGGCGGTGGTGGTGAGAACCGAGGTAGTCGTCTCTGGAGCCGTAGTGGTGAGGACCGAGGTGGTCGTCACGGGAGCTGTAGTGGTGAGGACCGAGGTGGTCGTCTCGGGAGCCGTAGTGGTGAGGATTGAGGTGGTCGTCTCGGGGGCTGTGGTAGTGAGGACCGTGGTGGTCGTGTCCAGAGCCGTAGTGCTGAGGACTGAGGTGGTCGTCTCGGGGGCGGTGGTGGTGAGGACCGAGCTGGTCGTCTCGGGGGTGGTGGTGGTGAGGATCGAGGTGGTTGTATCGGGGGCGGTGGTGGTGAGGCCTGAGGTGGTCGTCTCAGGGGCTGTGGTGGTGAGGACCAAGGTGGTCGTGTCCAGAGCCGTAGTGGTGAGGACCGAGGTGGTCGTCTCGGGGGCGGTGGTGGTGAGGACCGAGGTGGTCGTCTCGGGGACGGTGGTGGTGAGGACCGCTGTGGTCGTCTCGGGGGCGGTGGTGGTGAGGACCGAGGTGGTCATTTCCAGAGCTGTAGTGGTGAGGACCGAGGTGGTCGTCGCAGGAGCGGTGGTGGTGGGGACCGAGGTGGTCGTCTCGGGGGCAGTGGTCGTGAGGACCGAGGTGGTCGTCTCGGGGGCGGTTGTGGTGAGGACCGAGGTTGTCGTGTCTGGAGCCGTAGCGGTGAGGACCAAGGTGGTCATCTCAGGGGCGGTGGTGGTGAGGATCAAGGTGGTCGTCTCTGGGGCGGTGGTGGTGAGGACCGAGGTAGTTGTCTCTGGAGCCGTAGTGGTGAGGACCGAGGTGGTCGTATCGGGAGCGGTAGTGGTGAGGATTGAGGTGGTCGTCTCGGGGACTGTGGTAGTGAGGATGGTGGTGATCGTGTCCGGACCCGTAGTGGTGAGGACCGAGGTGGTCGTCTCTGGGGCGGTGGTGGTGAGGACCGAGGTATTCGTCTCTGGAGCCGTAGTGGTGAGGACCGAGGTGGTCGTCACGGGAGCTGTAGTGGTGAGGACCGAGGTGGTCGTCTCGGGAGCTGTAGTGGTGAGGCCTGAGGTGGTCGTCTCCGGAGCTGTGGTGGTGAGGACCAAAGTGGTCGTGTCCAGAGCCGTAGTGGTGAGGATCGAGGTGGTTGTATCGGGGGCGGTGGTGGTGAGGCCTGAGGTGGTCGTCTCCGGAGCTGTGGTGGTGAGGACCAAAGTGGTCGTGTCCAGAGCCGTAGCGGTGAGGACCGAGGTGGTCATCTCAGGAGCGGTGGTGGTGAGGACCGAGGTGGTCGTCTCGAGGGCGGTGGTGGTGAGGACCGAGGTGGTCGTCTCGGGGGCGGTGGTGGTGAGGACCGAGGTGGTCGTCTCGGGGGCGGTGGTGGTGAGGACCGAGGTGGTCGTGTCCGGAGCCATAGTGGTGAGGACTGAGGTGGTCGTTTCGGGAGCGGTAGTGGTGAGGCCTGAGGTGGTCGTCTCGGGGGCTGTGGTGGTGAGGACCAAGGTGGTCGTGTCCAGAGCCGTAGTGGTGAGGACCGAGGTGGTCGTCTCAGGAGAGGTGGTGGTGAGGACCGAGGTGGTCGTCTCGGGGGCGGTGGTGGTGAGGACCGAGGTGGTCGTCTCAGGGGCGGTGGTGGTGAGGACCGAGGTGGTCGTCTCGGGGGCGGTGGTGGTGAGGACCGAGGTGGTCGTGTCCGGAGCCATAGTGGTGAGGACTGAGGTGGTCGTTTCGGGAGCGGTAGTGGTGAGGCCTGAGGTTGTCGACTCGGGGGCTGTGGTGGTGAGGACCAAGGTGGTCGTGTCCAGAGCCGTAGTGGTGAGGACCGAAGTGGTCGTCTCAGGAGCGGTGGTGGTGAGGACCGAGGTGGTCGTCTCGGGGGCGGTGGTGGTGAGGACCGAGGTGGTCGTCTCAGGGGCGGTGGTGGTGAGGACCGAGGTGGTCGTCTCAGGGGCGGTGGTGGTGAGGACCGAGGTGGTCGTCTCGGGGGCGGTGGTGGTGAGGACCGAGGTGGTCGTGTCCGGAGCCGTCGTGGTGAGGACCGAGGTGGTCGTGTCCGGAGCCGTAGTGGTAAGGACCGAGGTGGTCGTCTCGGGGGCGGTGGTGAGGACCGAGGTGGTCGTGTCCCGAGCCGTAGTGGTGAGGACCGAGGTGGTCGTCTCAGGAGCGGTGGTGGTGGGGACCGAGGTGGTCGTCTCGGGGGCAGTGGTGGTGAGGACCGAGGTGGTCGTCACGGGAGCTGTAGTGGTGAGGACCGAGGTGGTCGTCTCGGGAGCCGTAGCGGTGAGGATTGAGGTGGTCGTCTCGGGGGCTGTGGTAGTGAGGACCGTGGTGGTCGTGTCCAGAGCCGTAGTGGTGAGGATCGAGGTGGTTGTATCGGGGGCGGTGGTGGTGAGGCCTGAGGTGGTCGTCTCCGGAGCTGTGGTGGTGAGGACCAAAGTGGTCGTGTCCAGAGCCGTAGTGGTGAGGACCGAGGTGGTCGTCTCAGGAGCGGTGGTGGTGAGGACCGAGGTGGTCGTCTCGGGGGCGGTGGTGGTGAGGACCGAGGTGGTCGTCTCGGGGGCGGTGGTGGTGAGGACCGAGGTGGTCGTGTCCGGAGCCATAGTGGTGAGGACTGAGGTGGTCGTTTCGGGAGCGGTAGTGGTGAGGCCTGAGGTGGTCGACTCGGGGGCTGTGGTGGTGAGGACCAAGGTGGTCGTGTCCAGAGCCGTAGTGGTGAGGACCGAGGTGGTCGTCTCAGGAGCGGTGGTGGTGAGGACCGAGGTGGTCGTCTCGGGGGCGGTGGTGGTGAGGACCGAGGTGGTCGTCTCAGGGGCAGTGGTGGTGAGGACCGAGGTGGTCGTCTCGGGGGCGGTGGTGGTGAGGACCGAGGTGGTCGTCTCGGGGGCGGTGGTGAGGACCGAGGTGGTCGTGTCCAGAGCCGTAGTGGTGAGGACCGAGGTGGTCGTCTCAGGAGCGGTGGTGGTGGGGACCGAGGTGGTCGTCTCGGGGGCAGTGGTGGTGAGGACCGAGGTGGTCGTCTCGGGGGCGGTTGTGGTGAGGACCGAGGTTGTCGTGTCCGGAGCCGTGGTGGTGAGGACCAAGGTGGTCATCTCAGGGGTGGTGGTGGTGAGGACCGAGGTGGTCGTGTCCGGAGCTGTAGTGCTGAGGACCGAGGTGGTCGTGTCCGGAGCCGTAGTGGTGAGGACCGAGGTGGTCGTATCGGGAGCGGTAGTGGTTAGAACCGAGGTGGTTGTATCAGGAGCTGTAGTGGTGAGGATTGAGGTGGTCGTCTCGGGGACTGTGGTAGTGAGGATCGTGGTTATCGTGTCCGGAGCCGTAGTGGTGAGGACCGAGGTGGTCGTCTCTGGGGCGGCGGTGGTGAGGACCGAGGTAGTCGTCTCTGGAGCCGTAGTGGTGAGGACCGAGGTGGTCGTCACGGGAGCTGTAGTGGTGAGGACCGAGGTGGTCGTGTCCCGAGCCGTAGTGGTGAGGACCGGGGTGGTCGTCTCAGGAGCGGTGGTGGTGGGGACCGAGGTGGTCGTCTCGGGGGCAGTGGTGGTGAGGACCGAGGTGGTCGTCACGGGAGCTGTAGTGGTGAGGACCGAGGTGGTCGTGTCCGGAGCCGTCGTGGTGAGGACCGAGGTGGTCGTGTCCGGAGCCGTAGTGGTGAGGACCGAGGTGGTCGTCTCGGGGGCGGTGGTGAGGACCGAGGTGGTCGTGTCCGGAGCCGTCGTGGTGAGGACCGAGGTGGTCGTGTCCGCAGCCGTAGTGGTGAGGACCGAGGTGGTCGTCTCGGGGGCGGTGGTGAGGACCGAGGTGGTCGTGTCCAGAGCCGTAGTGGTGAGGACCGAGGTGGTCGTCTCAGGAGCGGTGGTGGTGGGGACCGAGGTGGTCGTCTCGGGGGCAGTGGTGGTGAGGACCGAGGTGGTCGTCTCGGGGGCGGTTGTGGTGAGGACCGAGGTTGTCGTGTCCGGAGCCGTGGTGGTGAGGACCAAGGTGGTCATCTCAGGGGTGGTGGTGGTGAGGACCGAGGTGGTCGTGTCCGCAGCTGTAGTGCTGAGGACCGAGGTGGTCGTGTCCGGAGCCGTAGTGGTGAGGACCGAGGTGGTCGTATCGGGAGCGGTAGTGGTTAGAACCGAGGTGGTTGTATCAGGAGCTGTAGTGGTGAGGATTGAGGTGGTCGTCTCGGGGACTGTGGTAGTGAGGATCGTGGTGATCGTGTCCGGAGCCGTAGTGGTGAGGACCGAGGTGGTCGTCTCTGGGGCGGCGGTGGTGAGGACCGAGGTAGTCGTCTCTGGAGCCGTAGTGGTGAGGACCGAGGTGGTCGTCACGGGAGCTGTAGTGGTGAGGACCGAGGTGGTCGTCTCGGGAGCCGTAGTGGTGAGGATTGAGGTGGTCGTCTCGGGGGCTGTGGTAGTGAGGACCGTGGTGGTCGTGTCCATAGCCGTAGTGGTGAGGATCGATGTGGTTGTATCGGGGGCGGTGGTGGTGAGGCCTGAGGTGGTCGTCTCCGGAGCTGTGGTGGTGAGGACCAAAGTGGTCGTGTCCAGAGCCGTAGTGGTGAGGACCGAGGTGGTCGTCTCGGGGGCGGTGGTGCTGAGGACCGAGGTGGTCGTCTCGGGGGCGGTGGTGCTGAGGACCGAGGTGGTCGTCTCGGGGGCGGTGGTGGTGAGGACCGAGGTGGTCGTCTCGGGGGCGGTGGTGGTGAGGACCGAGGTGGTCGTCTCGGGGGCGGTGGTGGTGAGGACCGAGGTGGTCGTGTCCGGAGCCGTCGTGGTGAGGACCGAGGTGGTCGTGTCCGGAGCCGTAGTGCTGAGGACCGAGGTTATCGTGTCCGGAGCCGTAGTGCTGAGGACCGAGGTGGTCGTCTCTGGAGCTGTAGTGCTGAGGATCGAGGTGGTCGTCACGGGAGCTGTAGTGCTGAGGACCGAGGTGGTCGTCTCTGGAGCTGTAGTGGTGAGGATAGAGGTGGTCGTCTCGGGGGTTGTGGTAGTGAGGACCGTGGTTGTCGTGTCCGGAGCCGTAGTGGTGAGGACCGAGGTGGTCGTCTCGGGGGCGGTGGTGAGGACCGAGGTGGTCGTGTCCAGAGCCGTAGTGGTGAGGACCGAGGTGGTCGTCTCAGGAGCGGTGGTGGTGGGGACCGAGGTGGTCGTCTCGGGGGCAGTGGTGGTGAGGACCGAGGTGGTCGTCTCGGGGGCGGTTGTGGTGAGGACCGAGGTGGTCGTGTCCGGAGCTGTAGTGCTGAGGACCGAGGTGGTCGTGTCCGGAGCCGTAGTGCTGAGGACCGAGGTGGTCGTGTCCGGAGCCGTAGTGCTGAGGACTGAGGTAGTTGTCTCTGGAGCTGTAGTGGTGAGGATCGAGGTGGTCGTCTCGGGGGTGGTTGTGGTGAGGACCGAGGTGGTCGTGTCCGGAGCTGTAGTGCTGAGGACCGAGGTGGTCGTCTCGGGGGCGGTGGTGGTGAGGACCGAGGTGGTCGTCTCGGGGGCGGTGGTGATGAGGACCGAGGTGGTCGTGTCCGGAGCCGTCGTGGTGAGGACCGAGGTGGTCGTGTCCGGAGCCGTAGTGGTGAGGACCGAGGTGGTCGTCTCGGGGGCGGTGGTGAGGACCGAGGTGGTCGTGTCCCGAGCCGTAGTGGTGAGGACCGAGGTGGTTGTCTCAGGAGCGGTGGTGGTGGGGACCGAGGTGGTCGTCTCGGGGGCAGTGGTGGTGAGGACCGAGGTGGTCGTCACGGGAGCTGTAGTGGTGAGGACCGAGGTGGTCGTCTCGGGAGCCGTAGTGGTGAGGATTGAGGTGGTCGTCTCGGGGGCTGTGGTAGTGAGGACCGTGGTGGTCGTGTCCAGAGCCGTAGTGGTGAGGACCGAGGTGGTCGTCTCGGGGGCGGTGGTGGTGAGGACCGAGGTGGTCGTCTCGGGGGCGGTGGTGGTGAGGACCGAGGTGGTCGTCTCGGGGGCGGTGGTGGTGAGGACCGAGGTGGTCGTGTCCGGAGCCATAGTGGTGAGGACTGAGGTGGTCGTTTCGGGAGCGGTAGTGGTGAGGCCTGAGGTGGTCGTCTCGGGGGCTGTGGTGGTGAGGACCAAGGTGGTCGTGTCCAGAGCCGTAGTGGTGAGGACCGAGGTGGTCGTCTCAGGAGAGGTGGTGGTGAGGACCGAGGTGGTCGTCTCGGGGGCGGTGGTGGTGAGGACCGAGGTGGTCGTCTCGGGGGCGGTGGTGGTGAGGACCGAGGTGGTCGTCTCGGGGGCGGTGGTGGTGAGGACCGAGGTGGTCGTGTCCGGAGCCATAGTGGTGAGGACTGAGGTGGTCGATTCGGGAGCGGTAGTGGTGAGGCCTGAGGTGGTCGACTCGGGGGCTGTGGTGGTGAGGACCAAGGTGGTCGTGTCCAGAGCCGTAGTGGTGAGGACCGAGGTGGTCGTCTCAGGAGCAGTGGTGGTGAGGACCGAGGTGGTCGTCTCGGGGGCGGTGGTGGTGAGGACCGAGGTGGTCGTCTCAGGGGCAGTGGTGGTGAGGACCGAGGTGGTCGTCTCGGGGGCGGTGGTGGTGAGGACCGAGGTGGTCGTGTCCGGAGCCGTCGTGGTGAGGACCGAGGTGGTCGTGTCCGTAGCCGTAGTGGTGAGGACCGAGGTGGTCGTCTCGGGGGCGGTGGTGAGGACCGAGGTGGTCGTGTCCAGAGCCGTAGTGGTGAGGACCGAGGTGGTCGTCTCAGGAGCGGTGGTGGTGGGGACCGAGGTGGTCGTCTCGGGGGCAGTGGTGGTGAGGACCGAGGTGGTCGTCTCGGGGGCGGTTGTGGTGAGGACCGAGGTTGTCGTGTCCGGAGCCGTGGTGGTGAGGACCAAGGTGGTCATCTCAGGGGTGGTGGTGGTGAGGACCGAGGTGGTCGTGTCCGGAGCTGTAGTGCTGAGGACCGAGGTGGTCGTGTCCGGAGCCGTAGTGCTGAGGACCGAGGTGGTCGTGTCCGGAGCCATAGTGCTGAGGACTGAGGTAGTTGTCTCTGGAGCTGTAGTGGTGAGGATCGAGGTGGTCGTCTCGGGGACTGTGGTGGTGAGGACTGTGGTGATCGTGTCCAGAGCCGTAGTTGTGAGGACTGAGGTGGTCGTCTCTGGGGCGGTGGTGGTTAGGACCGAGGTGGTCGTCTCGGGAGCCTTAGTGGTGAGGATCGAGGTGGTTGTATCGGGGGCTGTGGTGGTGAGGACCGAGCTTGTCGTGTCTGGAGCCGTGGTGGTGAGGATCGAGGTGGTTGTATCGGGGGCTGTTGTGGTGAGGACCGAGGTTGTCGTGTCTGGAGCCGTGGTGGTGAGGACCGAGGTGGTTGTATCGGGAGCGGTAGTGGTGAGAACCGAGGTGGTTGTATCGGGAGCGGTAGTGGTGAGGACCGAGGTGGTCGTCTCGGGGGCTGTGGTGGTGAGGGTGGAGGTGGGTGTTTCTGGAGTGGTGATGTCAGTGATTGGGGTAATGTCTCTGTTTTCAATATCAATCAGGCTGCTGGGGGTTATTTTTCCTGTCAGAAATGTGAAGGTGTAGTCTGTAGACGTCATGGTGGTTCCAGGTTTAATATCCTGTGCGGATGGTGTTGCGCAGCCCTTTGCCGCAAATGTTGATGTTGATGCACCTGTTGGAGATATTCAGCCTGGTTTTACGGATGAGGAGCTCTGGGTCCTTCTCTACCCCGTTGTGGTTCCTGCTCTGCCTCCCCTTCTCACTCGCTTGCGATCTCCCTGCTCCTGCTGCAAAAGGCCACAGTAGGGCAGGTGCCTGGTGCCCTCTAGGCTTCCCCGCGCACCAGTACATGGTGCTAGGTTTGGAAACGGAGCTGTGGGTGGGGCGGCTGCTTTTCAGTGCGGTGCCACCGGGCAACACGCCGCCTCTCCCCATCTCCAGCAACCTTCCCCCTTGGTTCAGTTACTTTATAACCATCACAGAGCGCTGGGAGCTCTGGGCACACACTGAGAACAGGAAGTGCCTCATGGAACAACAGCAGCTTAGTTCCACTTAAACATGAAGGAGGTGGGGACTAGTGGTTAGAGCAGCGAAGGGGTGGAAGCCAGGACTCTTTGGTTCTCTCCTCAGTTCTGCATCTCTGACATCACAACCCTCCCCTTGCAAGTACCCTACTGCCACCACCCTTGTAACATGGTGGCACCAGTGAGTTGGGAGAGCCGGGCTGGAAGGAAGTGTCCCAATTCCTCTCTGCTTCCCTCCAGCCAAAAGCCCTCTTGGCACCACCAGCCTGCCATGGCTCGGCACAGACTCCAGGTCCCACCAGCCCTCAGGGGAGCTCTTGCCCTGGTAGCTTTCCGGGCACCCCTCGCCCTGTGAGCAACTGGCAGAATTTACCTTGGTTCAGCTCGCCAGTGGAATCCAGGCAATAGGTCTCCTGCCCTGTGCAGGGGGTGATTTCACTGTTGCAGGCAGCGGAGCCCAGAGCAAAGCAGGTTGGGCACTGCCGCCCGTTCGGGGTGGTGTCTGGGGACACTGAGAACAAAGACAGAGAGACGGTCACAGGTTGGGTTAAGCTTTGTTCCTACGGGGGATGGGCCCTTCCTCAGTTCCCATGTGCAGGCCCCTCCCCGCAGCCAGGTGGCATATCTCTGTGTGTCTGGGACACAACAGTTGGCGATGGCCACACTGGCTCAGTTCTGGATCCCAGTGAGTGTGAAGGGGGAACCAATAGGTTCCAGGAAGCTTAGTTGTGAACCTGTCCCAGCAGCTGCTCCCTCCTTCGCATGCAGCCCCCGCCCATCTGATGGCAAACGGGCCCCGACTGTTCTACCCCCGCCCGGAGATCCGCCAGCTTCAAGAATTTCACTGGAGACAGAAATGACATGTGAGTATATAGAATCTGGGGCAATAAAATGGAGAAAAGGGCACCAAATACAATTGTGCCATGGCTTGTCCACATGAACGATCCAACTGTAGCAAGGGAGATGGGGTGTGCGGATCTGCTGGGGTGTGACTCTGCCCAGTGCCGGTCCAATGACCTCGCTGACCTTGCTTGTTGCACCGTGCTGACACCTGAGAGCTGTTTATTCCTGTGCTTTGAGCTAATGCCCTTCCAAAGCGCTCCTCCTGCCAACCTATGTACATCGGCAGGAGCACATGGAGAGGTAGAGCCACACGCAGCTCACACCCTCTAATTGTTCCTAATTGTGGCCATGCCCTGAAATAGGGACAAAACAAACAGACCCACAACGTACCTTGAGGTGCGGCCGAGTTGCACAAATCTGTGTTGCATTGTAGGACATTGATCCTCACGTACTGGTCCTTCCCCACGGTGAAAGAGAAGGGGCCTTTTATGTCACTGTTATACCGGCTGAGACATTGCTTGGAGAAGAACGTCTGTTTTGTCCCGCCTTTGTGCCATAGAAAAGAGCAAAACAGAAAATGGGAGGCTGGGAGGGACCCTCAGGCAGGGTCAGGGAGGGGATTTTACCTCCTTGTGCGGCTGCTGGGATCCTCTGCCTGATTCTGGGGCCACAATTCAGGAGGGTGAAGAGAAACCGAGGCCTAAACTGCCCCCCAGATTGTTTCAGCCCGGCTGCGGCTAAAGGGTTTGTGGGTGGAGAGTAGGGGGCAGTGAGGTTCAATCTCTGGTCCTGGCCACATTAATCACAGTGCTTCCAGAGCCTGAATAAATCCACTGGGGACTGTGCTGGGAAAATGTCCTGAGTGTGCTCAGAGGCGGGTGGGCCTGGCGGGGAATGAATAAGTAGGCAGGTTGGCAGACAGGTGGCTCGATAATGACCAACCACGTAAAAGCTGGTGGGGGCTCCGTGTCATTCCCACAGTGGAGTGGAAGGGCCGTTCAGTCCCGTTAGGTCAGTGGCAGGATGAACCGAACTGGGTCTGTAACTCGGGTTCCCACGTCAAAGGAGAAACTGCGGGAACTGAAGGGAACTGGTGAATCCGCCGGCCCGAGGCTCTCGGCGGTTGAACAGGGAGAAGGTTTGTTTGGCATCTCCCAGTCCAAGGGGTGGAAAGAGTTTTTTTAAGAACAAAAACACATGTGAGGAAGTGCCCCATCCCTGAGCAGGTAACCAAGGGCAACAAATGGGCTTTGGGAGCAGCCAGCAGGGCCCAAGGGATCCCATCCCCAGTCTCCTTTTCAACCCCCCTCAGAAAGTGCGTTTCTCCCCGGAGCAGCTTCCTTTGCTGCTGCGCAGCCGGCCCGTGTGGGGTTGAAAGCCCAATGAGTGAAATCCCATCAGTAGCACCCAAGGGGTGAAATTGGCCCTCTGAAGTCAATGGGAGCTTTCCAGCTGACCAGTAGGGCCAGACCCACTGCCTGCCCGGCCTGCCAGTCACTGTGACAGAGACTGTAACGTTGCCGGAATCAACCAAGCACCGCGCTCAGCCGGAGTGTGCTGTGCCGGGTACCGGGGTTCTGGGAGGGTCAGTGCTGGGGTGGCTCTGGTAGCGGGGGTGGGGACAGAGGCAGGGTAAGATGTGCCAGGGGTGAAGGCAACGTCACCTACCCAGGGAAATTTCTTCTGCCATGGAGAGGCAGCCGCCCGTCGCCGGGTCGTCTTGGCAGGTCCCTGGAGCCACATCGCAGGCCTCTGTTTGGCCGAAGCCCACGTTGCATGTCAGGGTCCCCTCTGGAGAAATAAGAGCGAGTGTTTCCTTCAGGACCCTCCACAATGGCACAATTTCAATGACAGGACTGCTGCAGTACCTGGGCTAGGGATCATGAGGATCTGGGGTGATCTCAGACCACTGGACAAAGGCAAATGTGGTGCCCCTCTTTACAAAGGGAAGAAGCAGGATTTGGGGGAACTCCAGACTGGTTAGTCCCCTGAAAACCTTGGAGCAGATCTTCAGGAAATCCATTTGGAAACTCTTGAAGGAGAGGAAGGTGATCAGCAACATCCAACATGGATTCCCCAAGGGGCAGTTCTGCCTGACCAACCCGACGGCCTCTATGCTGAGCTTTGTGACTAAGGGCAGTGAACCGGGAGTTTGGTGAGGGAGCTTCGAAGGGGAGTGGGAAGGGGGTGAAGTACACTTGCCATTCTTAAAAACATTTAAACTAAACTGAAACCAAAACTACCTGATTTAAATAAAATCCCCATCAATAACCGAATTCTCTGTCGGAAGGGACGCAGGCAGAAGTGCAGCAGCAGAGGGGGGCTGTCCTCTTTATTGCACCCCATGTAGCATGTGTGATTACCTGCCCTGTGGGCGGGTGGCGTACGTGTGCATTCAGTGCAAGGAGCCCTCAGAGACACATACGGTCTTTGGAGGCCAGGGTGGCTGAACTGGAGGAGGCAAAGAAGCCCGAGAGGTACGCAGATGAGTCTTTCCAGGACACTGTAGAACTCTCCCACCTTCGGTCAGACAGCCCCTGTGCTGTTAAGGAGGGTGAAAGGCTCAGGGAAGGAGAACAGTCAACTGGAACAGAGGGAAACAATCCCATAGTTAGGACCCTCCTTCCATAGGATGATGGGGTCTCCTCTTGCACTGAGGATACATCTGCAGGGGGAGGGAACTCCAGTCATTAGGCAAAGGCAGGTGTTAGTGTTGGGGCGAGGTTCAATCATTAGAAAGATAGCTAGCTGGCTTTGTGATGATCGGGAGAACCATATGGTAACTGGCCTACCTGGTGCAAAGGTTGTGGATCTCTCCGGGCATCTAAACAGCCGTATGTGTAGTGCTGGGGAGGAGCCAGTGGTCGTGGTAGATGTAGGTACCAACGACATAGGGAAGGGTAGGAGAGAGATTCTGGTGGCAATATTTAGGCTGCTAGGAAAGAGATTGAAATCCAGGACCTCTATCGTAGCGTTCTCTGAAATGTTTCCAGTTCCATGCGCAGGGCCAGGTGGGCAGACAGTTTCAGATGAGACAATAACAGATGAGATAATAGTGGTGGAGGAGTCTAACACATCAGGAAATGGCAGACAGATAAAGAGTGACAAATTATTAAAGTGCTTATGCACAAATGCTAGAACTGTAAATAATATAATGGGTAAACTAGACCACCTGATCTTAAAAGAGGATCATAAATATAGTAGCCTAATGTCTGTGCCTCTGTAACGCTGTAGTGTTACGTGTTGCCTATGGGGGGCGATGTTGCCTCCCACCGTGGTGCTTGGCTGACTTCTGGGCCACTCAGCCGGGCCGCCGCAGGGGAGTCCTAGCGGCCACTTGCTCCGCTTGCTCCCCCGCGGCGGCCCAGCTGAGCGGCACAGAACTCAGCCGAGCGCCACGGCAGGAGGCGAATGGTGGCAGGGCGGTGACGTACATGCCCAGGGGGCGGGGCCTGGATGAGCGTGCATCTCCGACGAAGACAGAGGAGTGTGGAGAAAGAGTGAGAGGCAGGAAGGGGAGAAGAGAAAGAGAGAGACAGATTGAGAGGCAGAAGGCAGTGGTGAGCTGAGAGAGAGAGGGGGAGGCAGTAGGAGGAAGAGAGAGAGAGAGAGAAAGAGACAGAGCAAGAGACCGGAGGCTCAGGAGAGAAGACGGACGTGGAGGAGAGATCTGAAAATCCTGTCTTATGACGGGCTAATTGACTAGTATTGATATAATAGGCATAATGGAAACTTGAGGATATCACATGGAATGAGGATAATCAATGAGATACAGTCATACCAGGGTACAAAAATCTATTATAAGGACAGAACAGGTCATGTGATTGGGGAAGGGGCACTATACGTGAAAGGAAATGTAGAATCAAATGAAGTAACAATGAGCCAAAATGTTCAATAGAATTTCTGTGGATAGTCATTCCATCCTCCAATAATAAGAATGTAGCAGTGGGGATTTATTATCAACCACCTGGTCACGACAGTGATAGTGACTATGACATGCTAAGGGAGATTGGAGAGGCTACCAAAATGAAAAGCTCAGTAATAGTGGGGGATTTCAACTATCCCCGTATTGACTGGGTACACGTCACCTCAGGACTAGATGTAGAGATATATTTCTTGAAACCGTAAATGACTGCTTCTTGGAACAGCTAGTTCAGGAAACAAGGGGAGAAGCAATTTTTGATGTTGTCTTAAGTAGAGCACACGATCTGGTTCAAGAGGTAAATATAACTGGACTGCTTAGAAATAGGGAACATAATGTAATCAAATTTAACTTCCCTGTGGTGGGAAAAACACCTCAGTAGCCCAACACTGTGGCATTTAACTTCAAAAAGGGGAACTACACAACAATGAGGACGTGAGTTAAACTGAAATTAAAAGGTGCAGTGACAAAAGTAAAATCTCTGCAAGCTGCATGGACACTTTTCAAAGACACCATAATAGAGGCCTAACTTCAATGTACAGTATATCCAAGAATAAAAAAACAGTAAGAGAACCAAAGAAGTGCCACCGTAGCTTAACAACCAAGTAAAACAAGCAGCGAGATAAAAAGACACCTTTAAAAAGTAGAAGTCAAATCCTAGTGAGGAAAATAGAAAGGAGCATTATTGTTGTCAAATTAAGTGTAAAAATATAATAAGAAAAGCCAAAAAGGAGTCTGAAGAACAGCTAGCCAAAACCTCAACAAGAAATAGTGAAATGGTTTTTAAGTCCATCAGAAGCAGGAAGCCGGCTAAACAACCAGAGCGGCCCAAGGACAACTGATATGCTAAAGGAGCACTCAAAGATGATAAAGTCATTACAGAGAAGCAAAATGAATACTTTGCTTCAGTCTTCACGGCTGAGGACATTGGGGAGATTCCCATATCTGAGCCATTCTTTTTAGGTGACAAATTGTCCCAGATTGAGGTGTCATGAGAGGAGGTTTTGCAACAAATTAAAAAATTTAACAGTAACAAGTCACTGGGACCAGTTGGCATTCACCCGAGAGTTCTGAAAGAACTCAAATGTGAAATTGTAGATCTATTAAATGTCGTTTGCAACCTATCCTTTAAATCAGCATCCATACCTAATGATTAGAAGATAGCTAACACAATGCCAATACATAAAAAGGGCTCCAGAGGTTTTCCTGGCAATTACAAACCAGTCAGTCTAACGCCAGTACCAGGCAAATTAATTGAAACTATAGTAACAAATAAAATTGTGAGACACATAAATGAACATAATTTGTTGGGGAAAAGTCACCATGGTAAAAGGAAATCATGCCTTATTAATCTGCTAGAGTTCTTTGAAGACATCAACAAACAACTGGACAAGGGAGACAGTGGATATAGTGTACTCAGCTTTCCAGAAAGCCTTTGACAAGGTCCCTCACCAAAGGCTCTTAAGTAAAGTAAGTTGTCGTGGGATAAGAGGGAAGGTTCTTTTGGAGGCTGCTAACTGATTAAAAGTCAGGAAACAAAGGGTAGGAATAAATGGTCAGTTTTCAGAGTGGAGAGAGCTAACTAGTGGGGTCCCCCAAGGGACTCACTGGAACCAATCCTATTCAACTTATTCAAAAATGACCTTGAGAAAGGGGTAAACAGTGAGGTGGCAAAATTTGCTGATGATACCAAATTGCTCAAGATAGTTAAGATCAATGAAGATTTGAAGAGCATCCAAACTAAATGATTGGGCATCAAAATGGCAAATGAAATTTAATGTTGATAAATGTAATTCTTCTCGGTATGCAGTGGCAGTCAAAAAAGCAAACAACCTTAGGAATCATTTTAAAAGGCACATTGACAGAGAATAAAACAGAAAATACCTTATTACCTCTATATAAAACCATGAGACACCCACATCTTGAATAGTGCGTACAGATGTAGTTGCCTAATCTCAAAAAAGACATATTGATATTGGAAAAGCTTCATAGAAGGGCAACAAAAATGATGAGAGGTGTGGAACAGGTCCCATATGAAGAGAGATTAAAAAGACGGGGACTTTTCAGCTTAGAAAAGAGGAGACTAAGGGGGATACGATAGGGGTCTAGAAAATCATGACTGGCCTATGAAATCATGACCATTGGTCTGACCCAGTATCGCTGTTCTAATGTAAGTGGCTCTGTGGAAATGGGGAACTGACAGTTCCTCTCTGTTTGGCACCGGTGAGGCCATGTCTGGAGTGTTGTGTCCAGTGTCGGGGGGTCCTGTTACAGAAAGGGTGAGGACATTCTGGAAAGGGGACCGTGGAGGGCAAAGAAGCGATTAGGGGATGGAGCACGTAACCTCTTCTCCTTCCATGTCAGGGGCAACTGTGCCCCCAATTCCCTTCTCCACCAGCGTGCTTGTGTTCTGGGGGAGCGGCCGATCAAAGTGTGTGCGGATGAGTCCAGGGGTGCATGTTCCCCTCAGCTTGGACCCCCTGGCTTGGGAGGTGAGCCCCTCGAGGGATGGAAACCCCCTTCCACTGGGGCAGGTGGAGTCTGCACTATGGGCTCCGCAGGACCCACTGCAGCGCTGTGGCCAAGCTGCTACCGCAACCGTCGTATCCACAGAACCTTGTGCCCCCAGAGCTACTCCCAGCGCCCTGCACATGCGGAAGGGGCCCTGGCTGGGGAGCCGAGGGGCGTGAGGGGTCGAACTCCATGGCTGCAGCCACTTCTCCCCTCCTGGACGACTCACCTTGGGCACTGGTTGTCGCTAGGAGAGCAGGGAGGAGGCAGAGGAGCGAGGAAACCCCCATGGTGCTGGGTGGAGCCCACAGCTGGGCTGGGAGCTGAATGAAGCCTTCTCCCGGCTGGTGCAGCTGGAGCCGGAGGGGAGCAGGAGGGAGTCACGACAGAAAGGAGGCTGGAAGGGAATTGCAGCCGAGGATCAGGAGGGTAACACCAAGCAACACAATTCTGCCAGAACTGATTTTTGGTTTTCTCCTTGTTCTAAAGAATTTTGACCAAAAATATTCTGGATTGACCCAATTATTGGCCAAACTGAAAAGCCAAAGTATATGGGTTTGGTGCATTTACAAACGTTTAAGGACATTGAACGTTGATTTAAATCTAAATGTTGCAGTCAGCCTTCATTTTTCAACTATGAAAAGTGTGTTCCCCGCTGTACAATGCCACAGACATTCCCAGAGATAACAGAACGGGAGTTCTCTGATACAGCCCTGCGTGGGACGGTATTTTAATCCTACTCCCACTCTCTCCAGCGCTGTGCCTGCATTTTTATTTCACTCCCACCTACAAAGACCTTAGATCTCGCTAATCCCGCAAGAGAGACATATTCCCTCAAGCTACTTTGAAAAACTACTTTGGTTACTATATTACACAAATGAACAGAATCCAACACAATTTTTACCACTAAAAATATAGAACAAAAATTACCAAAAAGGCATTTCACTGCTGTGGTATCAGACTTCAATGCTCTTCCCACCCCCTCCTCACATTCGAGTATTTAAACCTTTCTTTAGGAAAACACTTGCTCTCTCTTGCTGCCACTTCTGACAAGCTGCTGTCATGTGCTTTGCCCCGTGGCCCCACAGTCTCTTCTTCTTGCCCACCCAGCAAAGCACCTTTTCCTGCTTCTACGCCTGTAGCAATGAGGCCGGTGGTACCAGCAGGATTCCAGTCCGGATGCAGGGCTCTGCCCTGGGCCAGTTTCCTTCCCCCCCTCCCTATCTGCTTTGGCTCCAGATCTGCACTATCCCTTCTGAGACAGAGGGACCGGCACTGCCCACCCCAGGGCCAGAGCATCCTGCCGGTCCAGAGAGGGCACCACAGTATTTCCATGTAGTTCTCCATCCCCTCTGGCAGCCGAACGTCCTTATTGGCTTTTCTCTTCAGCAGCGGCGCGGCAAGCCGAGGTGAGCACGGCTCCTCCTCCGGGGACACTCGGGGTCCCTTCTCTGGTTCCCCTCGATTGAGTTAGAACCTGCCAAGTCTTGGAGCTCTTCAAACTCACCATCCCCCAACGTGCAACCAAACCTGAATTTCATCTGCCATCCTGTTGCCCTTGAGCCCGCCCCGACCAGGTCTCTCTGGAGTTCCCGACTCACCTCCGTGTCTGTCACCTCTGAATGCCAACACCTCACCCGAGAGCCATCTCCTCTCAGCCCCTAAATACGCAGGCAGCGGCCCTGCCCCTCCCAGGTGTCACCGGCTAAGCCCTTGTTTCAGATCCGCCGTGGGCATCCCGCCAGCTGTTTGCCAGAAACCCAGAATGGCTCATTCGAAGGGCCAAGAGGTAATTACCACCGCCCTGCCTGAGAGCAAAGACAGGGACCGGAGAGGGTGAGGTGCACAGCCAGGGCCCAGTGACTCAATTGGGAAGGGAGGGATGCCGGATGCATCCCACTGCAAAACCGGGATCTGGGTGCATGGTTCAGGGCTGGGGAATCTGACCACGCCAACTGGGGCAGTTGGGATCAAAACATGATTGAGGGATGCAAGGGGGGACGGGAGGAGATGCGACAAGTTGAGTCACGGAGCCTGCAGACCTGCTTCTGGGTGCCCTGACATCTTGTGTTGCTGAGCCAGGCCCTCTGGTCTCCTGCAGCCCTGGTACAGCGCTGGGGTCCCAGCCCACTGCAGAGTGACACAAACACTCCACACGTCTCGGCTCGGAGAAGGCTCCATCAAAGGGACTCATCCCAGCTCCAAGGAGAGCAGCCCACTGGGACCAGAACCCCAGATCAATCCGTCTTTCCCTGTATAAAGTTCACACAGAGCAAGCCCATAACATGCTCCCCCCTTTATCACTGAAGCAGAGACGTGCCCAGTTTTCGTCCCCCCAGGGAACAATTATTTACGCAGGGTTTGTTCAGAAACACGGAGTTTCAGTTAGTAGAATGGGTGGGGTTTGCGTGGCTGCAAGTGGCAACAGGGAGATCAAAGTTACTGAGCAAAATAAACAAACTGGGCAGTTGCGCCTCGTACTCTCAGAAACCTGTTCCTTGCGAATTCGTACCTAAGAGTCGCTCTGAGCACCTGGGAAGCCTCCCAGCTCGGGCTGATCCTTCCTCCTGATCAGCCTTATGTTTCCTGCAGGCAGCTTGGGTGCAGCCGTGGTCTCTGGGCGTCTGGCAGCTGCCCCCATTGTCCAGTTTCCTGCCTATGGAGAGATTTTGTCTGAGGCGGGATCCCTTTGTGCTCAACAAGAACTTTTCCATGTTTCCAGTGGGAAAGTGTAAGATCCCCAATTACACGCTGTGACGCCATTCACAGGTGTGTTTACGGAGTTCTCGATCTCTGCCGCCCGGTGCCTGGAAACGTTTCGGGTGTAGAATTGCCCCAGAGGGAAGATGGCAAATTTTTCTAAAGTGTACGGTTCCTGGCATTTAGCCACCAGTACCATGAAGCAGTGTGCCTCAGTTTCCCCTGCCACACAGCATTCTGCTTCTCACAGCCTGTGATGCGCTTGCTGCAGTGACCCCGTCTCAGCCTCTTTTAGCTTCAGAGCTGCCTGCATACGGGACGCTCTTGTCCCTGCCCCTCGCGTGTGCAGACGCTTTCCCCAAACCTCATAGCTACGTCTACTCTGGCATGATTTTCCGGAAATGCTTTTAACGGAAAAGTTTTCCATTCAAAGCATTTTCAGAAAAGAGCGTCTAGATTGGCACGGATGCTTTTCCGAAAAAGCACTTTTTGCAGAAAAGCGTCCGTGCCAATCTAGACGCGCTTTTCCACAAAAAAGCCCCGATCGCCATTTTCGCGCTTGGGGTTTTTTTGCGGAAAACAGTCCTGTGCTGTCTACACTGGGCCTTTTGTGCAAAAGTTTTGCGCAAAAGGGACTTTTTCCTGAACGGAAGCAGCATAGTATTTCCACAAAAAGCAGTAGGAAGTCAGTGTTCTTGCGGAAATTCAAGCGGCCAGTGTAGACAGCTGGCAAGTTTTTCCGGAAAAGCGGCTGATTTTCCGGAATAACTTGCCAGCGTAGACACACCCCATGTGTCTCCCACAGTGTCCTTGGGTTTCCCATTGGGTCAGTTCCTTCGGTGGGACCCGTGTGTGTTGTGGAAAGAGGCACAAGGTTCCCAGCCAGTCTGTGGCAGGGCGGCAGTTCCCAGGACGGCTGCCGTACCCCACTTCTGGGTCAGCCATGTGGCTTTAAAGTGTTTATCGCCCTGGCCAGGCCCTTTCTGTTCAGTGCGTGCAGGTAGCGACGGGTTCCCTTTCCGCCAGGGAAGGTTTCTGGGTCACGTCTGTCTCGTGGCTGGGGGGAGGGAAGGATTGGCTGTGGACCGGGACCCTGCCCGACCCCCAGGGCTGCACCCACACAAAGGACTGATCCAGGCCCCATCAGATTCTCTGGGCTCCTTGGTCCCCGGTTGGGATATTGTCAGCCCCTCCCCCAGTGATGTATTGGCCTGGTCACAGACACGGGCCGCCTCGGTACGAGCATCATCCCCCGTCTCAGGTGGACAGCGGGAGCTTTGACATGCGCAGCAGGAACAGTGTCCGGCCTGGGTGTGAGTGAGCAGAACAGGTGCCCGGCCGTGCGTTCGGGCAGCAGGCAGTACGGGGAGCAACTGCTGCCTTGTGACCCCCATGCTCTGGGGAGCAGCATTTCCTGAGTTACCTGCTGCCGGTTCCGCTCAGGTCTGGGCATTTGCTCCCCCTGCGCAGTGGGACCCGGTGACAGCCCGTCTGGGCTCCTCTGGCTGTGCAGGGGCCTCGGGGTTGGTAACAAGGGAGTTAATTGGGGGAGGAGAAGGCCCGGCCGCCCCCCCCCCTTCCTTCCCAGGGTAGCGCGGGGCCTTTGCCTCCCACCCAACTGACACCCCCTGCATTTGATTTACCCCAGCCGGGGGTGGGATTGTTCAAACTGATCAGCACAGGCAGCAGGAGCTTCTGCTCCTTCCCCGTTTGTCCCACAAACAAGGTTTCATGTCGCCATTAACCTCAGTGAGGAGCTCACCAACCCGCTCGCACGTCCCTTCCAGGCCGGCCCGGCCTTTCCCTCTGACTCACTTATCTAGCAGATCTGCCATTTGGTTCACTTAAGCCACCTTGCTCAGCCCAGCCCTTCTCCTCTGGATTCTTGATGTCACTCTGAAGATTTCGGGTGTCATCTGAGACTGTGTTAACACCAAATCCTTAAATTGACCATCGTCATAGGCAGCGGGTGTAAGAGGCAGGGAGAGGCCTCCTCTGGCTCTTAGCACGCAGCCCCTCCCTTCCGCTGTCCCCAGTCTGAGCATCCTGAGCACTCCCGCAGCAGGCTGGTCCAGCTTGTGGACAAGTGACTCTTCCCCCAAAGCAGATGTTTGTCACCAGTTGAAAACCCTTCAGCTTGCTAGATCCATCAGCATAACATTGGAAACATGGTTTAAGAGAAATTTCATAAACACGTCTTGTTATGAAGATCACACAAAGCAAATTTGTTTTCTCCTTTTCTAAAAGCAACAAACTTCATTAGGAACACACTGACCTGCTCTGCCTGATTACTTTAAATTGATATCTGTGTGTCACTGGGACCGTGTCTACACTACAGAGTTTTTTTCAGAACAAAAATCGTGGAGTGTCCACTCCTCAAGCACATTTTTGCGCCCCTAATAATCGAAAGAACAGAGGGTGGCCATTCTGTGCATAGGGCTTACTTTCAAGAGAGCGTCCATGCAGTCTGGATGCTTTCTTTTGCCAAAGCGCATCGCTTTTTCAATGTGCTTTTGCCGTGTGAACGCGCTCTTGCTCAAGAAGCCTGCAGTGTAGATTCAGCCTGAATTGAAATAGCTAGTTTTCTGGAATGATTACTTTATAAAGGCCTAAAGTATAAAATCAGCTTAGAAATACTGAGGAAAAAAGTGGAAAGTAGAGAAGGGCTGCATCACCTGTTCCATAATGTGGAATGTTGCACGGCTGGCCTGCCTGTAATACAAAGTTTTTGCAAATAAATCTCTGACAAGCTGCAGGGTATGTGGAGAAACCTGCTCCTGGCGGTTTTTATTCCCAAGTGCAGAGCTTTTAATGAAGTGCCTCCCGCACGCCCTGTCCTCCCAATCCGGCGCGCAGTGCAACACGCTCCGTTTTCTTTGCCAAGAAGCTGTAGGGGGAGGGGTTCCCAATGTCGTTTGCTACCTTTGGGTTCAGGGATTCGGCTGAAGGGGGGAGCAGAGAGGAGGGAGGGGGAAGGGGCGGAGCCGGGGGAAGCAGGGGTGGAGTCCGAGCAGAGCCTCAGGCTGGGGAAGTTGCCTCCCGAGGCAGCAGCTCCACTCGCCGCCTACGACCCTCGGCTGCAGCCTCCAGCCTCTGAGTGCATCAGTGGGCAGGTCCGGTCCCAGGGCGACGAGCTATTTGGCCGGCTCTGCGGATGCACCGTGAGTTGGGGAGACCTGCTCCCAGCGCGGAGCGGGGCGCGCCGGCTCCTGCTGTCCCGGGCGGCCCGCTCAGGTCTCGGCGCTTCCCGCGGCGCGTCCCGCTCTTGGGGGTCTCCAAGGGGCTCCAGTGTCCGGGCTCCCCCTCCGCGGCTGCCCAGGCTTCCTCCCGCGGCGCTGAGACTTGCGCCCGCGAAGCTTTGCCCGGCCCTTTGCGCTCCAGTCTCTGGCTTCCGAAATCCCCCCCGCACCGGGCCGCTCTCTCCGCTCGCTGGCGCGGCTCGCTCTGCGCTGGCTGCTCCGCCTGCCCCCGGCTCCGCACCTGCAAGGAGCCGACAGGGAATAGCGAACCAGCCGCTGCGTGGGCTCTTCTACCCGCGGCGCTGCCACCCGCTTACCCAGGGCACAAGCCGCGCGCGCCCCCGCTCGTCTGCGCCCCTGGGCCGGGATGGGCCACGGGGATCCCCTTGGGGCTGTCAGCTTGTGCTTCCAGCAAGCCCGGGGGATTTTTATAGGGGGGGGGGGGCCAAGGGCTGCGTTTCGTGCGAATCCGAAGGCAAAGCAGTTCGGTGCTTACACAGACACGCGGACGTACGGTTTTACCGACTGGTCTTACATGGATTCATTTACGGTGTGTGGCTAATTAGATAATTATGGGTGGAGGAGCGAAGGTTAATCGGGTAACTGGTTTGGATCGAGGCTGTAGATATGGCAGGACGTTTTTACAGCTTTATGGGAGAGCAGGTTTTATAGCAGTATTTTGATTGGAATTAGTACGTTTTGCATTCTGATGCTGGTTTTCATGGAAGTCTGTTATTTTAGTGGTTTTTTTGTTTTGTCATATTAAGCTGGTTTTTATTACGAATATTTTGCTTTAAACGATGGGTGTTTTTAAAAAACTGTTTATTTGCTTAGTGCTTATATTTTGATGGGGATATATAGTAATGTTTGGTGCTTTTTAATTTTTTTGGCTTTTTTAGAATACTGTGGGTTTATGTTTATATGTAATGTATACACTTTCATTATTTATATAGAATAGGATTAATTTCTTGTTATGCAGAAGCAATTTTTGTTACAGGGACAATTTTTGTTTGCCTATTTGAACAAGGACATTACAATTTTAAGAAGAATAATGATAATACCATCTACATGTTTTGTTAGTCTGTAAAGTGCTACCAGAGCATTTGTTGTTTTTTTAGGTTTCTAATATTTTAGTTATTTTACGGTTTTTGGTGTAAGCTAAAAGCAGAACAGTGTTCATAAGGGTTTGTTTTGCTTTAGACCTAATATTCCGGCTGGGGCACCTTTACCAACGGAAAGGGAAAGGCCCTTTCTGCTTTCAGAAAGGGTGACTGGCAGAGTGCACTGCGGCTCAGTGCTTTGCATAAAGCTTCATTTAGCTGCATGGCTACCTGCCTTTGGGGTGCCCCTGACTCTCTCCTGATGAGCCAGGCCCTCTGGCCTCCTCCAGCCCTGGCATATAGTTGGAGTCACAGCCAAGCAACACGGACAGTCAACACGGCTCGGCTCTGGTCCCCCCTCAAGGAACAATTATTTACACGGGTTTGTTAAGAAACAAAAGTAATTGCATTGAGTATAATGGGCAGGACACACGTGGTTGCAAGTGATAACAGACAGATCAAGGTAAGTTAATAAGCAAAATAAAACAAAATTCACCAGTTGTGCCTGATACTCTCAGGGTATGTCTACACTAGCCCCCTGGTCTGAACTAGGGAGGCTAATAACAGGTAGTTCAAACTAGGGCTTTATTTCAAACTACCAGGTCCCTGCCGTGTGTAGACACGGGCAGTTAGTCCAGACTTGTAAATTTCAAAAATGGCGACTGGTCAGGAAGATGCAAATCAAGTGTGGGATATTTAAATCCTGGGCTTGATTTGCAACTTGGAATGCCTAAATTAGCCTCCCTAGTTTGAACTAGGGGCTAGTGTAGACAGACCCTCAGAGAACTGTGACATGCAAATTCTTACCCTAACAGTCACAAACCGGGAAGCCTCCCAACTCAGGCCTGATCCTTCACCCATTCAGTCTTAGATGTTTCTAACAGGCAGCTTGGGAGGTCAACAGGGTTTCTGGGCATCTGGCAGCCACCCCCCTTGTCCAGTTTCCCCTAGAAAGAAATTTTTCTCCAGGCGGGATCCCTTTGAGCTCTGTTCAACCTTTGTCCCCTTTCCAGGGGAACGTCCAAGCCCCAGAAGGGGCTCTGGCAGCAGATGCCTGGCCCTGTGTCCCGGTAGAGCCCAGCCCTGTCCAGGCTCCCAGGGAAATGAGGCTATTCACAGAGCAGTGTCCCCAGATACTGGCTGCTGTCTCCCTTCCTTAGCGCTAATGGCCCCGCTTCGCAGGACTGGGTTAATAAACAGGGTTTATATTTCACATGTCTACCTTCCAGTGCAGGAGTGTCATGTGCACACAGACAGAACACACAAGCACAGTGGACTGTATCCTATTAGATGAAGTTACATGACGTATTTTGCATAAAACATCTTACATTATACATATTCATAAGCCAATTTTCATTACGCCTGGGGGGCATTCTGTGATGGGGACATTCTCTGTGCTGCTCTTGGCCTCTGCTTCTTCTAAGGCCTCACCCACGTCCCAGTGCCACATTGGGAAGGTCGGGGCTGGCCTCGGGTGCTCTAGGAGTGGAGGGGAGGAAGGCAGAGACACCCAAAGATGGGTAAGCGAGGAAGAATATAACCAAGGAGTTCTGGCTCCCAGCCCCCTAGTGAACCACTAGACCCACTTCTCCCCCATCGCTGGGATAGAATCCAGGAGGGCTGGTGCCCTGCCCCATGGTGGATGGTGATGAAGCAGCTCAGTTAACCCAGGGCAGGCCCTGCTTGAAGACTCCTCCAAGACACTCTCTGTAACCCCACCACGCCGAGGTCAGGCGAGGCGGGGGGTGCCTGATATCACAGCTCCTGGATTCTTTCTTTGGCCCTGGCAGGGGAGGAGGCCCTAGTGGTTAGACAAGGCTGGGGCCGAAGCCCAGGATGCCTGGATTCTCTCACCCCTCCCGGAGCCGTGGGGCAGAATGAGTCTGTGCCCCACGTCAAGCAGGTGGGAGCTGCTAGCTACTGGCAGCCTGGCTGGAGACAGTAACAGGCTCACTCTGCCCGGGTCACCCTCACCAGGTCACTGAAACTGGGGTGGGACATGGGGCTCCATGGGCAGCCCTGGCTCCCAGGAGCCCACCCCCTGCGTGGGAGAGCCCGGGGGTGTTCCAGCTACAACTCTGGCTGGGATCAGAAAGCCTGGGTTCCATCCGTGTGTCTGGCAGGGATGTGGAGTCTAGTGGTTAGAGCAGGGGGCCTGGAAACCAGGACTCCTGGGCTGCATGATGGATTGGATCATAGAGACCCCGTGAGACTGTCACTTGATGGGCTGAAATACCACTGAACCCCCCCCTACCAGCTCTCTGGGGTATCCCACCACCCTGTCTTACTGAGTCAGACCCTCCAGTCTCCTCTAGGCATGGCACAGGGGTATGGGCACAGCCCACTGCAGGGCAACCCAGACACCAAGTGCCACTCAGCTCTGGGAAGGCTCAGTCATGAGGACCTGACACACCCCCATGGGACCAGAATCCATCTTACTCTGTCTAAAAGTTTTACACCGAACAAGCTCATAACATGTCCACCCCTTTATCAGTCCAAGAGAGAGATGCACAGATATATGCCCCCCTAATAATTATTTACACTGGGTTAATTAAAAAACAAAGTGATTTTATAAAATAAAAAAGGAGGATATAAGAGGTTACAAGTGGTAGCAGACAGATCAAAGTAAGTTACTAAGGAAAACAAAACAGGCCATTTTAGCCTAAGATACTAAGAGAACTTGTTACCAATCATAATTTCTCATCCTAGGCCTTATTTCAGGTAACATCCTTCTCAGGATAGATTTTTTTTTTTTTTTTTTTTTTTTTGAGTCTAGTGGCTCCATTCCACCCTGCTGTTCCAGTCCTTTTGTTCTCAGGTGTCGTTTGGGGTAGGTTGTGAACCAGCTGGAGATGATCATGGTATGCTCCCCTTGCCTTACAATCTATTTCCCTAGGGTGGGAATTCTATTCCCGCCCAGACCATGGTGGAAAAGTACCTAATTCAAGATGGAAGCCAGGCATCGGGTGACATGGACACATGTCTTTGTAGCTCGTTTGCAGGTAGCCAGTTTTCCCCCACTCAGTTTTCCAGAGACAGATTACATGAAAAGTTTTGCATAATGTATATGAAGTCAGGGATATGAGTAGTATATACCTCGACACCTTTTATCACCATGCAATTTTGATAGGTGTATGCCCCGCTGCTTTCCGCTTCTTTCTGAGTTTGGTGCGGTCTGCTATTTTGAAAAAAGTTTTGAAGTGCTGTGTGAGTGTCAGGGTGGGGGTTGTGGTGTGCTTGTCCTTGGAGACATTTGATTGCTTTTTAAGAATAACAAATTGCAAAGGTGAATGAAATTGAAGAGGAGAGGTGAGTAGGGTTGCCGGGTGTCCGGTATTGAACTGGACAGTCCAGTATTTTCACCTCCTGTCCTGTAAAAAAAATCAGAAAATACCGGACACCTAAAATGTCTGGTATTTTCTGGGTTTTTTTCCCAGCCAGGAGGCGAAAATCCCAGGTGCTTACCAGGTTCCGAAGGGGAGGCAAGATGGCAGGGGGTCACCAGCAGCCTGTTAGAGCCAAAAAGCCTCAAAAGCATTTCCTAAAGGGACCACATTGTTTGTTTGTTTGTTTGTTTGTTTTTGTTTTTTGCTTAGCAACTCTCAGGGGCTTTTTTTTTGTTCGGTATTTTTTCAGAAACCATCTTACAACCCTAGAAGTGAGAGAGCAAATTGAAAAATAAATAAAAGAAGAAAATAAGAAAAAAACGTTTTAGAGATGGTGGCTAAAGAACTTAGCAGAGGGATCATTTTAAAAGAGCATAAGTAGATTTTAAAAGCTGAATAAAAAGAAACTAAATTTAAAAGCAAATTAAAATAAAAGAGGGATGTAGATTAACAGGGGGAAAGCATGTGGCAACTAGAAAAAAAGTATAAAAAAGAATTAAAAGCAAAGGAACATAAAAGATAAAAATAAGAAATAAGGTTTTAGAATGAAAAGTATAAAAAAGAAGTAAAACACGTTAAATGAAGGAGGGAAGTAGAAAAGCAGGGGGAAGCATCAAGAAAAAGCATGAGAGAGAATTAAAAGCGAATCTCTACTGCGATCAAAGGAGAGGTGTCCGTCAGGTCTGTCACAGAGAACAGTTGAGAATAAAGTCGGGGTCTGGCGTGGGTCCTCCAGTGGCTTAATGACTATGGCATCAGCCTGCAGAACCTGAGCTCAAAGGTTTTCAGTCCTGTCCCAGGAGCAGCTGGGCAGCTTCCCCAGGACTGAAGTTGGCAGAAGTGAGCAGCAGGCTGGCTTGGGAGGGGTTAATGCTGGCACATGGGGGCTCCCAGTCCTGGGGGGAGGTGTGGTGCTCCCTGTCCCCCTCCCCAGCCAAGACAGCTCCTCCTCCCCTGGGGCAGGTCCCATAGATGTAGTAAGGTAATTAAACAAATGACCCCTTTCCCCATCCCCAGTTAGCACTTACGCCCTGGGACTGAAAAGCACAGGCCCTCAAGGCACAGCCATTGACAAACCTGTTTAGTGGCGGTTGGGCGGAGCTGCAGCCTGTGAATTAGAGATTATAACCCGAAGCTTCTAGGGTTGCTTTCAGAGGGTTTTCTTTAAAGGAAAACGCGCCAACCAGTTTATGTTTTCCCATTTCTTAACCTTTCCCCACCCCCTCTGTCCTCCACCAGACACTTTACTCCATCTTGCAATTTAAAAAAGAAAAGCTGCAATAACTTCCCAGGGTTAAAACCACCAGCCTTTAATCGGGCAGTTATCAAAGTTTTCTTCCTATCTTGTTAATGACGATGCTGTGATGCTGCAGCCTATGAATACTTCTGCCCCTTATTCCAGAATAGCGGGCGTGGTCGTGTGGATGCACCACTTAGAAATTCCACCATGGGGTGGGGGGTTTTATTTCGGACTAAGGTCCTAGTGTAGGCCAGGCCTAAAAGCTTTCCTTTTTAGTCTCTTTCTTTTATTTCATTTTATTCAGTTTATCAATCTCCTGTCTTGCTGTTTTCTCTCGCTGCCACCTTGAAAAGCCTCTTTTCCAGTCTCTGTTTTTATTTTAATTAGCTTTTAATTCCTTTTTATGCTCTCACTGTTTTCTGTAGCTGCCCTGTGCTTTATCCCCTGCTTTTCTATTTCCCCCTTTTACTTAATGTGCTTTTAATTCTTTTTATATGTTTTTCACTCTAAAACCTTTTTTCTATTTTCCTTTTTATTTTAATTTGCTTATAACTTTTTTAATAGTTTTTCTTGCTGCTTTCTCTAGCTGCCATGTCCTTCCATCCCATCCGCTACTTTTCTATTTTCTTCTTTTATTTTAATTTGCCTTTAATTTCATTTCATTTAATTTGTATTCAGTTTTTTAATCCATCTGTCCTCTTTTTTAATTATCACTCTGCTAATTTTGTAAGCTGCCATCTCTAAAAATGTTTTTTCTATTTTCTTATATTTATTTTCCACTTCCTTCTCTCACTTTTCCTTTTATTTAATTAGCCATTGCAATTTTTTATTTTTTTTTAAGACCGCACACTTCTCTAACCCTAATCCAGTTTCTTTCTTTTTCAAACTTGCCTTCGCAGTAGACACTTTGCTTTCATAATCTCTTTAATGTCATTCTCCTTTGCAATTTTTTATTCTTAAAACACAATCAAATGTCTTCAAGCACAAGCACACCACAGCCCCCGGCCCCAGACATTCACAAAACACCGTATAATATTTTCAAAATGGCCAACCGAGCCAAACTCAGGCAGAAGCAGAAGGGGTGAGACGTACATCTGTCAAAATTGCATGGTGATAGAAGCTAGTGAGGTATATACTACTCATATTCATAAGCAGGCCTTGCCGAACCGTGGCGAGCCCTGCCACGAACCCGGCTCTTCCAGGTTATAATCTACTTGCCACGGGCGAGTAGATTGTATAATTTGTCGAGCCCTGTTCATAAGCATATTTTATAACAAATACTAGCAGATGTACGTGGCTTTGCTCAGGTCTTTAGCTGAAGTATTTTGGGGAGAAAATAAATGAAAAACTTGCATTCTTTACTTCAATTATTTGTAGTTTTCAAAAACAAAGGAAAATGAGAGTGGGATTTTGGGTGTGAATAGGGGCAAGGGATGGCTGGCTTAGGACGGAGCGTTGGTGTGGCGGTGCTCAAGAAAGGAGGTGAGAGGTTCAGGGCAGGTAGGTGGAGAAATCAAGGCAAAGGAAGATGCAGGAGTGAGGCTCAGGCAGCAGGCTCGGGACAGGCCTGAGAGGTTGTGGGCATTTCCAGGGCTGCCCGTG
The DNA here is from genome assembly GCF_052426305.1 of Pelodiscus sinensis. Classification (NCBI taxonomy): domain Eukaryota; kingdom Metazoa; phylum Chordata; order Testudines; family Trionychidae; genus Pelodiscus; species Pelodiscus sinensis. The sequence goes on from NC_143073.1 coordinate 25,890,964, forward strand.
GTGGCGAGCGTGATGCTGCTCTGACGCCAACTCCTCCTAGGGGGCTGGGCAGTGCTCCCCTCAAGCAGGCCCCCCCTTTATCCTCTGCAGGCTAGCTGGGAGAGACCAGGCTCAGGAGGCTGCAGCCCCCTCCTGCAGCACACACCCTCCCCTCCCCTTCCCCGCAGCTGCTTACACTCAGAACCCGCCTCATGCCATGGGCTCCAGCATCCCTCGCCCACGGCCTGCAGGCTGTCTGGGAGGCAGGGTCCCTCGGGCTGCTCTGGCCTGCAGCGTCCCCCCTCACGCCACAGCCCCCAGCCCCAGACATTCACAAAACACCGTATAATGTTTTCAAAACGGCCAACCGAGCCAAACTCAGGGTATGTCTACACTACAGAGTGCTTTGGAAAAACAGTCGTTTTTCTGAAAAAACGTCAGTTACGTCTACACTGCAATCACGTGCTTCCAATGGAAAATGGAAAGACCGGAGGGGTTTTCCAACACTGGTCATCCTCATTATACGAGGAAGGAGCCTTTTTGCCTGCAGGTTGTATGGGAGGGGCCAGGCTGCTGCACCCTCCAACTACCCTCCCCACAGCCTGCAGACTGTCTGGGGGGGGACCAGGCTCATGAGGCTGCCACACCCCCAGAAACACTGCCACGGCCCACAGGATGTCTGGGAGGAGTCTCCAATGGCTGCGCTCTCCTACACCTTCCCCTGCAGCTATTTACACTCAAAACCCGCCTCATACCCGTGGCTCCAGCCTGCCTCTGCCACGTGCAGCCGGCTGGGACTATCCCCAGCCCTTGGCAGGAAGGCAGGATCTGGGGTAGGCCAGACCATACAGCCAGGACTCCGTCCGCCCTCTTCCCCCCGCTGATTTATACCAGTGGCCCCCAGTGCCCCCACTACTTCCCTTGGAAGGCTGTTCCAGAACTTCAGTCCTCTGATGGTTAGAAACTTTCGTCTAATTTTGAGTCTAAACTTCCTACTAGCCAGTTTATATCCATTTGTTCTTGTGTCCACCTTGGTATTAAGCTTCAATAATTCCTCTCCCTCCCTGGTATTTATCCCTCTGATATATTTAAAGAGAGCAATCATGTCTCCCCTCAGCCTTCTTTTGGTTAAGGTAAACAAGCCAAGCTCCCTGAGTCTCCTTTCATAAGACAGGTTTTCCATTCCTCGGATCATCCTAGTGGCCCTTCTTTGTACCTGTTCCAGTTTGAATTCATCCTTAAACATGGGAGACCAGAACTGCACACAGTATTCCAAATGGGGTCTCACCAATGCCTTGTATAACGGCACTAACACCTCCTTATCCCTATTGGAAATACCTCGCCTAATGCATCCCAAGACTGTATTAACTTTTTTCATGGCCATGTCACAATGGCGGCTCATAGTCATCCTGTAATCAACCAGGACTCCGAGGTCCTTCTCCTCCTCCGTTACTTCCAACCGATGTGTCCCCAGCTTATAACTAAAATTCTTGTTATTAACCCCTAAATGCATAACCTTACACTTCTCACTATTACATTTCATCCTATTGCTATCACTCCAATTTACAGGGTCATCCAGATATTCCTGTATGATATCCTGATCCTTTTCTGAATTGGCAATACCTCCCAACTTCGTGTCATCTGCAAATTTTATCAGGACACTCCCACTTTTGGTGCCAAGGTCAGCAGTAAAAAGATTAATTAAGATTGGTCCCAAAACTGATCCCTGAGGAACTCCACTAGTAACTTTCTTCCGACCTGACAGTTCACTTTTCAGTATGACCCACTGTAGTCTCTCCTTTAACCAGTTGCTTATCCACCTCTCAATTTTCATATTGATCCCCATCTTTTCCAATTTAACCAATAATTCCCTATGTTGTACTGTATCAAACACCTTACTAAAATCGAGGTAGATTAGATCCACTGAATTTCCTTTATCTTACAAATCTGTTATATTTCAAGGAAGGAGATCAGGTTGGTTTGTCACGATCTACCTTTTGTAAAACTGTTGTAATTTGTCCCAATTGCCATTAGCCTCAATGTCCCTAACTGCTTTCTCCTTCAAATTTTTTTCCAAGATCTTGCATACTACAGATGTCAAACGAACAGGCCTATAGTTACCCAGGTCGCTTCTTTCCCTTTCTTAAAAATAGGAACTATATTAGCAATTCTCCATTCAAATGGTACAACCCCTGAGTTTAGAGATTTATTAAAAAATTTTGCTAATGGACTTGCAATTTCATGTGCCAGTTCCTTTAATATCCTTGGATGAAGACTATCTGGGCCCCCTGAGTTACTCCCATTAAGCTGTTCAAATTTTGCTTGTACCTCGGATATGGTAATATCTACCTCCATATCCTTGGTCCCATTTATGTTACCATTATCCCTAAGCTCTTCATTAGCCTCATTAAAGACTGAAGCAAAGTATTAGTTTAGATATTGGGCCATGCCTAGATTATCCTTAACCTCCACTCCATCCTCAGTGATTAATGGTCCCACTTCTTCTTTTTTTGTTTTCTTCCTATTTAGATGGCTATAAAACCTTTTATTATTGGTTTTAATTCCCTTTGCAAGGTCCAACTCTACCTGACTTTTAGCCTTTCTCACTTTGTCCCTACATGCTCTAACCTCAATAGGGTAGCTTTCTTTGATGGTCCCTCCCATCTTCCACCCCTTATATGCTTTCTTCTTTTTCTTAATCACCTCTCTGAGATGCTTGCTCATCCAGCTTGGTCTAAAACACCAAGGGAATAAGCCTGGACACTCTGAATGCAGGTGAAAACGAGTCAGAGGATTTATTACACACAGCTGGTGGAGTGCCAACCAGGGGCTATCCTGGTGAACACTGGTTAAGCAAAACATGGCAATAGATTATATAGGCGGCAGATGGATGGAGGAGAAGCAATGGGATCCAGTCTGGCGGCAAGATGAAATGAGCAGCTAAGCCAACAAACTCGGAAGGTTACACAGCACCTCCGCCCGTTGCCAAACAAACGCCTTATCTCTAATGCAAATAGTTGCCTTAACAAGCTCAATAAGCCAACATCAACAAACAGACAATTAAAAGGCAATTTTTGTCTAGTTAAATGATGCTGCGTCTGTGAAGGGGTTACGGGCGCCTCGTGCGACGTGATCCCTGAGTTTATGGGCCCATTATCTAGGATTAAAGCAACACGCAGTAGCAAGGCTGGGTTGGCATCACTTGGCGCAGCCCCTTGGAATGTGGTTGCCAGGGCGACTGAGCCTTCCCAAGACCCCTCCACTCAAACTGTCCGTGCTGTGAAGTGACAGGCCTGTCTCAAATTTAGATTGAATGGGGGTTTTTAGCGAAATACCATGGACTGCCTCAGTGCCCTGCAGGCAGGGAGATGATGCCCCGGTGGATCTGTTCCCTGGGACCGGAGCGGGCTCCTGGCTGAAATCGGCTTTTCTCACCCCTTTGGGGCTCTAGGAGTTCCCGGTCCTGCCTCTCGGCCTCAAGAGGGCGCCAGCCACCTTCCAGTGCCTGCCGGACCAGCGGCTGCGGGGGATGGAGGGTTTGGCCCTGGATTCTATCGATATTTGTGTGTTTAGTCAGAGCTGGGAGGACCACGTGTCCCAGGCCAGCCAGGTGCCTGGTGGAACCGACCCTCGTCCCCTGATGTGGCTGCACCAGATGCAGGGGTCCGGTGCCAAACTTCTGAAGTGGAGCCTGCTGCTGCAGCACTATGCCATGGAGGGTCCGGGTTTAGGGGAGCACGAATGTCACAGGCTCTGAACTTCCCCAGGCCGCTGGCCAAGGGGCCCTGCTCAGTTCGGTCTGGGAGGGGGAGAGACGTGACGACGTGAGGATTACATTCGCTCTGTTTGCTCTGTTGCGCTGCATGTGATTTCTACTGTCCTGTAGGAACCCCCTGTGTGTGCCTCAGTTTCCCTAGGCACAGAACCAATAGTGAGCTAGTGTGGGGAATTTCTGTGTGACAACCTCTCCCATGCTCCTGTATCCACAGCCTGGCATGGGCTGTGCCAAGATGATACATTTGGCCCGGAAAGTTGGATAGAGGCTGGAGGTGGGGCCGGCTGTAGGGAGCGAGGAGCTGGTGGGGGGCGAGGCAGTTTTGCTGGCTTGGGGGGCAGAGACGGGGCCAGGGCTATATGTGCTGAGCAGCTTCTGTTCTGTCTTGCATCTCCCTAGCCCACTTTGCTCCTGTTCTTTGATTTGAAGCATTGTCTGTTGCAAAACATCCCACACTGACGTGCTCAGGGCTGGCGATGTCTCACTGGAGTTTCATACAGGAAGTGGGTCCCAGGCGGGGCTGGGCGCTACCGGGATTAGTGGGGAATGCGAGCGCTGCAGAGAGGAGCGTGTCCCAGCCTCTGTCCCCGGCAGGACTCGGCTTGGTTTACACAAGGCACCAAACTGATGAAGTTTAGACAGGAATGACGATTCAATTAAGGCTCTGGGAGCAGTTAGAGGAGCCTGTCAGACTGGTCTGAAGCAAGACTGGGCGGGTCTCAAAAAGTCATTTCACCCTTCACCTGTTCACGCCGCCTCACCAGCGACTGGAATCGTGCTACATCCACCGAGTGGCTTGGCTTCGTTCGCACGGGTCCCACGTCGCACGGGAACACGCTCGTCGGTGCTCGCGCACGATCACCTGACCCAGCCCCAGTGTCCCCTTTGCGCTCCCAGCCAAGTGGGTCCAGCCCATGGGGGTGGCTGCCCAGACAAATCTTTAACTGCCCAATGACTCGTCCTAGTTTAAACCTTCCTGTCAGCAGCACAGCCCTGGGCACCCACATGGCTCCACAATCAGCCGACATCGATACGGCTGACCTCGAACAACGTTTCCTCAGCTCCTGTCCCCGCGCACCCTCCCCCACTTGCACTACATTGACAGTATGTTCATCCTCTGGACCCCCGGGAAGGAGACCCTTGAAGAATTCCAGCGGGATTTCCACAATTTTCACCCTCAGCCCGGACCAATCCACACAAGAGATGCACTTCCTGGACACTGCAGCGCAATTAAATGATGGTCACATTAGCGCCGCCCTGTACCAGAAACCTACAGCCCGCTGGTCTCACCCACCCCGGGCACATCACGTGATCCGTTGTCTGCAGCCAGGCCCTAAGAAAAAACTGGCTCCGCTCTAGTCCCACAGACGGAGACAAACACCCACGAGATCTTTATCAGGCACCCTTAAAATTCAAATCCCCACTGGGGGAAGTGAGGAAATGGATTGACGGAGCCAGACAAGTGCACAGCAGTCACCCCCTTCAAGACAGGCCCCAGAAGGAAGATAACAGGACCCTCACTAGTCATCACCTCTGGCCCCAGCTCAAACCCCGCCAGCTCATCATTGACAGTCTGAAAACCGGCCTGGAAAAGCCTCCCTCCCTCCCTCTCACAGGGCTTGGGAGACAGGCCAGGGCCCACCTGCAGATACCCCACGCCCCCAAATCTTTTCCAGCAGCCACACATCTCACCTCAGGCCCACCTATACAGGAGCATCGCCCTGCCACAAACCCCAGTGCCAACGCTGGCCACACATCTACACAAGAGACACCATCACAGGCTCTAGCACATCAGCCTTCACGTCAGCAGCTCATGCCAATGCACATCCCCCAATGTGATCTAACCCGCCATGCCCCTCTGCCATGTGCAGTGGCCATACTGGACAGTCTCTGAGCCAAAGGATAAATGGACACAAATCACACATCAGGAATGGTAACATGCAGAAACCTGGAGGGGGGTATTTCAAGCTGCCTGGCCACTCAATAATAGTTTTTAAAGTAGCCATTCTTCTACAAAGGAATTTCACCAGCCAGTCACAGAGGGAGTCTGAAGAACTGGAATTCATGCACAAGTTCCACACTCTCAGCGTGGGTCTGAATAAATTAACCGGTTAATGCACTACAAAGGCAATTTCCCCTGCCTTTGATATTTGCATTTCCACATCAAAAGCTATGAATGGGACACATCCCTTGACACGGCCCCTGCAATTGACAGACAACTGCTTTTGCTGCTCTATAGTACCTGGATCCTGTATTTTCCACTCCAGCGTATCTGATGAAGTCGGTTTAACCCACAAAAGATCATGATCCTTGACCTTTGTCAGTCTCTAAGGTGCCATGGGACTCCTGATTGTGGAGACGGGTTAGGCTTAAAATGTTAATATATATTTGTACTTTGTTACTAACTCTGTCGGGAGAGAGACACTGTCAGGACTGCTGGGCTCTGTGTCAGCTCTGGGAGGGGAGTGGGATCTGGTGGGTTACAGCAGGGGGCAGATACACCTGGGTTCTGTACAAGAACAGCAGACTGACCAGGCTGGGTCAGACCAAAGGCCCATCTAGCCCAGTATCCTGCCTTCCAAGATCTCGTACCTGAGGGGTAACAGCTGATTTAGTCCCCATCACTCCTGTGGGTAAAGGTGGGATTATATTTCCCCATGTGCATTGCTTTGCATTTCCCAACCCTGAATTCCACCTGCCCGTGTGTCGCCCAGTGAGGCCCCCAACTCTGGGTTTAACTATCTGGACTCCTTTTGTATCATCTGCCAATTTTGCCCCCTCACTGTTTGCCCCTTTTCCAAGATCATTTATGAACGATCTTCATAAACGGTGCCCAGTTACTCCTACCCTGGGTTTCCAGTCTTTTAATTGCAGTGCCCGGCAGTGTTTGCATGATTATTTAAGGAGCTGTCACGAGCCTTCTGCTATCTTCATCGCCCTGCCTCCCTCTGCTTAGAAACAAACTCCCGGGCCTAAGGGCAAAGCTGGGAGCAGCACCAGCTCTGTTGCAAGGAAGAGGCGGGCGCGTGAAGCAGACGTCAGGGATGAAATTCTTGGTTCTAACTTTAGGGAGTCTACAGCACCCCCTAGGCCTTTTGAACCCCTCGTCCCCCATTGGCGTCACTGCTGTCATGGTTACCAGCGTACAGGCCGGGAGGAGACAGATAGAATGGGAGTCACATGAGCGGGGCTCACTTAGCGCCCTGGGGTGGCAGGGCCTGCCCCGAGCTGGGTGCAGAAACATGGCTGCTGCAGGACTTCGCAGTGGAACCGAAAGCCACTGTGTTTTGTCGCGTCGGGTTGTGAAGGGAGGGAGGGAGGCGGGGAGGGTGGCAGGAGTCTTAGCTGCGATTTTTGCCTCACATTTCTTGTGGCCTCAGCTGCAACACTCGGGTCTGGCAGTTCCGGCGCGGGGACAGGAAAGGGGCCGCTCCGTCCTGGGCCAGGGCCGGGTGCGCTACACTAGAGTCCCTGCACTCAGGCCGGGTCTCAGGGCGAGGCGGTTGCCTGGAGCCCCACGGCTTCAGGGCCCTGCACTGCCCCCCTGGCTGCTCTCACGTGGCACTGGAAGGGGGTCGGTTTGCAAGATGGTTGAAGCAAACATACCTCACCCTCCCCCCGCCAAAAAAAATGGGGAAAAAAAATCTGTGGAAGAGAAAAGGGGGAGACCAAAGTTGCTGAGCAAAAAAAAAAAAAAAGAGAGAGAGAATTCCAAGACTCATTAAACAAAAAAAATTCAATAATGAAACAGCTTGGCCCCTTTCAGAGTGAGAGCGGTCAGAATAGGGAACAGGGAGTAGTGGAGCACAAGGACCCAGGGGAGGTTTTGCTTCCCCTTAGTCTTTTTGCCAGCAGCCATTTTGTGTTCGACATAACATAATAAGAATATAAGAATGGCCGTACTGGGTCAAACCAAAGGTCCATCTAGCCCACTATCCTGTCTGCCGACAGTGGCCAGCACCAGGTGCCCCGGAGGGGGTGGACCGAAGATAGTGATCAGCGATTTGTCTCATGCCGTCCACCTCCAGCCTTTGACAAACAGAGGCCAGGGACACAAACTCTATCCCCCTGGCTAATAACCTTTTATGGACCTAACCTCCATGAATGTATCTAGCTTCTCTTTAAACTCTGTTATAGTCCTAGCCTTCACAGCCTCCTTTGGCAAGAAGTTCCACAGGTTGACAACATGCTGTGTGAAGAACTTTCGCTTATTAGTTTTAAACCTGCTACCCATTAATTTAATTTGGTGTCCTCTAGTCCTTATATTATGAGAACTAATAAATAACTTTTCCTTATTCACCCTCTCCACACCACTCATGATTTTATAGACCTCTATCATATCCCCCCCTCAGTCTCCTCTTTTCTAAACTGAAGAGTCGCAGTGTCTTCAGCCTCTCCTCATATGGGACCCGTTCCAAACCCCTAATCATTTTAGTTGCCCTTTTCTGAACCTTTCCAAGTCCAAAATATCTTCTTTGAGGTGAGACCACCACATCTGTACACAGTATTCAAGACGTGGGCGTACCATAGTTTTATACAGGGGCAGTAAAATATTCTGTGTCTTATCCCTTTTTCAATGATCCCTAACATCCTATTTGCCTTTTTGACCACCGCTGCACACTGCATGGAAGTTTTCAGAGAACTATCCACAATAACTCCAAGATCTCGTTCCAGATTTGTCGTAGTCAAATTAGCCTCCATCATATTATATGTCTAGTTGGGATTATTTTTTCCAAGGTACATTACTTTACACTTATCCACATTAAATTTCATTTGCCATTTTGTTGCCCAATCACTCAGTTTGGTGAGATCTTTTTGAAGTTCTTCACAGTCTGTCTTGACTATCTTGAACAGTTTAGTATCATCCACAAACTTTACCGCCTCACTGCTCACCCCTTTCTGTAGATTGTTTATGAATAAGTTGAATAGAATTGGTCCTAGGACTGACCCTTACAGGATACCACTAGTTACCCCTCTCCATTCTGAAAATGTACCATTGATTCCTATCCTTTGTTTCCTGTCTTTTAGCCAGTTCTCAATCCATGAAAGGACCTTCCCTCTTATCCCATGACAATGTAATTTGCACAAGAGCTTTTGGAGAGGGACTTTCAACTTAGCTTCCCTGCAGAACCAGGTAAGCATGGGGTCAGAGGGGAGCAGTATTGGGAAGGGCCCGGGGGGGAGGCCTGGCGGGTGGGTGTTGGAGGCTAAGGGGGGAAGGAGGCTGGACGCGGCGCTGAGTTTTTCTAGGTTGCCAGATGTCCTGTATTTTCGCCTCCTGGCCGGGAAAAAAAATCAGAAAATACCAGACATCTCAGGACATTCATTTTGTGTGTCTGGTATTTTCTGAATTTTTTTACCGGACAGGAGGTGGAAATGCTGGACACCTGCTGGGGGCCGCGCAGTACAGCCTCTGTCAGCCTTCCACCCGGGCCCCGCAAGTGCACGGCCGGGCCCGCGTGCGGGTGAGGGAGGGGAGCCCCCCGCTGCGCCCGAGAGGTGCCGGGCAGAAGGCCGGGTACCGCTCACTTGTCGCAGGGCGGTTCCGCCCCAAGCCCCAGGCAGCCTGTTCCAGCTCAGTCAGAGCCGAGCCCCTCCAGTCCCTTGGGCAGCAGGACGCTGGGGCCGTTCTCTGCCCTGAGGCACTAAGGGGGGGGGTGCACTATGACTAGTCTCTGCTTCCCCCACAAGTGCCCACAGGGAGCAGATTACGGGCCTGGCAGGGGGGCTGCCCACCACATGATGTGAACCAGTGACCCCCCCCAAGCCTGATGCTGGCCATGAGGGAGATGCCCGTGGGGGGGGGGTTGCAGACAGACATGAGGGGGCCAGTGCTGGGCATGGGGCCCCTGATTGTAACACAGAGGTGGGCTCAGCTGAGCTAAGCGTCAGCATTTCCTTCCTTCAGCCGCTGTAATGGGCAGGGAAGTGCTGACCAGCACCCAGTGACTAAGGGGTTAACTCAGGTAGCTACAGGGGTGTTGGCCAGGGGGCCTGGAGAGCCAAGGGAGATAGAGGGTTGAAATGTGAATTGGACCTAGGTTCCCTGCCGGCTTTCTTTGGGTAGGAGAGGTAAACCAGGAGTGGGAAGACACAGAAGGATTTCAGTCAGGGGCCTCCAACCATTTTAAGCACAAGACCTATTTTTTTAATTTAAGTGCAATTCAGGATCTAACTTTGCCCCGCTTGCTTTGTAGCCGTTCTCTGAGGCCCCGCCCCTGCTCACTCCATCCTCCCTCCCTCTCTCAACCGTCCTCCCTTTCATCAGCCAGTAGCAGTGGCTTGGGGTGGAGGCTCTGGTCTTGGGTTAAGGAATTTGGAGTTGAGAGTTCTGAGCTGAGCTTGGGGCAGGGAGTTGGGCTGCAGGAGGGGGCTTAGTGTAAGGGGGGCTCAGAGCAAGGGCAGGGACTTGGGGTGCAAGAGGGGGTTCATGAATAAGGGTTCAGGATGCAGGCTCCAGCTGGGCACTGCTTACCACAGGTGGTGCAATGGGGTAAGGCCAGCTCACCACTGGCCTGGCCCTGCACCACGCTCAAAAGCAGCCAGCAAACTCCGAAGTCTCTGCCTGTCCCCTATAGTGAACAGCGGGATTTTCCGTACCACTGAGACTAGACAGCGATGCTCCCTCTGAGATACATTGTTCTACCCCAACACGAACGAGTTAGCACTGCCCCTCTGACATAGTTACTGTAGTGACTGCCCCCTGCTGCCTCCAGTTCTCACCCAGCATTGCGCATGTGGGTTCTATTAACACATCTCTCCTACCTCCCATGTCCCGATCTCTGCCCGGAGAGCTGGGGGGCCCCCTTCTCCTTGGGCAGAGTTTGTGCCATGGAGCTGTTCTGGCACCACTTGTGTTAGCGATCTGTCTGCGGGAGCACTTGGTGCCCAGCACCCTTAGCAACGGTACTCTGCCAGCCTGGCTCTGTGCTCTCTACCCCAGACACCCCCTCTATCTATCCATCTGTCTGTCTGTCGGTCTGTCTTATCTATCCCCACACACACCCTCTATCTATCCATCTGTCGGTCTGTCTTATCTATCCCCACACACCCCCTCTATCTATCCATCTGTCTGTCTGTCTGTCCCCATACACCCATCTATCTGTCTGCCTATCTATCTATCTAGGGCAGGACTGTATCTACATCTTCAGTCTGTGCTGCACCTGGTACACGGGGGCTCTGATCTAAGGCAGGACTGGGTGGCACGTAGCCCAGTGGGTCCCTGGTCTTTCGCTATTGCCCATGGATATTTCTTTTTCTCTGGGCTATGAGAGCACTGACACACAGACACCGTAGGGGAGGGGGAGTGACCCCAGCCCTGGTATTTCACTGGAGGGCTTAACATACCCTGGGAGGAGCCCAGTGACGTTCCCAGAGGCCAGGCTGGAAATGGGCACCAACCCTGAGACTCCCCCTGCAGTTAACGTGTGTGGCCATTCTCCAGTCTCACGAGGGAAAGGCAGGCAACGGGCAAATGGGACAGAACACACCAAGGCTGGGGCTACTATTTCCAATGCTGGTTTATTCGGAGAATTTGCTAAAGGCAGATTCCAGCCAGCAATGAGGTGCTGGGACACACACGCACACGCAAGCACCGGGTACCCCTCAACACATAGTTATACAGCATCCCCTTGGCATCGCCACGGCACCACGGAGGGGCCTTGGAAAGGGAGCTCAGCTTTCAGATCTTCGTTTGCAGGCATTAGGTGGGGGGTCAGGAGAGCAGGTTCACCAGCAGCAGTCCAGCAAGGGCCGGCAGGTAGAGAGCAAACGAGAATGTCCCCAGAGGAGAGGTACCTCCACAGATGTGGTCATTGGTATCCGGGGTGGTCACAGAACACATAGGAATGGTAGTGGCTGCAGGGGCGGTAGAAGTGGTTGTACCGGGGAGGCAGGGGTCATGTATAGCAGGGGTCATTGTATCAGGAATGCAGGGGTCTGGTGTAGTGGGGGAGGTTATATCAGGCATGCACGGGTCTGGTGAAGAGGGGGTGGTTATATCAGGAATGCAAGGGTCTGGTGAAGAGGGGGTGGTTATATCAGGCATGCACGGCTCTGGT